>NC_067398.1:573731659-574074159 GCF_016432865.1 Antechinus flavipes | reverse complement strand
ATTCTTTAATACAGTGTATGTACTGTATTATGGCAGTAACATGGATTTGGAGTTCACAATATGTATAGCATAGCTATAGTAGAAAATGTTTTTCTTTAAATTTAAAGATAACAGTAAATGATGATACAAATTTATTAAAAAAAAAACACCTAGATAATACTATAATTCAGAAGAGGTCACAAGTATTCAAAAATATACTCAGTAATGAGGAAAAATATATTGTGTGGTCAAAGAAGTATGATTTATTTATTTATTATGGTTTTTTTTTGCTGAGGTAATTGGGATTAAGTGACTTGCTCCGGGTCACACAGCCAGGAAGTGTTAAGTATCTGAGGCCAGATTTGAACTTAGGTTCTCCTGATTTCAGGGCTGGTACTCTATTCACTACACCACTTAAATACTCCAAAAACATAGGATTCTGATGTAGAACAATGAAAAACCTCATAAATAACACAGTCTAACAACCTCTCTCACATTATAAATGAGGAAACTGAGGCAAACAAGGTTAAGTGACTTGCCTAATGTCATTCAGTCATAAGTGTCTGAAGCTAGATTTGAATTGAAGTCCTCCTGATTCCTAGTCCAATTCCATCTGGCTACCCACCTGGCCCATAATAGATGCCTTATAAATTTTGTTTGACTGACTAGGCCAAGTATTCTTTCTGCTATACATAATCACAAAAAAATAAAAAATACATTTCTACATTCACTAATATAATTTTCAAGACAGACTTCAAAAATAACTGTATACAATATAAAATATTTGCGAGTCTATTTGTCTAGACAAATCCAAAAACTGTGTGAACACAATCACAAAATACTTTTCACATGTATAAAGTCAGATATAAAAAGTTGGAAATATATTAATTGCTCGTGGGAAGGTCAAACCAATATAAAAAGAACAATTCTACCCAAATCAATATGCTTATTCAACTTCACAAAAATCAAGTTGCCAAAAAAAATTTATAGCACTAGAAAAAATAAAATTCATCTAGAACCAAGGAAAAAAAAATGCAAAGAAAGGTAGCCTAAATGTCCCAGATCTAAAACAGTACCACAAAGCATTAGTTATCAAAATCATTTAGTACTGACTAAGAAAGAGAATGGTGGATAAGTGGAATAGGTTAGGTACATAAGACATAATAGTCAACACAAGACATAATAGTGACTATACTAATTTACTGTTTGATAAAACTCAAAGACTCTAACTTCTAGGATAAGAGCTCATTATCTGACAAAAATTTCTAGGAAAATGGAAAATAGTATGGCAGAAATTAGGCATAGCCAACATTTCACACTCTATACCAAGATAAAAGTTGAAATGGATACATGATTTAAATATAAAGGGTGATATTATACACAAATTAGGACAGCAAATGATAGTTTATATGTCAGATCTTTGAAAAAGGGAGGAATTTATGACCAAAAGAGAATCAGAGAACATTATGAAATGCAAAATAGATAATTTAGATCAAATTAAATTAAAAAGGTTTTATATAAACAAAACCATACAGCCATGATTAGTAGAGAAACAGAAAGGGGGGGGGGGGGATTTTACATTCGGTATTTTTGATAAAGGCCTAGCTTCTAAAATATATAGAGAATTGAGTCGAATTTATAAGAATACAGGTCATTTCCCAATTGTCAAAGGATATAAACAGACAATTTTCAGGTGAAGAATTAAAGTCATCTATAGCCATAGTAAAAAAAAAAAAAAAAATTCTACCCAAATCAATATGCTTATTCAACTTCACAAAAATCAAGTTGCCAAAAAAAATTTATAGCACTAGAAAAAATAAAATTCATCTAGAACCAAGGAAAAAAAAATGCAAAGAAAGGTAGCCTAAATGTCCCAGATCTAAAACAGTACCACAAAGCATTAGTTATCAAAATCATTTAGTACTGACTAAGAAAGAGAATGGTGGATAAGTGGAATAGGTTAGGTACATAAGACATAATAGTCAACACAAGACATAATAGTGACTATACTAATTTACTGTTTGATAAAACTCAAAGACTCTAACTTCTAGGATAAGAGCTCATTATCTGACAAAAATTTCTAGGAAAATGGAAAATAGTATGGCAGAAATTAGGCATAGCCAACATTTCACACTCTATACCAAGATAAAAGTTGAAATGGATACATGATTTAAATATAAAGGGTGATATTATACACAAATTAGGACAGCAAATGATAGTTTATATGTCAGATCTTTGAAAAAGGGAGGAATTTATGACCAAAAGAGAATCAGAGAACATTATGAAATGCAAAATAGATAATTTAGATCAAATTAAATTAAAAAGGTTTTATATAAACAAAACCATACAGCCATGATTAGTAGAGAAACAGAAAGGGGGGGGGGGAATTTTACATTCGGTATTTTTGATAAAGGCCTAGCTTCTAAAATATATAGAGAATTGAGTCGAATTTATAAGAATACAGGTCATTTCCCAATTGTCAAAGGATATAAACAGACAATTTTCAGGTGAAGAATTAAAGTCATCTATAGCCATAGTAAAAAAAAAAAAAAAAATGTTCTAAATCATTATTGCTTAGAGAAATGCAAATTAAAACAACTCTGAAGTACTCCCTCACACCTATCAGATTATTTAAGATAACAGGAAAAAATAATGATAAATGTTGGAGGGGTTGTGGAAAAACTGAGACACTAATGCATTGTTGATAGAGTTGTGAATTGATCTAACCATTCTGGAGAGCAATCTGAAACTATACCCAAAGAACTATAAAAGTGTGCATGCTCTTTGATTCAGCAGTGTCACTACTGGGTCTGTATCTCAAAGAGATCCTAAACGAGAGGAAAGGACTCACATGTGCAAAAATGTTTGTAGCAGCTCTTTTTATGGCAGCAAAGAATTGGAAATTGAGTGGATGTTCATCAATTGGGGAATGGCTGAATAATTTATGGTATATGAATATCTTATAGAATATTATTGTTCTATAAGAAATGATGAGAGGCCGATTTCAGAAAAGCCTGAAAAGATTTACATGAACTGATACTAACTGAAGCAAGCAGAACCAGGAAAACACTGTATACAGCAACAGCAAGATTGTGCTAAGATAGACTTAGCTCTTCTCACCAAAACAGTGATCCAAGACAATTTCAATTAGATGTGGGATTGAAAATGCCATCTACGTCAAAAAAAAAAAAAAAAACTCTGAAAATTGAATGAGGATCAAAGCACATTATTTTCACCTTTTGTTTGTTTGTTTGTTTTCTTTTCTCATGGTTTTTCCTTTTGATTCTGATTTTTCTTTCAGGATTTGACTAAAAAGGAAATATGTTTAAAATTATTGTATTTATATAACCTTTATCAGATTGTTTGCTGCTTATGAAGGGGGGAAGGAAGGGAAGAAGGGAGAAAAATATTTGGAACTTAAAATCTTATAAAAATTCATGTAGAAAAATATCTTTATATGTCATTTGTAAAAATAAAATTTTATTAAGTTAAAAAAAAAGATGAGTTCACTTAGCAAAAAGGAAAGATTAATTCAATGTATATTTCACTAGAAAGCAGAAAAAAATCTCTTTGGCAAGATCCCTCCTCTTAAAAGAGAGAAATAAAGGTCCTTCCAGAAACAGAACCCCTTATGATTGTCACTGCTACCATTTCCTTAGAGTAAGACAGGGATAAGGACAAATAAATATTGGATCAGATTGACCTGAATTGGATTGATCTTTTAACACTTAACAGGTTTTTTTTTTCTTTTCCTTTTTTTAAGACAGTTAATCAATTCATTTAAATGATATAACTATTAACCTTCAGAGGCAAAACTTCCAATCTCTCCTCAGCAAAAACTGGCAATCTCTTCAGAAATGGATTTTCTTCACAGTAGAATTCTCCCAGTTTCATCCGTCGAATCTTGTAAAACAAAATAAATATTATTATCAGATACAAAAGTGAAATTAATTTCTATAGATTTCATTGTCTCAGCTACAGCATGAAATTGGAACAAATCTGTCACTTGAATGTTTAAAAAGAAAAAAACAGAACTATTGATTTTTAAAAGCTCAAGTTTATCTAGCCCAAATTTCTCTTGACACTTTTAAAAATTATGGAGGACCCTCTAAAAGAGCTTTTATTTATGTAGATTAGATCTGCTGATATTTATTATGTTCAAAATTAAAATATCTTCATTTTTTAAAATTTATTTAATATTTTCCCCCAATTATATTCAAAATAAATTTTTAACATTTATTTTTAAGATTTTTGAGTTCTAGATTCTCTCTTATCCCCATGCACAATTAAAAAACTACGTATGTTGTCTTCATATTCTTATGAAAATCCTTTTCGACTTTGGCATTCTTTGAAAACTCTTATGTTTCAGCCAAAATAGACAATTATTCCTCTCTCTTACTGGAGCTGTTGAGCATTTATTCACATATTGTCCAATGGGTTCTTCAGTACTACCATTTCACTGCATATTGTGATCTCCTACTATTCAAGGACCAAATCATAGATTTATAAACAGGAGGGTCTTAGAAACTATTCATTCTAACCTCCTAATTTTAAATGAGGAAACTTAAACTCAGAGAGTGTAAGTGAACCAAGATTCTCCTGTTTCCAAATCCAGAGCTCTTTCTGCTATACTGTTTAGCTGATTCTTAACTTTGCTATTCTTTAATCTCTCTTTGATTTGTTCTGTGTATTTGTATAAAGACCAAACAACTATTTGTGGATGGATCTATCAGATTTTTAGCTCCATGAAGACAGAGACTGTGTTGTTTAATTTTTATCTTGCCAGTAAAACACTAACAGGTGCTATTTGTTTGAATTCATATCTGTTAAATAATCAGAGGTTTACAAAAACACTAATCGGACATTTTTAAGAAGGATGGAGTTAAAGGAATAAAGGCTATTACCATAGTGTAGGTAAGTGGATAAGAGCCTAGATTAGCTTGGTGTCCATGGAAATAAAAAGTTGGGAATGAACACCAAAAAGAGAGAGAGAGAGAGAGAGAGAGAGAGAGAGAGAGAGAGAGAGAGAGAAATAAAAAAGTGTATATCTCCTGACATGACATCTATTCAGGTTGGAAGATGGAAGAAATAGAAAGAGATAATGATTACACTAACATTCCAAAGACATGAGAATGGGTGTCTGGCTGTGATGTCCAGCCCATCTTTTACTGGAAGTTTTTTCCAATCCCTCTTAAATAGAATACTTTCACTCTTTTAAACATTTTCTATTTATTCTGTACTATATAATTTATTTGTACCTTTTTGCTTGTGGTCTCCCATTAGATTGTGAGCTCCTTGAGGGCAGAGACTGTTTTTTGCCTCTTTTTGCCTCTCCAGCACTTAGGACAATACCTCCTAGTGCATAAGAGGTTCTTAGGAAATGTTTATTGACTGAATGATAGAAATACATGGGAAGGATAATAAATAATAATACCTTCCATTTATATGGCATTTTAAGGTCTTCAAAGAGTTTTAAATACAACACTGTTTAATAAATGCTTTTTGATTGATTAATATATCATCTCATTTAACAAACTACGTATGTTGTCTTCATATTCTTATGAAAATCCTTTTCGACTTTGGCATTCTTTGAAAACTCTTATGTTTCAGCCAAAATAGACAATTATTCCTCTCTCTTACTGGAGCTGTTGAGCATTTATTCACATATTGTCCAATGGGTTCTTCAGTACTACCATTTCACTGCATATTGTGATCTCCTACTATTCAAGGACCAAATCATAGATTTATAAACAGGAGGGTCTTAGAAACTATTCATTCTAACCTCCTAATTTTAAATGAGGAAACTTAAACTCAGAGAGTGTAAGTGAACCAAGATTCTCCTGTTTCCAAATCCAGAGCTCTTTCTGCTATACTGTTTAGCTGATTCTTAACTTTGCTATTCTTTAATCTCTCTTTGATTTGTTCTGTGTATTTGTATAAAGACCAAACAACTATTTGTGGATGGATCTATCAGATTTTTAGCTCCATGAAGACAGAGACTGTGTTGTTTAATTTTTATCTTGCCAGTAAAACACTAACAGGTGCTATTTGTTTGAATTCATATCTGTTAAATAATCAGAGGTTTACAAAAACACTAATCGGACACTTTTAAGAAGGATGGAGTTAAAGGAATAAAGGCTATTACCATAGTGTAGGTAAGTGGATAAGAGCCTAGATTAGCTTGGTGTCCATGGAAATAAAAAGTTGGGAATGAACACCAAAAAGAGAGAGAGAGAGAGAGAGAGAGAGAGAGAGAGAGAGAGAGAGAGAGAAATAAAAAAGTGTATATCTCCTGACATGACATCTATTCAGGTTGGAAGATGGAAGAAATAGAAAGAGATAATGATTACACTAACATTCCAAAGACATGAGAATGGGTGTCTGGCTGTGATGTCCAGCCCATCTTTTACTGGAAGTTTTTTCCAATCCCTCTTAAATAGAATACTTTCACTCTTTTAAACATTTTCTATTTATTCTGTACTATATAATTTATTTGTACCTTTTTGCTTGTGGTCTCCCATTAGATTGTGAGCTCCTTGAGGGCAGAGACTGTTTTTTGCCTCTTTTTGCCTCTCCAGCACTTAGGACAATACCTCCTAGTGCATAAGAGGTTCTTAGGAAATGTTTATTGACTGAATGATAGAAATACATGGGAAGGATAATAAATAATAATACCTTCCATTTATATGGCATTTTAAGGTCTTCAAAGAGTTTTAAATACAACACTGTTTAATAAATGCTTTTTGATTGATTAATATATCATCTCATTTAACAAAGGTCAAGTGATTTCTCCATAGCCTCATACCTAGAAAATGTTAAAGGCAGGTTTAAAATTCAGGCCATCTCTTGAATCCAAGTCCCCTGAATTATACAACTTTTGTTTCCACTTAAACTCTTAGATGGGCCTTTGCAATCTCATCAAAGTATATAATCTCTGCCAGTACAGATTGCAACCTTTTAACACTTCATTTTGTGTGATTTTCATCTATTACTTTCCCCAAACCCCTCATGGAATTTACATATGGTACACAAGGGCTATTCGGTTGGCATGTCTTTTATTCTTTGTCCATGACCAGCGTGCCTCATTTTCTGCTTATACTGATGTCCTTTGTGCCTGTTATCATAATATTGGCATTGATAACATATTTTTGCCTGTTTACATCTAATCACTGTTACCCTTGGGATTATTTACAATTCTGAATCAAAATTACAGAAGAAATAAGTGATAGAATAATTTGGAAAACATATCAAAAGCCAGAAAATAAGGCAAATATATTATAGTAGTGATGATGAATTTCAATTATCCAGACATTTACCATTCTCTGCCAAAAACAAAGTAGTTGCCTTAATGATCATTTCATCTTTTCAAAGGTAAAGGAATCCACAAGAAGGAACTCCTGGATCTAATTCTCAACAAGATGAATGTGGTTTAGGGAGTAAAAAAAAAATAATGGGAACTTTGTGGGAGAAAATTAAATGGCATGATATGAACTGAGTTGGGAGAACAGATACCAAAGGAAATAGAGGAATATTAAGTAGGCTTGCATGGCCAAAATTGCCACAAGAGAGATCAACCCAAGAAGGATGAGACACTCTCAATAAAATTTCAAGAGGAACAATTCCAACAATTCCAAGAAAAAAGAGCTGTTTAAAGAACCCAATGTAGTTGCAAGGGGTAATTCATCTACTAATTCACTACTTTTTTCAAAATGATTGAAGTTATATGAGTTGCCCAGAGTCATATAACTAATAAATGTCAAGTGTCTGAGACTGGGTTTGAACTCAGATTATAGTAACTCCAGAGCTAGTTGCTCTATCCATTGCCCCCTGAGCTTTCATTTTTCCCCTTACCTTTGGAGTGGTAGACTTCATAAGATAACAAGGAATGTTAAAACAAATTTAAAAGATGGGAAAAATAGACAAAAATGGAAAGGTTAATAAATATTTATTACAAATCTACTATGTTTAGGGCATTATACTAAGCAGGGAGGACATAAAAAGAAACAAAAGATAATATCTACTCTCAAAGAGCTCACAATCTAATGGAAAAACTTATGAACAAACAAATAAATACAAATAAACTCTATAAAGGATAAGTAGGAAATAACTAAAAGATGAAAGGTACTAGAATCAAGAAAGCTTGGGAAAGTCTTCCTGTGGAAGATAGATTTTAACTGGAACTTAAAGAAATCAAAAAGTAAGCTATCTCCTATTAAAAACAAATGACCTAGAAAACATATGAAGAGATAATTTAAGAATTATTGGATAGCCTAAAAGCTGCTTTTAAAAAATTAGCTTGTATGTCAAAATTCGAGAATCATGAAAGGAAACTTTTCATTTATGTTGGAATCAAAAGTTGAAAAGGAAAATAGAATCCACTTATCATCTTTTTAAATAAGCTTCAAAATGAAAATTTCCAGGAATGTCACAAATGAAACTCAAAAGTTTTCTGGTCAAAAGGAAAAAAAAAACCCAGCAAGTAACTAGAAAGAGTTCAAGTTCACAGTCAGAATCAAACATGATTTAGAAGCTACTCCTATAAAGGAAAATATAGATTACAGTATTACAAAAGATATCTATCTACCTATATCATATGAATGAGTGAGCAAAGGAGAAATTGGAGTATAGTAATCCATTAAAAAAAAGTTTCCTCAGCCTGAAAAACAAATATGTTCTTCAAATCCGAGCTTGCAGAAATATCTATATATCTATATGTGTGTGTGTGTATACATAGAATTATTTATAAATAGATTGATATATGTATATACATTATATATATGTATGTACATATATATAATATATATATGGTGTTACATAACTTCCCCAAGAAAATTGAATATAATCCTGTTGGGAAAGAGGGTGGATAGAAATTGATTGAAACAAAGGACTACCAAACATTCCTGATGTACAGAGCAATGAAATAAAAACTTTGAAATAAAAAATAAGTGAACTTAGTGGGGAAAATGTTTTATATCAACCATTTAAAATTTGAATTCACTCTTCCTGAAGAGCAAACTGTAACAATTTTCAGGTGAAGAAATTAAAATCATTTGTAGTCATATAAAAAAATGTTTTAAATCACTATTGATCAGAGAAATGCAAATTAAGACATACTCCGAGGCACCACTATAAAACTCTCTGATTGGCTAAGATGACAAGATAATAATAAATGTTGGAAGGGATGTGGAAAAACTGGGACACTAATACATTATTGGTAGAGTTGTGAACTGTTCCAACTGTTCTGTTGAGCAATTTGGAACTATACCCAAAGAGTTATCAAACTGTGCATACTCTTTGATCCAACAGTGTCTCTACTAGGTCTGTATTCCAAAGACATCATAAAAGAAGGAAAAGAACCCACATGTGCAAAAATGTTTGTAGCAGCATGTTTTGTAGTAACATGGAATTGGAAATTGAATGGATGCCCATCAACTGGGGAATGGCTGAATAAGTTATGATATATGAATATTATGGAATATTATTGTTCTATAAGAAATGATCAGCAGGATAATTTCAGAGAGGTCTGGAGAGGCTTACATGAACTGATGCCAAGTAAAGTGAGTAGAATCAAGAGAACACTGTACACAGAAACAAGATTATGAGATGATCAATTCTGTTGGATGTGGCTCTTTTCAATAATGAGGTGATTTCAGGTCAAGTCTAATAGACTTGTTATTTTCTTGCTTTTTGTTTTCTTTCTCTTTTTCTTCTTTTTGATCTGATTTTTTTTGTACAGCATAATAAATGTGGAAATATGTATAGAAGAATTGTACATGTTAAACATATATTGGATTGTTTGCCATCTAGGGGGATGGATGGAGGGAAATGAGGGAAGTAAAGGAGGGAGAAAAAATTGGAACAAAGGGTTTTCAAGGATGAATGTTGAAAAGTATCTGCATATATTTTGAAAATAAAAAGCTATTTTTTAAAAGAGTGTACTCCAGTTCACAGATAAATTTCTGTACTATGGTTTTTGCTATATAGTTCTAAGATGTATCCCTTTATAAAAGATAACTGTTGCTAATTGGTTATTGGCAATATTGAGGAAATATCGATAGAAGAATTGATATTGTGGCACTAAACTCTATTAATATTATTGAAGAAGTATTAACTTATTGATATTGAAAGAACATGCTATATGGGGGCTCTTGAGCTAGAGTTTATAAACACCACAGCTCCTTTCTCTTCCCCTGAATGATCTGCAGACTAAACTGTCAGTACAAATGGAGTTTGAATGAGCACCCCACCACAATGCAAAAGTATAATACTTAGATGCAGTCATTCAATAATACAAGTAGAATAACAGATTTATATGTAATATATCCATAATCTAAGCTTCTCATTCAGGATGTTTTTCAAAAGGCTACATATTTTCTATAAGATTTTCATATAGATTCTCTATATAGATTCTTCACAGATTTTACAAGAATAAAATTTACCTAATTTTTTAAACTATTGTTTTGCAGAATTTCAGTACAATTTTTTCAGACTTAGTTTCAATTTTCCAATTTTTAAAAAAGCATAATATAAATCTGAATCAGGATTTTGAGGAAACTGGACATATCTAGTTTCCATTTGTGTTTTTCAACCTGATCATAGATTTATAATACAATGAGCTAAGATGCTTAAAAAAAAAAAAAAAAAGGAAGCTATACAGACTAAAAATGAGGATATCAAACAAAATCTATTATGGTGCAAGTGACTCTAATAGGAGCTGCCATCATGATATCATATAAAGTAATAGCAAAAAAATAACAAAATAACATCAAGAGAAATAAATACCATGGATAATAATAATTTTTAAAATCAAATGTATATGCACCAAATGGTAATAGAGAGTAGCTCAAGTATGAGGAAGTCTTCAACAAAAAATATGAAAAGGATATAGATAGGTTCTTGCAAACCATTTTTATTAATGGAATCAAATCCTTACATCTATTTCTAATTGAGATACATTTACTATCCTTTTATTGTGGTAAAAATACAAAGATAGTAGGTGGTGATTGTCTTCAAGGAATCTAGGTCCTAATAAAAGAGATCATATATGCCCATAATTAGCCATCATACAAATTAAAAGACATAAAGTGAATAAGAACACTGCCAATTAAATTTTCTAGAAAGTAAAAAGAAAGAAAAGAAGAAAGAAAGAAAATAGGATATTGGCTAAGAAATAGACTAGTTGATCAGTGGCATAGGTTAAGTTCAAAGGACAAAACAGCCAATAACTTTAATAATCTAGTGTTCAACAAACCCAAAGACTCCAGCTTTGGGGACAAGAACTCACTGTTTGACAAAAATTGCTGGGAAAATTGAAAATTAGTATGGCAGAAACTAGGCACCCACACTTAACACCATACACCAAGATAAGGTCAAAATGAGTTCATGACCTAGGCATAAAGAATGAGATTATAAATAAATTAGAAGAGCATAGGATAGTTTACCTCTTAGACCTGTGGAAGAGGAAGGAATTTATGACCAAAGAAGAACTAGAGATCATTATTGATCAGAAAATAGGAAATTTTGATTATATCAAACTGAAAAGGTTTTGTACAAACAAAACTAATGCAGACAAGATTAGAAGGGAAACAATAAACTGGGAAAACATTTTTACAATCAAAAGTTCTGATAAAGGCCTCATTTCCAAAATATATAGAGAATTGATTCTAATTTATAAGAAATCAAACCATTCTCCCATTGATAAATGGTCAAAGGATATGAACAGACAATTCTCAGATGAAGAAAGTGAAACTATTTCTAGCCATATGAAAAGATGTTCCAAGTCATTATTAATCAGAGAAATGCAAATTAAGACAACTCTGAGATACCACTACACACCTGTCAGATTGGCTAGAATGACAGGGAAAGATAATGCGCAATGTTGGAGGGGAGGTGGGAAAACAGGGACACTAATGCATTGTTGGTGGAATTGTGAATACAGCCAACCATTCTGGAGAGCAATTTGGAGCTATGCTCAAAAAGTTATCAAACTGTGCATACCCAGCAGTGTTTCTACTGGTCTTATATCCCAAAGAGATACTAAAGAAGGGAAAGGCACCTATATGTGCAAGAATGTTTGTGGCAGCCCTGTTTGTAGTGGCTAGAAGCTGGAAACCGAGAGGATGCCCATCAATTGGAGAATGGCTATATAAATTGTGGTATATGAATGTTATGGAATATTATTGTTTGGTAAGAAATGACCAACAGGATGAATACAGAGAGGACTAGCAAGACTTACATGAACTGATGCTGAGTGAAATGAGCAGGACCAGAAGATCATTATATACTTCAACAACAGTAATATATGATGATCAATTCTGATGGACGTGGCCATCTCCAGCAATGAGATGAACCAAATCAGTTCCAAGAGAGCAGTAATGAACCGAACCAGCTACACCCAGCGAAAGAACTCTGGGAGATAACTATGAACCACTACATAGAATTCCCAATCCCTCTATTTTTATCCACCTATATTTCTGATTTCCTTCACAGGCTAATTGTACACTATTTCAAAGTCTGCTTCTTTTTATACAGCAAAATAACTGTGGACATGTATACATATATTGTATTTAACTTATACTTTAACATATTTAACATGTATTGGTCAACCTCCTATCTGGGGGAAGTGGAGGGGGGGAAGGAGGGAAAAAGTTGGAACAAAAGGTTTTGCAATTGTCAATGCTGAAAAATTACCCATGCATATAACTTGTAAATAAAAAGCTATAATAAAAAAATGACAGCATAAAAAAAAAATAAAGAAGGTAAGAAGAGAAGGAAGGAAGGAAAGAAGGTAGGAAGAGAAGGAAGGAAGGAAGGAAGGAAGGAAGGAAGGAAGGAAGGAAGGAAGGAAGGAAGGAAGGAAGGAAGGAAGGAAGGAAGGAAAGGAGAGAAAGGAGAGAGGGAAAGGAGGGAAAGGAGAGAGGGAAAGGAGGGAAAGGAGAGAAGGAGGAGAGAGGGAAGAAAGAAGGTAGAGAAGGAGGGAAGACTGAAAGACAGAAAGAAAGATCATATTTTACTGGGAGGAATCAGGATTAAAGAAAGTTTCATAAAGGAGAGAGCATTTGAGCTGTCTTAACTCTATTATTTCAAAAATGTATATAATGATGCTCCTGTCTTTTCCAAATTAACTGCTTTAGTATAATACAACCTATAATCAATGTTTTTTATCCTAGCACTTATTGTTGCAAACTTGTATAAAATTATAGTCCAAGTGCTACTAATTCATTCTAGCCTCCTTTGCCACTGTTCTTTGTCATACATGTATTTTACTGTCTGTAATTCAAATGTGACCTCATTTCTCTCTCAATTGATTTAGAATATTATAACATGCCTTTACTCTACAGCTATGTTGACTCTAGCAACCATTTCATTTCTAAATAATATATAAACTGCCTTTTATGCTTGGCCTGCTTAACAGTAAAACTGCAAAGACCTGCCAACAGATTTTGGGTTTTCTTTCAGATATTCCTTCCAAAGTAATCATAAATTGCCCTGGTCCTGAAATTGATGTCATTCTCTTTCGTCCCTGGCACCTGAATTACTGCACAAATGTCTCTAGGCTACCAAAACATTGAAAGCAGCACTTTTTTATGGTAGCATTAAACTGGAAACAAGCCCATTGATTGGGGATAACTGAGCACATTATATTATTTAAATGCAATCTAGTATCACTGCTTAGTAAGAAATGATTATTAAGAGTGCAGAGAAATTTGGGGAAATGTGTATGAAATGGTGCACAAAGTAAGTGGAGCTGGAAAAAAAAAAGCACACACATACACAATAACCATAATAATGTGAAAACAACCATAGAAGACATCAGAATTCCTATCAAAGTACTGATAAATAATGAATGAAAATTCATTGAGGCAGATATCTATTGTCAGTTCTTCTCTGTCCTACTCTTTATATCTGGAGGTATCTCAGGTCCCTTTTCCTAATTCCTCTTTTCTTCTCTCTGTACACTATTTCTTTCTGATCTCACAAATCTTAAATTCTCTTCTCAGTGAAGATGAATCCCAAATCTCCACTTCCCATTCTAATTCCAATAGCACATCACTAACTACCCATTATACATCATCTGAATATTCTGAAGACCTCTCAAACCAAATATGTCTAAAACAGAATTCAGTGTCTTTCTTCTCTTCCTTCCTTACCCATTTATGTTGAGAGAGCCCTCATTCTTCCTTTCAAACTGATCCACAACTTCAGAGTTACTCTCCTTTCTTCCCTTTTTTTCATCCCATATATCCAATCATTACCAAACTTTATTAAATTTTGTTTCCATCATACTGATTCCATTTGCTTTTTTCTCTCCATTTAGACAGCTATTACCCTAGTTCAGGTATTACCTCTCACCTTATTACCTTATTATCTCTCACCTGCATTTTTGCTAGAGATCTACTTGTCTCAATTTCTCAAATCTCTTCTTTCTCCAAACCATCCTTTGCATAATTGCCAAAACAATCGACCTAAAGCATATGTCTGATCATGTCACTTCCCTGCTCAATAGTCTCTAGAGGTCCCTATTACTTCTAGGATCAGATATGAATTTCTTTGTTTAATCTGGAAGAACAAAAGATCAAGGCTTTCAAGGGAACTAATGACAAAGAAAATCAAATGAAGGTAGCCTAGCTGTACCAGATCTAAAACTATATTATAAAGCAGCGATCACCAAAACCATTTGGTATTCGCTAAGAAATAGATTAGTTGATCATGGAATAGGTGAGGTTCATAGGACAAAATAGTCAATAACTGCATTTTTGCTAGAGTTCTATTTGTCTCAATTTCTCAAATCTCTTCTTTCTCCAAATCATCCTTTGCATAATTGCCAAAACAATCGACCTAAAGCATATGTCTGATCATGTCACTTCCCTGCTCAATAGTCTCTAAAGGTTCCTATTACTTCTAGGATCAGATATGAATTTCTTTGTTTAATCTGGAAGAACAAAAGATCAAGGCTTTCAAGGGAACTAATGACAAAGAAAATCAAATGAAGGTGGCCTAGCTGTACCAGATCTAAAACTATATTATAAAGCAGCGATCACCAAAACCATTTGGTATTCGCTAAGAAATAGATTAGTTGATCATGGAATAGGTGAGGTTCATAGGACAAAATAGTCAATAACTATAATAATCTAGTTTTTGACAAACCCAAAGACACCAGCTTTTGGGATAAGAATTCACTGTTTGACAAAACCTGCTGGGAAAATTGGAAATTAGTATGGCAGAAACTAGGCATTGACCCACACTTAACATTGTACAAAGATAAGGTCAAAATAGGTTCATGATCTAGGCATAAAGAATGAGATTATAAATAAATTAGAAGAACATAGGATAGTTTATCTCTCAGACCTGTGGAGGAGGAAGGAATTTGTGACCAAAGAAGAACTGGAGATCATTATTGATCACAAAATAAAAAAATTTGATTATATCAAATTAAATAGATTTTGTATAAACAAAACTAATGCAGACAAGATTAGAAGGGAAGCAATAAATTGGGAAAACATTTTTACAGTCAAAGGTTCTGATAAAGGCCTCATTTCCAAAATGTATGAAGAATTGATTCTAATTTATAAGAAATCAAGCTATTCTCCAATTGATAAATGGTCAAAGAATATGAACAATTTTCAGATGAAGAAATTGAAACTATTTCTAGCCATATGAAAAGATGCTCCAAATCATTATTTGTTAGAATCCTTACAAAGTGTTAACTCACTAGAGTTGATAAAAATAATGCTTATGGAATTGCTTCACACATTAGAGCTCACACCTTTAAGAGAGTTCACACCTACCTTAGAGTTCACAAGTTTGGGAGATTCACAAGCCAGAAACCCACAATCCCACTCTCTCAGAGGAAGAGTCAACCTTTGGGTTCACACCTTTAAGAGATCATATATAAGGAGCTCCTGGAGTCAGGTGAGAGGAGTAGAACCAAGATTTAGAGAGAGTTGAAGGCTGAAGCTGGCTGACAAGCTTCAAGAGCTCTTGGAACTAAGGAGGGAGATAGGCCTCTAAGAAAACTAACGGGGCTATTTTGAAGGAGACAATAAAGGATTTAAACTTTTAACACCTGGATACATTTGAGGAGATTATTACTCTGAACTGAAACTAAACCTGCCTCCAGCAGCTCCCCAAGAAATCTGTACCCAGAGAACAATCATATTATAGAAAAGAAGAGAACATCACAATTATTAATCAGATAAATGCAAATTAAGACTACTCTGAGATACCACTACACAACTCTCAGTTTGGCTAGGATGACAGGAAAAGATAATGCTGAATGTTGGAAGGGATGTGGGAAAACTGGGACACTGATACATTGTTGGTGTAATTATGAATACATCCAACAATTTCATAGAGCAATTTGGAACTATGCTCAAAAAGTTATCAAACTGTGCATACCCTTTGATCCATCAGTGTTTCTACTGGACTTATATCCCAAAGAGATACTAAAGAAGGGAAAGGGACCTGTATGTGCAAGAATGTTTGTGGCAGCCTCTTTGTAGTGGCCAGAAACTGGAAACTGAATGGATGCCCATCAATTGGAGAATGGTTGAATAAATTATGGTATATGAATGTTATGGAATATTATTGTTCTGTAAGAAATGACCAGCAGGATGATTTCAGAAAGGCCTGGAGAGACTTACATGAACTTGTGAAGACTGAGTTAGCACCCTGAATGACTTAGAATCAGCCAGGGTCAGAATAAGCAAAAGTCCTTGGTCTTTATTCTTAGTCTTTAGGGATAGAAGTGAACAGGATGGACATAGGATCTCCATGACCTTCCTTCTCTTCGGATCTCCATGACCTTCCTTCTCTTCGTCTACCACCAAAGTGACTCTGGCTTGTCTTACTCCACCCCCTAATCCTTCCCACAGTTCTCTGTTTATACCAAAAGATTGAACCAGCACACTTCTCTTCGGATCTCCATGACCTTCCTTCTCTTCGTCTACCACCAAAGTGACTCTGGCTTGTCTTACTCCACCCCCTAATCCTTCCCACAGTTCTCTGTTTATACCAAAAGATTGAACCAGCACAGAATAGTGGGAAGGGCCATTTTCCAAGCATAAGCTAATAAGAGTATTGTCCAATCAGTAATTGGCCTTAAATGCTCGGTTGTCTGACCTCAGTACATTAGCTCAGAGTTTCAACCCTTTACACAAACTGATGCTGAGTGAGATGAGCAGGACCAGTAGATCATTATATACTTCAACAACAGTACTATATGATGATCAATTCTGATGGACATGGCCATCTTCAGCAATGAGAAGAACCAAATCAGTTCCAATTGGTCAGTAATGAAAAGAACCAGCTACACCCAGCAAAAGAACACTGGGAAATGAGTGTGGACCACAACATAACATTTCCACTCTTTCTGTTATTGTCTGCTTGCAGTTTTGGTTTCCTTCTCACGTTATTTTTACCTTATTTCTAAGTTTGGTTCTTCTTGTGCAGCAAAATAACTATATGGATATGTATACATATATTGTTTAACATATACTTTAACATATTTAACATGTATTGGTCTATCTGCCATTTGGGGAGAGGGTGAGGGAAAGAAGGGGAAAAGTTGGAATGGAAGGTCAATGCTGAAAAATTACCCACGTATATATCTTGTAAATAAAAAGCTATAATAAAAAATTTTTAAAAAAAAGAATTTCTCTGTTTGATATTTAAAGCCCTCCACAACTTGACCCCAGCCTAATTTCCCAGGTTTATTGAATATTATTTTTCATGGTCTACTCAACTGGTCTGCTACCTGGCCCTATATATGACAATGCATTTTCTCCTAGGAGAATTAACACAGGCAGTCTCCCATAAAAGAAATGTACTACTTTCTCTTCTTTACCACATAGAATTTCACACTCCTTTCTCACCTCTACCTCATAGAATCCCTAGCTTAATAAGCTTATCCTGATTCCACCTCAGTTGCTGCTGCTTTCTCTCCTTGCAGAATGACTTTGCATCTGCTTTGTTCTGTGTGCAGGTAATATAATGTAAGTTC
This sequence comes from Antechinus flavipes, assembly GCF_016432865.1. Classification (NCBI taxonomy): domain Eukaryota; kingdom Metazoa; phylum Chordata; class Mammalia; order Dasyuromorphia; family Dasyuridae; genus Antechinus; species Antechinus flavipes. The sequence continues at coordinate 574,056,179 of NC_067398.1, read as the reverse complement.
CATCAGTGTCTGTTTTATGTTTGCATTTGGATTTTGGATTTTTAGTACACTGGTTTAATGAAAAATAATGAGGGCCTGAATTAGGTTGGTGAGAAGAGTACACAAGTGAGAGATGTCATGGAGACAGAATTGATAAGATTCATCAAGATCCATGGAAATGTATGTCTTGAACACTAAGTGATCATACTGGAGAGCAGCAGGAAAAGAAATATCTTTAAGCTGCTAAAGACAAAGTTTTATAGAAAAGATAATATTTGGACCAAGGCTTGAAGCGGGGGGAATAGACATCAGGGAAAAAAGAGAATAATTCAGGCAGAAGGATATTGTAAGGAAAGATTGGAGATTCAGAAATTTCATAGCAATGACATGATGATCATGGATGATAAGGAGGAAGATGATGATAGTGCAATTTTCATTGCACTTTTAAAATTTTACGGAGAATTTTAAAAATATTATTTCATTTTGTTCTCACAACAATCCTGGGAGGAAGATCTTATTATTATGCCTATTTTACAGATGTGAAAAGTTAGATTGGGAAATGTTGAAGGATTTGCCCAAAGGTCACAACTTAGTGTCTAAAGTAAGATTGAATTTAAGTCTTCGGGCACTCTATTGTGCCACCCAATTGACCTTCCATTAACTCCAGAGTCTCCTTGAAGATCATTTCTGAAGATCTAGCAGATCTTGTGGAATCCAGGGCCTAAAGATTATCTTCAAATGGTACTAGAGAGGCCCTACCTCCATCAAGGCAGCCATTCCCCAAATATTTATTTCTGGGCACCTAAATGTTGTTGTTCTTTTTCTTTCTTTTTTTGCTGAGCAATTGGGGTTAAGTGACTTGCCCAGGGTCATACAGCAAGGAAGTGTTAAGTGTCTGAGATCAGATTTGAACTCAGGTCCTGCTGACTTCAGGGCTGGTTCTCTATCCACTGCACCACCTAGCTGTCCCTTTTTCTTTTTCAAAGAAAAACAATGACATTACATGGTGATATCTTGACTAGAGAGTGAATTGGATTTAAGTAGAGTTGCACAAAGTCATTATCCTCAATTTTTTCCAGAGTCATTGAAAGTCAGTGGCCAAACAAAAGAACTGACAGTGGCCTGGGATGCAAGGTATGATTTTGGCAAGTTTGATGTCTGATCAAGCTCTAAACACTCCGTAACACCTGCTTCACGTACCTTCATGACTATTGGAACAAATTGTTCTTGATGACTCATTCAACCAATGAAAGCCTTCTCATGCACAGGATAGATGCTCCCTTAAGTCACTAATGGGTTTGTGGTCCATCGGTTACTCTCAACCTAGTTTAGCCCATTTATTGAAATGGTTTATTGGGATGTAGTTGCTGCACATGCTACACCTTCTTGGAGCCACAGATGAGAAATGGATTGAAGGATGCTCATCCCCTTCATTCCTACTCTTTCTGGCCTTATTAATCAAGGGGAAAAAGAAAGTAACAAAGAAACAAAGAGAGATGGATTCAAAGAGAGATAAAGAGATAGATAATAGAGTGAGCATTTATTAATTTCTACGTGTCAAGCTATGTACTAAGTCTTAGGGATAAAACTAAAAGCAAGCAGGAAAATCTTTGCCCTCCAAAAACCTATATCCTAAGAGGGGAGAACAGTAGATAAAGGACTGATGGAAAATGGGAGCGATAGGGGAAGAAATTACCTGTTGGGGGAAGGTATAGTGAACCAGGAAGTAGGTGTAAGAGAAGGAACAGCCATCCTTGAAGAAGATGCCAAGAAATGCTGGTATCCTCAGGAGGAAGGAAAAAAGGAACTAATTTTGAGAGTACCAGAATATATAAGGAAAGTGAAAAGAAGGGCTCTAAGATGAAAGGGAATTGTTAACAATAGAGAAGGGGGCACAGAAACTGGGAAATAAAAGGTCATTGATAGACAGGGACTGAAGATTTAGTGTACTATGGAGGAGGGAGAGGGAGTAGCTACAGGTAGTAAAAACAGCTTTTATTGCTGATCCCTAACATACATCCTAACCCTGAGATGATTATATTCTATGCTTCTTGAATGTTACCTATTGGTGTGTTGAATGTATAATAGCGATTGAAGAAGAGATCCCCAAATTCTAAAACTCCTCGAAAGAGAAAATCTCCTTCAACTCTGCCTCAGTGAGAATCCCACCAGAGGGAAACAAGATAAACAGCTTCATTTTGTTATCTAGGTGGGACTGGTTCATTCCTGAGCTAAAAGAATTCCAACCCTATTCAATTAAAGATCTTCAATTCAACTCCACTCACCAGTTTCATTGGGAGGGGGAGCAGGCCTCAATTGCCGCCAAAGACCTTCTTATGAAAATGGCAATTAAAAACTCATTTCTTGAAGGAGTCCTACCAAATTCCTTTTATGACACAGACATGGTACTGATACCTAAACCAGGTAGGTTGAAAACAGAGAAAGAAAATTATAGACCAATCTCCCTAATGAATATTGATGCTAAAATCTTAAATAAGATATTAGCTAAAAGACTACAGAAAATATCCCCAGGATAATACACCATGATTAAGTAGGATTTATACCAGGAAAGCAGAGCTGGTTTAATATTTGGAAAACTATCAATATAATTGGCCATATTAATAATCAAACTAACAAAACCCATATGATCATCTCAATAGATGCAGAAAAAGCATTTGATAAAATCCAACATCCATTCCTATTAAAAACACTTGAGAGAATAGGAATAAGTTGACTTTTCCTTAAAATAATTAGTAGCATCTATTTAAAACCATCAGTAAGCATTATATGTAATGGGGATAAACTGCAACTATTCCCAATAAGATCAGGAGTGAAACAAGGTTGCCACTTCACCACTGCTATTCAATATTGTATTAGAAATGCTAGCTTTGGCAATAAGAGATGAGAAAGAGATTAAAGGAATTAGAGTAGGTAATGAGGAAACCAAATTATCACTCTTTGCTGATGATATGATGGGATATTTAGAGAATCCCAGAGATTCTACTAAAAAGCTATTAGAAATAATCTATACCTTTAGCAAAGTTGCAGGATACAAAATAAACCCACATAAGTCATCGGCATTCTTATATATCACTAACAAAATCCAGCAGTTAGAGTTACAAAGAGGAATTCCATTTACAATTAACTACTAATAATATAAAATATTTAGGAATCTATTTGCCAAGGGAAAATCAGAAACTTTATGAGAAAAACTACAAAACATTTTCCACACAAATTAAGTCTGATCTAACCAATTGGAAAAAATATTAAATGCTCTTGGATAGGGCAAGCAAATATAATAAAGATGACAATACTACCTAAACTATTTATTTAGTGCTATACCAATCAGACTCCCAAAAAACTATTTTAATGACCTAGAAAAAATAACAACAAAGTTCATATGGAAAAACAAAAGGTCAAGACTTTCAAGGAAATTAATGAAAAAAAAAAATCAAATGAAGATGGCCTAGCTGTACCAGATCTAAAATTAGATTATAAAGCAGCAGTTACCAAAACCATTTGGTATTGGCTAAGAAATAGACTAGTTGATCAATGGAATAGATTAGATTCAAAGGACAAAACTCATTTCTTTGTGGAGATCTTGACAATGCCAGCTATGCCAGGCTTGCTATGCCAAGGAAACCTCTGCCCACTGGAATAATATTCTTTTCCAGTGCTACCCTCTCTTTACCTTCACCTATTTCCCTAATGAGACTTTATGCCTCTCTGTCAGGATTACTTCCCAATCCCTATAATAAACCTTTTTTATCAATCTAAGTTTTCAGGTTTGTAAATTCCTTTACAGAGACTCCCTGTGCCACCAGAAGGGGTTTCCCCAAAACTCTCTATCCTTGTGCAGAATCCCAAGGGGATGCAGGGGAGCCAAACCTTTCCATTTGGTTCCCTGAATCCCAAATCTGCCACTAGACCTTATCATTTAACTCCCTGACCATCAGAAACCTTAATCTCATTTTGGTTCCCCAAATCTAGACCTCATCTGAAAGGGAACCCCAAAACCTAAACCTCATCAAGATGACCAGTATTCTGTGGTGAGGAGAACAAAAATAATTATAAGATATCATGCTCCAGGTACTCCATAATAATTCTGCCTCTATGAGCATCCTTCAATCCCCTTCATTCCTACTGTACATCTGAAACTATCCATATTTCTATAACTTTACTTCTCCCTCAATTTTGTGAGTAAAAGTATTTTCCCTATTATTTTAATAGGATTATTTCCCATTTCTTGACCAATACTCCAAAGGAACAGTATTACTACAGAGCCTCTCATAGTAAGCTTCATATATTTCATTGGCTTTGAATTTTTGCAACCCTAAATAAACTGAACTAAATAAAGGATATCGCACTTTAACTGTCCTTAATGAATGACATTAAACTGTGACATTTATTAATGGATTTGGAAAGTGTGATTTCTACTGGAGGATGCAATGTTCTTTTTTCCTCCTATCTTACCATTTTCAGAACTAAAGGGCACACATGCCTGAGGACATGCACCGAGTAAAACATAACCCTCTTTTCTGTCTTTCATAAGTGGAGGCAATCATCAAAACTAAAGACATTCTTGGATGATTTGTATAATCCTAACCAGAGGCTTAAAGGGAAACAATAGAAATGCTCTGTACTTAGGTTTAAGAATAGAGTTCCTTTGGGTATTAAAAACTCCCCAAATGTAAGATGGGAAAGAACCTCAACACCTTGGGTCACCATATCTGAACCTCAAGAATAAGAAGGCCTAATTCTTGTGCCTATAGCCTGATGAGAATAGTGGTAAAAGGGAAATAGGTCTAATATGAGTGTCTCAGCCAACTGTATTACTATAATTTAACCAATTTGTCATGCTTATAAAGGAGAAAACTTTCTTAAGTACTTGCCAAGATAAATGATAGGCAAGATGGCAGAAATGGTTATTTTCCATAAGCTTCTACAATCTGTGCCTTATAAGTAAATCAATATCTTTTATATATAACTTATTGGAAAGATGTACCAAAAGTGAAAGGAGAAATGAAAGAAGGGGGGAGCTACAGTATCATTCATCCAGTCTCCAGGAGAATAAAGAGTGTTATGTCACAGTCTCCTTGAACTGTTCTACCTCATTTTCCCTGCATTAGTTTCCCTGAATTATATCTCAATTTCCCTGAGTTAATATGCAACCCCCACTTTTTTTCCTGTCCATTAGGGCTGTACTACCCACACTAAACACTCCAAAAGATAACACTATCTCAGATACCTAATTGACATCTTTACTTCTGTTTGTTCAGACATTCTGACTCTGGCCTCATAGTTAATAAAAATTTATAGTTTTTACCCTCATCCTGCTAGAACCGAATTTATGGTCCATCCCTGAAAATTCTTGCTCTTTGCTTCCTGCCTTTGTTTCTCTTATTACTAGAATCCTATTTAAAAACCTTGGAGTCTCACATTTACCACTGGATACTTTGAGACAAGAATCCTGTCCAGTCAATCAATTAAGCTCTCCAATAAATAAAATATTAAAACTCTCTAATCTCTCTCTTGCCTCAGTTTCTCTGGCATTACAAGAGAGATAGTAATTTCTTTGCTTTCTCAATAAGAGAAGGGACTGTAATAAAAAAAACAATGGAGTGTGAAATTAGAATATTGTTGTGCCACAGTTTTCTTTTAATGTTCTGACCCAGTTTCCCTAATTGTCCTATTCAGTTACTCTGCCTCAGGTTATAACCATACCCTTTTAATGTTAGGATAAAGGTCTTATATCTTAGACCTTAGACTATGATCATTCCCTCTTAATGTTTGATGGGATAAAGGTCTTTTCCATTTTAGACATCATTAGAATATCAGATTGGGAAATGTTAAGGGATTTGCCCAAAGGTCTGATCAACATCCATTATGTCATCCTAGGTTCCTCCCCCCATTAGGTCAGCCCCATCCAGGTATCTCCCCCATTATGTCATTGTTCTTGTAACCCTATAAAAGAATCTTGTATCTGACATTCACTGCTGGATTCTTTGAGACGAGAGTCTCATTCAGTCCTGGGACCAAACCATGGATCCATTTGGTCCCAGTAAATCTCCCCATTAAATAAATTATTAAATACTCTCTAATTGCTATCTTTCTCAGTTTCTGTGGTGTTACATTTGAGGAGTAGAACGGGTGTCCTCCCCAGTGAGGAAAGGAAAGAATTCCACTAAAGAAGCTTCCCATTCTGGGATGGGAATACATGTCTATGGTAAAAGATAAGATACTGGATTTTATCTGGGGAACATCTGCCCATTAGACTTATCACTTCCGTGGTAGGAAGAATACAAAACTAGAGATGGAATAATCTGGTTTTAGGAACAGTGACCATTATATAGGGAAAAGACTAGACCTTACAAATTGGGACACAGAAAGACTCCCAAAACTTCATACTACTTCTATTAAACAGAAAAATTGAGAAGGGGCACACTTATAATTATAGTAACAGAGTAATGGGTTAGAGAATGAGGTTAATTCTGGCACTTCAGAATCTCTCCATACCTGAAGGACATAGAAAAATAAAGATAGAACAAGTAAGGCAGCTAGGTGGCCAATGTCAGGCCTGGAAGCAGAAAAGATTCACCTTCCTGAATTAAAATTTGGCTTCAGACACTTACTGACTGTGTGACCCTAGCCAAGTCACTTAATCTAGTTTGCCTCAATTTACTCATCTGTAAAATTAGCCAGAAAAGGAAACAGCAAACCGCTTCAATATCTTTGTCAAGAAAACCCCAAATGGGGCCATGAAGATTAAGAAAACACTGAAAAGATTGAAAAAGGAAGGATATGGACCATGAATTAGAGATTAACATTAATAACAGGCAATAAGAGGGAGAAAGGAAAGACCAAGCAAAGGAAAAATAGACCATGTGATGGGATACTTATTCTAGGAACTCTGGATCTTTTAGTGAATTTTCACCTTTTCTCATCTAGTCTGGAGCCCACAAAGCTATTTTCCCATTATTTCTAATTATTTCAACTCTTCCCTTCTATAGGAAGTCCTTCCCAAATCTTAATTCTAATATCTCTTCTCTGTAATTGTGTTCCCTATTTATTGAGTATATAGCTTGTTTGAATATAATTGTTTATTTGTTGCCTCCCCCTTTAGACTGTGAACTCTTTGAAGGCAGGAACTGTCTAGTGCCTCTTTGTATCCCCCCGCGTTGACACAGTGCTTGGCATGGGAGTAAATATTTAATAAATGCTTATTGATTAGCTAGGCCGACTGAATTTTGGCTTCTACCTCCTCCTTCTCCTTCTACCCAAAGGCAGCCTTCCCTGTTTGGGCGCTGGCTGGTAAGCTCTCATCTTTTCTGATCTGGTCCTGAATCTACCACATCACTTTTTGGCCACTGCCTCATCATAGCGTCTGCTTCTCCAATCTCCTTCTCTCCCCTGCCTCATCTTTCCGATTCTAGCTGTCATATTATATATATATGTGTATGTGCACATATGTATGTACATATACATATAGATATACCTACATCCATACATGCATATATGTGAATTTATACAAACATACATATACATCAGTTCTGATAAGGGCTCCTGATAACTGTTCCCTAGTAATAGGAAAAGTGGAAGTGGGGAAGGATTATGGGGAAAGAATGAGTTCTATTTTAGGTATATTGTAATTAAAATGTCTGCTGCACCTTCAATCCAAGATGTTTGAAAGGCAGTTAAAGATATGAATTTGGAGGTCAGAGATGTGTGGGACAGGTGCTAGACCACTTTTCCCAAATGAATTAATCAGAGACATCTTCAAGTACAAAGAGAATAAATGCTTTTATTTTTTTTTAAATGTTAAATTTTTATTAATAAAATTTTAATTAATTTAATTAAAAATTTGATTAATTTAACTAAATTAAATATTTTTAAAAAGCATTTATTTAATCCCTGCAGGGAAAGGCCCAGACACTCACCTGGGAGCCATCCCAACTCCTGCCACGTGCTCCTGGAACCTGACCAGCTTCTGCCTGCTCAGGTTTAGATAACAAAAGCCTCAAGCCTTTTCATTGGATAGACTAAAAGGATATAACCATCCTTGACCAATGTTGTCTGCTTCCTGTGGGAAATGTCACTTCCTGTGGGTTGTGTCACTTCCTGGGGGTGTGATTTCTTGAGGGTTTGACCTTTGAAGGCCACATGACTCCCTGCAACCCAGGGTTCAAGATCTGGGAATAGGAATCATGTGACTTCCTAAAACCTGAGGCCCAAACCTCCTCTTCCTACTCTGAGTATGGGGATCATGTGACTTAGGCCTAGTCTCAATACTGAGAAAACTTCATCCAATCAGTTCCATTCAGAGAGATGAGACAGGACAGGTAGATTTGAGAATTATTAGCATAGAAATGGTTATCAAATTCATGCCATCTGATGAATTTACCAAATGAAGTATTGATAGGTAGAAGGTAGAAGGTAGAAGAAAAAAATGACAGAAACTAAGGGATACCTGTGGCTAGAAGGCATGAAGTAAATGAATATTCAGCAAAGGAGACAGAGGAGTGAGCAGAGAGGTAGGATGCAAACCAGGAGGAGAGGCCTAAAACAGCCATTTTCTATCTGATAAACTGAGGCCTAGTCAAGCCTCTCGCATCTCGCACTAATGAAGTAAGCCTTTATACATCTTCTTATTAAATTTCAGCTTACTCAAAATGGCCCGACATTCATCCTAATTTGTCAAAAGCCTTTTTGGATCCTGATTCTATCATCCAACGTGTTCACTGTCCCTTCTCACCTTATGTCATCTGAAAATTTAATAAAGATGTCATCTATACCATTAACCAAGTCTCGGATCAAAAAGGTAAACCATAGAGAGTCAAACACATATTCCAATCAAACACACATTCTACTAGAGGCCTTCTTCCAAAATTGCATTATACCATTAATTATCGTTATTTAGATCTAACCAATTCTGAATCCAATGATAATGGAACATTGTTGTGAGGAAAGTAGAAGATGTCTTTTAAGCTTTATAAATTTAGAACCCAAAGAGGCCCTTCATTTTGCCAGAAATATAAAGTGACTTATCAAGATTAACTAGGTTTTCAATATAGGTATAGGTATAGGTAGCTTTTGGCTTCAAGCTTTTAAACTCCTAGGACAGTGCTGCCACAATTTTTGACTCAAAGAAGAGAATCATTCAACTCTTTAACCATTCTCTCAACACATATTTACAGAGAATTTTATATTAAGTGCAGATGGTAAAAGGCAATGAAAAAAGAAACATTGATACACAAAGTATGGGTCCTAGTTTCAAAGTCCTAGCTTCAAGTAAAAATAAAACATGCACCAAAAATTAAAGAAAATTTGTGTCTGTGACATATTTAACATGTACAGGACTGCTTGCTATCTGAGGGACGGGGTGGAGAAAGGGAGGGTTAAAGTCGGAACAGAAGTGAGTGGAAGGGATAATGTTGTAAAAAATTACCCAGGCATGGGTTCTGTCAATAAAAAGTTATAATTATGAAAAAAAAAAGAAAATTTGTGTCATTGATATGAAAAATATAAACTATGTTTTAGATGCATAAATCATACATATTGGTATTGGAGATTTTTTAAATCCCCTAAGTACAAAATAGGAAGAAGATTCTTGTAGTCAGAGGGAACAAAAAGACTTCAAGAAAGAAGTGGCATTTTAAGTAGGACTTTGAAGGATATAACAGGTTCAAAAGACAGAAATAAAGGGAAAGACCATTCATTCCAAGGACAAAAGTATTCCATGGGCAAAGGCTCTCAGGCAGGAAAACATAAACTGTGTTCTGAGAATATCCAGTACCCAATATGAGTCAAAGTATAGACTATGTGAAAGTAGATGGATATTTCAATAGATAATAAATAAGTGGCTGAATAGACAGATAATTGATAAATAATAGAATCTTTATTAAACAGATACTATGTGCCAGGCATTGTACCAAGTCCTGAGAATACAAATACAGGCAAACAAGTCTCTATTCTCAAGTATCTTACATTCTACTGGAAGAAAATAGCAAGTTCAAAGGAGCAGGTTAAGAGAGATTTGGCCTGGAGGAGGGGAAGGCTTGTATGGCATAGAAATGACCCCAGGAAATGAATTGAAGAACTATATCCAGCCAAGATAAAATCAAAACTTTATCAGAGTTGCTATCTCAAGAGCAGATTCTGGTAGAGTAGTAATGGGAATGATGGTCAAAACGCAGAAATAGTTTGGAAATGAAAACTGGGAGCTAAAGATTATGATCAGATTGTTGAGGATTTTGAATCCCATACCAAGGAGAATGTACTTTATTTAATAGGTTATAAGGAGTCACTTTTCAGCACCTGACTGTTAAAACCACATTAGTGTATGAAGACTGATTTAACCAGATTAAATTAAAGAGAAGAGAATGAAAAACTGATGAGAATAGTTAAGAGTATATTATAATAATTTGCCTAAAAGATCCTGAACTAGTATGGTGTCATTGGAATTGGAAAGGAGAGGAAGTATAAAAATTGAGAAGAGAGTAGAATTGACAATTTGGTGACTTGGTTGATGTAGTTAAAAAGGAAAGAGAAGTCAAAGAGGAATTTTAAACTTTCAAGAATTGATCACTAGAATTGAAATGGTGGTATTACTAACAAAAATAGGGAAGTCCAAAGAAAATCAAATATTGAGCGGGGAGGAGATAATGAGAATGATTTTAGACATAGTAAGTTTCAAATGCCAGAAGGATATCCAGATGTCCATTAAGTAATCACAAATTTGGGTCCAGAGTAGAGGGGAAAGATTAGAGCTAAGACTAAAGATTTGGCAGACAGCTACATAGAGTTGATAAGCCGAAGTCATGTAATTGTATAAAAACACAAAAGGAAAAATGAGAGACAGAGAAGGAGAAAAGGAATGATTGGAGCATCTTGTGTAATAATTATAAGAAGATAAAAGACAAGAAGATAGTGAGGGAGACAGTAAAAGAATAATCAGAGGTAGAGGAAGAAATCAAGAAGAATATACCGCCACAAAAATAAAAAAATAAAAAGGAAGACTTTCAAATAAAAGATGGCCACAAAGTCAAATGTGACAGATTAAAGAGAATGAGGACCAAGGAAATACCTTCCACTGGATTTGGAATCAATAAGATGTGGGTCCAAATACCACCTCAAGACACTGCCTGTGTGACTGTAGACAAGCCATTTCAATATCATGTGCCTCAGCTACCTCATCTCTAAGGCATTAAAATGAAGGTATTAAACTCAATGGGATCTAAGGTCCTTTCCAGCTCTAAAGCTATCATCCTAGACTTTGGCAGGCAGGTGATTGATGCCTTAGTGGAGGAAATCTGCAGTTCCAATAGAGTGATGATAATGGGAGCCAGATTTCAAAAGGCTGCCTGCCTGTGTGATAAGGAAATAAAAATTAGGGAATGTGTCATAGAATCACAGACTCTGAGAGTTAGAAAAAACTCAATCACTCAATCAATCTCAGCGGTTGTTTAATGAAATCCAGACCTAAATAGGAAATCCCTCCACCATACACCCATAATGAATCATCCAGACTTTTCTAGATTTACACATGAGCTCTTTCAGAGCTGGGACTTCTCTATAACAATTAGCACTTTTAAGAGTTGAAGTTGAAGTGCTTCATATGTTATCATGTTCATATGTTCATTTGACCCTCATGACAACACAGGGAGGTAGGTGCTATTTTTTTTTTCAGATAAGGAAACTGAAACTGAGAGAGGTTAAGTAACTCGCCCAGGATAGTACAGTTAGTAAATGTGTGAAGTGGGATTTGAACTTGTGTTCTTGGATATCTGGGGCAACCAGATGGTGAAATGGAATCAAGAGGACCTGAATTCAATTTTGGCTTCGGACACTTAACTCTGGGCAAGTCATTTAACCCTCAGTTTGCCTCAGTTTCCTCATTTTTACCAAAAAACAACAACAAAAATCCAAATGGTGTCATGAAGAGTTGGACATAACTGAAAGACATGAATAACAACAACTTCTGGATTCTAAATCCAATAACCTCACTACTGTATTCCCAAAATTTAGAACAATGCTTAGTACAGAGCAGGTGCTAAATAAATGTTTTTTTCATTCATTTATTCCAGCAAAACTAGTCATTTAGACATTCTACATTGGACAGCTCTAATTTTAGAAAGTTTCTCCCGAAACTAAATCTGAATTTGTCTCCTTATATTTACCCTTCCAGACACTACCAAAATGAGTCTAATCACTCTTATATGTGATAACCCTTCACATACTTAAAGATATTCCATTCCCCCTAAATCTCCTCTTATCTAGCCTGAGTTCCCAGTTGTTTCATCTTACTTCTGACCCCCACAGGGCATGATTTTGAAGACCCTGACCATCCTGGACACTCTCTTCTGTGATTTTTCCAGCTTTGCAATGTACCCTCATAGAACCAACTCACTTTTTCTATTCCTAAGCAAATATATTCCACACCACACCCCAAATAAATTTTTCCTCCATTTCAACAAGACAATATGAACATTTGTCCTAGTGCCAACATTCTCCCCAAAGTTTGAAAAATATCCCACACATCTGGCTCATAAGGTATAAAACCAGAATCCATTTTTATGTGTTTTGTGCTGCTCCATCCAGCTACAGGAACATAAAACCCAAATCTCTTTTTTTTCCATTTATCCTGTCCCTGGGACAAGTTGATCAGATCCACAGAAATTACTATTCATATAAACATGATTCATCTTTGCTTCAGCAGATGATGGGACTTGTCTTTGCAATATCATGCTTTTATATCAATACTGGAATTTCTATATCTAAGAGGACTAATTTCTTTTATCTGGTGTTAGTTAAGTATTTGATTGCTTCCTTTTAAAAAAGAAAAAGAAAAGGTAGATAAGTGTGAATGTTTTTAATTTTATTCCAGACTTGTATACCCTGAGAATTCTTTTAAAATCTGCCCAAAATTTCTGCCCGAAAGTTTTTGCTTTTCCACCATAATCTTCTTTAGTTTGGCTCTAGTTTGTCACCTGGATCATGCCTCTCAATCATTCATCAACCCCTCTATGTGAAGGCTGCTTTCCAGTATACGCAGGCATGAGGCAGCAGTCCCCAAGGAGCCCTCCCTCTCTCATTCTAGTTCCCTCATCCCTGGTAAAGCTGAAAACACTTACCCCAGATGTCCAAGTTCTCGCCAGCACTCACTCTGCCTGTCTTGGGCAGGCACAGTGCCTTCAGCACTCTGATGCCTTGATCCTCCAGATTTTCCTGACTGGGGCCAAATTTTAGTGTGCAAACTATTACTTGCAAGACCAAGTAAATATGGTTACAGCACGATCTTGCAGGTGGAGAAAATGAAGCCCAGGGAGTTAAATGTCTATCTCTGTGGGACTATTAAAAAATGAGGCAGTGGCAAAACCTGTCTTGAAACTTAATCCTTGGTTGACAATCCACTCTGGACTTAACTCAAAGAGCTGCTGCACTTTTTTTTCTTTACCCAGGACAAGGAGTACTGTACTGTTTTACAAGTAAACCCAGCAATGGGCAGGCATTCCATGGAATATCTACCATGAGATAGTGAACAGGTAGAACAAATATTTCTTGTTGTGCTATGATAATGGCATTAATCATGACTAATGTGTTTTCTCCCTTAGAGAGTTTATCTTCCATGTAGGAAATCAGTAAATCTTGAGAGTGGGTTCAACAGTCCTAAAATTATAATAACAGGGAAGAAGATAAGCTTAGAACTTCAGCTATGGTGATATACCTCTCTCTCTACCAAATCTCTACAGATATCCATGAATTTTTAAAATTACTGATATAAATGTTAAATTGTTTTTACTCAAAATTGGAAAAAAGTAAAATAGTGAGATTTTTTAAGTTAATTTTACTTACAAATCTATCACCTTCATCTCATCCTGTTATTGTTTGGACCAGATCATTCTCAGAGGAGTTCATGAGCTACCCTACATTCTAGGCAGAATGGAAAGCTGGCAGTGGCTTTTCAAGTCTCAAAAATCTTACCTAATAGCCTGGTATTGAAAAAGGGACCCTGAAACTCTAAAACTCCTTGAAGGAGAAATTCTCCTTGTACTCTGCCTCAGTAAGGGACCCCACCTGAGGGAAACAAGATTAAACAGCTTCATTCTGTTAGCTAGATGGGGTTGGTTCAGTCCTGAGCAAAAGAATTCCAACCCTATTCAATTAAAGAAACTCATTTAATTCTATTCAAATTCAGCTTAAGCTGAAACCCAAGTTGTAGTCCAAACTCCTATTATAAAAGAGCCAATCTAAAATCCTCTCTTTGCAGAGGTACTAAACATGCCAGCTATGCCATGCTATGTCAAGGAAGCTTCTGCCCACTAGAATAATATTCTTTTCCAGTGCTACCCTCTCTTTATCCTCATCTATTTCCCTAATGAGACTTATACCTCAGGATTTCTAACCTTACTTCCCAATCCCTATAATAAACCTCTTTTATCAATCTAGCTTTTCAGGTTTGTAAATTCCTTTACAGAGAATCTCTGTGCTGCCAGAAAGGGGTTCCCCAAAATTCCCTACCTTTCAGCCAAATCCCAAGGGGGACAGGGGAGCCAAACCTCTCCATTTGGTTCCCTGAACCCTGAACCTGCCACTAGATCTTATCATTTAACTCTCTGACTACCAGAAACTCTAATCTCATGTTGGTTCCCTAAATCTAGACCTTATCATTTGAGGGAACCTCAAAGCCTAAACCTCATCATATTTTTGGTTCCCTGACCAGGAACCCCAAAAACTAGATTTCACCTTATCAATATCACCTGGATTGTTTTTTAACCATTTATTAACACGTGAATATAGAAAATGCTTCAACCTACACTGCCTCATAGAAATAGCACAACTGCACTGTATCACTAGATTAAGGTCTAAAAAAACAAAATTATAAAATTGTACTTGCCAAGGTCTTCATAGGAAAGCAAGTTTCACAGCTATGGGCTACACACCAAGAATACCATGCCTCCAGCTAAAAGTTCCATCTTATAATGGGTTAGAGCACTCAAGAGTCTGTGATGACCCCAAAGACAGTGCATATAACTAATCAAATATACATTGAACAAGTACTATGCATATTCAGGAAAATAATTATTGCTGAAAGACAAAGGAATCAGACTAATTCACTATTTAATATATAATAAAAGTCACCAATAACTGTCTTTTGAATGAATGGATTATGCAGTCTTTGCCCTTTTTTGTTGTTCAGTCATGTCCTTATTTGGGATTTTCTTGGCAAAGATACTGGAGTGGTTTGCCATTTCCTTCTCTGGCTCATTTTACAAATGAAGAAACTGGGTAATTAGGGTTAATTGACTTGCCCAGTCACACAGCTATAATTGTTTGAGGCCAGATTTGAACTCAGGAATTTGAATCTTCTTGACTCCAGGTCCAGTACTCTATCAACTGTGTCACCTAGCTAACTTTAAGGAGCTTAAAATCTAGTTCTAAGGATAAGAAATAAGACCTTGTCTCTCTCTGTCACTCTGTGTGTGTGTGTGTGTATGTGTGTGTGTGTGTGTTTGTGTATGTCTGTCTCTGTGTCTCCCTTTGTGTCTCTGTGTCTTTCTTTGTGTGTCTCTATGTGTCTTTTTTAAATAGAAATCTCTGCCCTCCAGATTACTATATTTTGTCAGGAAGGACATGTACACATAAATGTTTATAGACTATATGCAAAGTAAATACAAGGTAATTGCAAGGTGAAAGGATTAACAGATGGAGGGAATTAGGTAAAAAAAAAAAAAAAAAGCTTCATGTAGGTGGTAGCATTTGAGCCAAGTTCTCATAAATCTGGAAAAGTAGATTGGAACCATACTGTGAAAAACTTTATATGATAAAAAAGGGTGTTTATTTTTTTATCTTAGTGATAATTGGAAGCCAATATAGTTTATTGAGCAGGGAAGTGACAAGGTTAAATGCGGGCTTTAGGTAAATTACTTTATCAGCTATATGAAGGGCAAATGGAAGAAGCTACAGACTTGAGAGAGGGAGATAGCTTAGGAGGATATTGCAGGAATCAAGCTTGGTAAGAAGCAGTGATGACTTTTCACCTAGAGTTGTGGCTGAATGGAAGAGTCAGTTGCTAGAGTTGTCTCAGAGGTAGAATCACTAATATTTAGCAAGGAGCTGGATGCATGTATTGAGAGAAAAAATATGGGCTGAGGTTGTGGTCCTAGGTAACTCAAAAGACATTGATATCCTTGAGACAAATAAAGAAAAGTGAAAGAGGGATGGCTTGGTTAGGAAAATGATGAATCAGTCAATATTTACTATTGACCAGTAATTTATTATTGTCAATTTATTAAGCACCTACTATGTTCCAGGTATTGTACTAAAGAAAGAGATAAGATAGTTTTGATCCTTAAGGAATTCATAATTCAAAGGGTAAGATGACACACACAAAGAAAATGAAAAGCAGAAAAGTGGAGCAATGGAAAGGGATGGTGAGTTCTGTTTTTTGTATGTGACATTTGAGATGCTTGTGGGCTATTCACTTCAAATTATCTAATTGGCATTTGATGAATTATCTAATTGGCATTTGATGATAGGAGATCTGATAAGAGAACACAGTAAAATATATGGGTTTGGGAGTCCATAATCTATACAAAGGGGATAATGGAACCCATGGGACCCAATGAGATCACCAAGAGATAGAATAAAGGAAGAAAAGAGCTTAAGACAGAGCTTGGGATATTTACAGTTAGAAGTTACATTGTGGTTAATGATAGAGGACCCAACTTCTTAAACTGTGGTTCCCCCATATAGGATCTTATAACTGAAGGTGGGGATCGTGAAATTATGATTCATTAGGACATTATGACATTATCAGGAATGTTTGATTTATATACCGATTTTATGTATTTATATGCCTGGTATCATGTAAAAATTTCTTGGGCAAAAAGGGGTCACCAGCTGAAAAAGTTTAAGAAGTTCTAATCTAGAAAAGAAGGCTGAAAAGAAATATTCAGACAGATAGAAAGGAGGGCTATAAGACAGCAGGGTCACAAATCCAGAAAAAAAAAGAGTATTTCTGGAATAGATGGTAGTTATGAGGGTCAAATAGATGTAGAAAAGTAAAAAAAAGATGAAAAATTTTAATAGAACATCTGATTTGACCATTTAGTGAATACTGATAATTTTGGATTGAGTATTTTCACTTGAAGAGGATGAGAAAAAGAAGAGAGAAGATGGGAGGAGGGAAAAAGAAAGGGAAAGATAAAAAGGAAAGGGAAGAAAAGACTAGACTAAAGTAACTACTTGTTTGAGACCTTCTCTCCAATTCCTAAGCCACAGGTGCACATTATAAGAAGGATTTGGGGAAAACAAGCATTATTATTTGATCTTTTTTATTGAATTATATTAACTTTTAACAAAATAAATAAATAATACAAATCAAAACAGGGGAGATTAATGTAAAATATCACAGATATTTAAGGTAATGTAGCTTTTCCAAAAGTTTTAGTACAGACATTTCCATGGTTCTATAAATTAATTACAGGATTATTCAAATTATAGGATCTGAGATTCAGAGATAGAAAAGACCCTAAAAACAATTTAGCCTATCCTCCTTTCTATTTCAGCCCCAGTAACCCACATCCCCAGCACCTGACTCTACTTCATTTTATAATTGATTATTCTAAAATTTGTCCAGAAAGGGTAAAGTAATTCTCTGAGGACCAATAAAGATAGTAAATAACAGCCAGGATATGAAACCAAGTCCTTCTTCTGGCTTTAAACCTAGCATTCTTTTCACAACTCCATGAAATGTCTTTCTCCATTTAAGCCTTCAAAATCCTTATCTATCCAATACCTTGGTTACCATTAATATTCAATAGATATCTGCTAATATCCATAATGGTCAAATATAATAATCCAGATTCTTCTAGTGTATAATACCCTTGGACATTTCTCAAAATAGCACAGGTTTGTTTCTTGCCACAAATGTATCATATAATTGAGAATAAACAAGGAATTGTATGCATAATTTTGAAAACAAATACTTTAAAGGAAATACATATTTATATTTTTGAATAATTGGGTGTTATAGACTCTGCATATTATAATATTCATATTATATGTGATATCATAGATATTAAAATATTGTAGATATCTAATATATATTCAAATAGATCTTTGCTCTCATAGATGTAGCTATATTCAATAATGCAGGTCACAATTTATGTATAACTGCCTATATTGTGCATCAAATGTCTATGTTCTCCAATAAGTTTGATGTGACACCAGTTCCAACCAATGTGCTAGAGAGCAACACTTCTTTCTTTTGACATCCTCAAGATGTTAATAGAACATACAGACTACACAATTTTGATATCTTCAGGAGAAACAATGAGTTCAGGACATGATTCAAAGAAAGATTTTATGAGGTACCCCCTCAGATAGAATACCATCTGTTTAAACATAGAAATGCAATTCTGAGCCATGGTTTATATCTTTTAGTCTCTGGCATCCAAATGTGCTACATTTGATACAAGCCTTAAATTGCAGCTACCTCCTTTCTCTTACTAAAATCTCACTGACCTTTTCCCTTACATTCATTCCACCAGGAAGAGAAATCTGAATTTCCTCTAAAGGATCACTAGTTATCACCCTCAGTGACACCAATTACTTTTTTCCTATATTCTTATCCCAGAGGGCCTAAAGGAAGTATTGGTATACTCTGTTCCCTACTCATTGTTTTTCCTTGTGATATAAAAAATTCCTTTGATTTTCTGCCATCAAAGGAACATCAGCATTTAATTAATTTTTAGGTCTACACTTTAAAAAGCCCTAGATAAATAATCTCTTTGAATAAATAACCATATACAACATACACACACACACACACACACACACACACACACACACACACAAAACCCTCATGTAACTATACCAGAATTTAGGGTAGCAAAACTTTGAGTTTTTGAGTGTTATGTAAAATATCATTAAAGTACCAACCAAAAAAAGAAAACTGGATGGCCAGTTGGTGAGGGTGAGGGACAAGGTATGGACAGTCCACATGCTCCATTGGTATCCTCAAGATCTCAAAAGAAAGAGAGGGGGGTCCCTGGCACACTGGTTAGTCTATCATATCAAACTTCTCGGAGAACATGGACATTAATTACACAATATGGGCAGGTTTACATAAGTTATAATCTGTATCATTGGGAAATAAACACATCTCTAAGATCACAGATCTATTTGAGTAAACATTAATTAATCACTGTCTTTACAAGGTACACAATTCAATAAAAGTATGTTCTTTAATTTGATGTATAGTAAGCTTTTGTGAATTCCTTTAAAAGTTAATTTTGATTAATTCTTAAATTCAGATGGATACAACAGCACTGATATGTAATCAAACATTTTCCCCTCTGTCTTTAAAATTTTTCAAAAACTGATCTCATTCTCATAAAAACAGCATGGATCTCACATCCATGTTTGGATCTCACAAATTCTATACTAGCTAAGCTTACATCATATAAACCTCAGAAATCACAAGAAACAAGTAGCACACAAGGGGTTTCCATTAGAGAAGATTTGGCCTGTGTTCCACATAAAAACAAATCTCTGAATATGTTATTTTTAAGTTTATCATTGCTTAAAAATACTCAACCATTGAAGAAAATATAGAAATGAATTTCTTAATTTGGGAAAAAAGATGTTATCCTTAAAGGTCAAATTTCACCCCAAAAAGTTAAAAAAAAAAAAAAAAGATTTAAAAGGTTTGACACTTGAAGAAAGTGGCAAAATTATCACTTGTATTCAACCAGTAAAGAAAATAAACCATAGCTTTAGCAACAACTACAACATGAATACAGATTGTCACATTCATAGAGGGTAGATAAAAGATAATAAGAAGCAGACTCAGCAGCATTCACATGTGTATTTAAATAAAGTGGCTACTTTCAACCAAATTATCAGAAAGAAGACTGATTGCCCTTGACCATAATTTAGGTCATTTTTTTCTTCTTTACGTTTCCAAACTTCATGTTATTCTTTTAGTCGGCTCAAAAGTTTCAAAAACTGTGATAAGAGTTTTGATATAAGTCAAAGAGAACTAGTTGACTTTCCCACAATACACAGTGGCATTTTCTAGACCACTTGAGTACAGTGCTGACCGTGGGAATGTTGAAATTTTAAAAAACCGTTCTCCCACAAGCAATCAGAGAAGGGCATGAAACTACTAAGTTTCCAAAGGCAGCATGGTATAATGGAAAGGACTGGTTAGAGAATTAGACAACTGGGATTTTAAACTCAGGTCTGCCACATAATACTTGCATGACCATAGGCAAATCAATTAACTATTTTGCATCTCAGTTTTTTCCTCAGTAAAATTAGAGAGTTGGATCCCTAAGGTTCTTTCTAATGCTGTATCTATGATCTTATGAAATAGACAATAAAATGTATTCAAATAAGATAACTAATATTTCTCTATGGGAAAAGAGTAGATGTGATTTCATTAATATAGGGAATTACCAAATAAAGAAACTCCTTTCATCAATCAATGCATGCCAGCACCTCCTCTGCAATTTATAGTCTTAAAGAATGCTTAGAGCAATAAGAGGTCAAGTAGCTTTCCCAAAGTCATGCAGACAGTATATATCAGAGTCAGCCCTTGAACCCAGTCTTCCTGACTCTGAAACCAGCTCTCTAACATTCCATATTGCTTTTCTAAGATCAAAGATAAATAGCATTATACCATATTTCTAAATAACTCTATAGTAGTCCATTTACATATAGATGAACTTATTTGCAAATGGACCAATCAGCTTTGCCCAAATAAAGGAAAATATCATAGGCTATTGTTATTTTTCACCTTCTTCACCTCTCTGCCAAATATGATAGTTGGCCAAGCAGTCAACAAGCATTTGTTAAACTCCTCCTATGTGCCAAGCTCTATAAAAAGCCTGTCAGATCCAAAGAAAGGTCAAACAACAATCCCTGCTCTCAAGAAGCTTGCAGTTTGATGGAAGGGACAACTTGCAAACAACTATATGTAAAACAAATAATCAGTCAAAATAAGGCACTAGCATTTGGGGTTGAAGAGCATTGGGGAAGACTGCAAAAGGTGGGATTTTAACTGGACTTAAAGAAAGCCAGGGAAAACAGGAGATAGAGATGAAGAGGGAGAGAATTCTAGGCATGGGGAAACAGGGAAAATGCATATTTAGGGATGGAATATCCTATGCAAGAAACAGCAAGGTAGTCCATATCACTGCTCTCTAGGTTTCAGTGCCAATTTTTTCTGGTTTTCCTCCTGCCTGTCTGACCACTCCAGCCAACTCATTATTGATATCCTGTCCCCAAATTGTGAGTGTACCAAAAGACTCTATCATGGGCCCTTTTCTCTCATTCACATTATAAATCCCATCATGCTTAATTATGATCTCTATGCAAATGACTGGCTCCCATATCTCTATATTTAGCCACAATTTTTATAAGGTCCAGTCCCACATCTTCAATAGCTTATTGACTTTTGAGTTGTGGAGATTAGGATGGATAAAAGGAAAGAAAGACCCAAGTCAAGGGAATCAATGAATAGGCTTTTAGCATGACAGACCTCATTAACTCTCAGTCCAAGGCTGACCATTATATTCTGACCTCAGTAAGATTCAGTAGCTCTCCTATTTTTGTGAGATAAAATGCATACTTCTCCATTCAGCATTTAAAACCTTTACTGGTCTGGAAACTGCAAGGCTAATAATATAACACAACTCTTTCTCATGGGTTCCACACTGACAAATAATCCTATTGACTGATTCTTTTCATTTTGCTGATAATGCATCTCCAATATATTTTTTCACAATCTGTCTTCCCACACCTAGAACGTACTTGATCCTTTCATCTGCCTCATGGAGCCCTTACCTCTCTCTGTAATAAAAATGGAGAGCTAAGAGCTGTCATTTATCTAGTGCTTACTGTGTGCTGGGCACTATATTATAACTAATATTACCTTATTTGATTCTCATATCAATCCTGAGAGGCAGGTTCTATTATGATCTCTTTTTTACAGATGAGGAACCTGGAATTAAGTCACTGGCCCATGGTTACATCATCTGAACAGTTATGGCTAGTTTTGAAATCATGTCTTGCTGACTCCATGCTCAGCCCTTCAATTATTGTACTAACTAGCTTCCTTATGTCTCTTCAAGTTCAGCTCAAATGCCAAGTTCTTCCAGAAGCAGTTCTTGATTTCATAAACTGTGAGGTATCTTCTTCGTCCCTCCATGACTTTGTAATTATTTTGCATTTCATATTGCTTTATCTTATAAACATTTTGAATCACTATTATATAATGCAAGTTTGTTGACAACAGATAACTATCATGTTTTTGTATTTATTTTTGTACCATCAGGGCCTAAAACAGTGCTTAATAACTAAATGTCTATTGATTGATTAATTCTATATTACTAACTCTAAAATCCTAGAGTTTTTTCATCATTTATTTATTTGGTGAGTTACTTAAATTCTTTGTTCTGCTATTTCCCATGGTACCAAAATGGAAAAGCATTCCACTTATCTTAAATGTAAATTGTGACAATTGATAGATTAATGACTATATAAAAGGCTTTAAAAAAAAAAAAACCTCTGGCAAAAAGCCCTGTAAAAATAATGTAGATGATACATTCATGGAGATTTCAATTAGTTTACATGTAAATTTTTTGGTGATGAGATCATATAATTTTAACCTTCACCAACATTATTCCTTTTATGCTATGTTTTCCTATGGAAGCATGCCATGCCTACGAATTTTAGGAAAGAATACAAGATTTAGAACTCTGGATGCCATTTGAGTCTGTGTATAGAAATCATACTATCAACTGAATGTCACAAACATCCAAAACTAATAAATGAGAAAAAAGTGACATGGAGAACAGTTAGTCACATCATATATTGGAGGACAAATATATTTTTGCACTCACAGAAATGTTTTAATGAATTACTAATTTTCACCAGCTTCAAATTGCTCAAGGCCCCCTAGCTAATAAGGATCAGAGATAAGATTCAAACTTGTTTCCTCCTCATTCTGAGTGGAAAGTTTTCTCTACTATATTAATGGAAAATCAACCTATTACTTTCTTACTACTTTGAGAATGTTTCCTATTTATTTTGGAGGATGTGTCTTTTCAGCACAGATACATACAATAAATAGATCCTATCTAGATGGAAGGATTCTGCATATAAGGTATACATTTATCAAAGACTATATCTATTAGAACATTGTAGTAATACAAAGAAAATTCCTTAAGTATCATTTTAACGAAGAATACTATTAAGCTTTCAGAAGTTGAATAGCCAAGAAGATAAAAGAAATGTCCTATTATTAAAATAACTCTCTACTGGGATGAAGATTAATTCTTTCTAATAGGTACTATTGTTAAAATATAAAATATAAATATCAAATGGGATGGTTATTAATAACATATCCTTTCTAATATCAAGCCTCAATCTCTCACTGTAAATTCAGTTAATTTTATTTTCTAACTTGCAAAGATGATAAACACAGCTAGTCATCTTTCTCCTTCAGATTTTAAGCTATTAGTGTTACTCAGTGTCCACATTCTTTGTTGCCTCTGCTTTAACACCAATCCTTGAAATCTAGTCTCTATTACTAACTTAAACTCTATGGAAACTGACATCTCAAAGATCCCCAATATCTTCCTAACTGCAAAATCCAATATTCTTTTTTCATTCTTTATCCTCTTTGATATCTTTGCCATAAATGACTATTAACTAGCCTTTTCTTCATGAAATTCTCTCTCCCTTGGCTTGACACCAAACACTCACTAACTCTTACTTTTCTAATCACTCCCCTGCCTCTTTCACTGTTTTTTCTCACTAGCAATATACTCTCATCCATCCTCTACCAAATGTAGGCCATCCCTCAAGGTTCTGCTATAAGTCTTTTCTTCTCTATCTGCTCTCTCACAATGATCTGACCTTATTAAAATCTCCAAGCTCCAGCTACAGCCGCTAAACAACTAAATCATTCACTGAACATTTAATGAATACCTAAAATATTGTGCTAGATACAAAATGGATATACAAAAATAAGGCCTTCAATGAATTCAAAATATAAATAAGCACATATAAAAATAAAACTGTACAGCCTTAAGTTTCGTGAAATAGGATTGCAATCTATATAGAGAAAGACAATTACCCACAGTAATAAAATGATTCTTTAAAGTTAATAATATATGTCCAAAGTTCTGTGAGACAAGAAGAAAAAGAAATCACTTCTAGCTGGGCATCATGGATGAGTTAGTATTTAATCTTGGCTTTGAAAAATGGGTAGATTCCAGTTGATAAATGATCAAAGGATATAACAGGCAATTTTCAGATGAAGAAATTAAAGCCATGTATTATCATATAAAATACTCTAAATTATTAATTAGAGAAATGCAAATTAAAACAACTCTGAAATACTACCTCTTACCTATCAGATTAGCTAAGATAATAGGAAAATAAAAAGACAATTTTGGAGGGGATATGTCAAAACTAGGACATTAATGCATTGTTTGTGGAGTTGTGAAATGATCCAACCATTCTAGAGAGCAATTTAAAACTATGTCCAAAGAATTACAAAACTGTGCATACCCTTAAATCCAACACCATCACTACTGAGGCCATATTCCAACAAGAGCATAAAAAGGGAAAAGAATCCAAAAATGTTTGCTCTTTTTATGTTGGCAAGGAATTGGAAATTGAGTGGATGCTCATCAACTGGGGAATAGCTGAATAAGTTGTGATATATATCAAAAGACAGTAGCTGTGTGGTCCTGGACAAGTCACTTACTTCCTATTTGTGCATCTATAAAATTGGAACCTATCGGAGGAGAAAATGTCAAAACACTCCAGTGTCTTTGCCAAGAAAACCCCATGTGACTCCATGGGGTCACATACAGTTGATATAGCTGAACAACGGAACAACAATAAACACGAAATAATGAAGACTTAATTTAGAATGGCTTTAGTAAGAATACTAAGATGGTGACTAATGCTAGTGCTATTGTCGAGATTTGAGAAGTGTGAAGATTTGTGAAGTCAAAAAGTGCTTCATACATGAGAATGAGTCACTGGGAGCCTGTGTTGCCATAAACGCAAATGAGCTTCTGCCCAAGTGTTTCTCTTCCAAGCTCTCATCAACTCCACCCAACACATAGGTGTTGAGTGTGATAGTATTATTAACAGATATAAGAAAACCAGGAATAAAAAGAAAGCAGGTTTTGGGGGAAAAGCTGATGAATTCCATTTGGGACTTGTTGCACTCAAGGTGACAGTAGGTTATCCAGGAGAGGATGGCCAGCAAGTAATTGGAAATCCAAGTGTAGAGTTCAGGAGGGAAGTCTGACTGGATACATTAATTTGGGAATTAGCTATAATGAGGAGACAATTGAAATTATGGGAGTATATCTCCCATATATCCCAAAGAAAAGGATTTGGAGAGAAATGAAGTCTTTGCACAGAGCAGGGGAAACCTTTATGTTAAGGAAAGGGAAACAGTTGATAAAGAAATAGGGAAAAAAAAACAAGAAATGTAGCAATTCAAAGACAAAGGAATAGACATAATTAAGAAGTTGGAAGAGATGTTAAATTTCCTCTTCATATATATCATTCTAAAACCATCAAAATTTTGACATAGTTTCTGTTTTACAGTGACCCCCTCACCTTTTTTGTTATATTTGTGCCTAGAAAGTAATTTCTCTTCCTGTGTTATGTAATTTTTTCTCCATATTGCTCCTCATCAAATTTCCCTTTATTTATCACTAGTTATTTATCTAACTTTTCAAGTTCATTTTGTACTCTAATCCTTTCCCTCTAGGCTGCTAATTTAGTGCAATGCAATGAGAATACTCCCCAGTTACTGATAAAAATCACTAATAAGTTACTGATGAAAATATTAGATGTCATTTGATGTACTTCCAGGAAAGTTCCTATTACCTTAACACAATACAGAATCAATAAATATTTAAAACTTTACTATCTCCTCTCCCTCTCTCTCTCTTTCTCCTTCCATCTTGTCCCTTTTTTTCTCCCCCCATTCTTCTCCCTGTCTCTGCCTCTGTCTCTCTGTCTAAGTCTGCCTCTCCATCCCCCCATACTTGGAAAAATATTGGAAAGCATTCCAAATTAATTAAAGATTTAAGATTGATAAAAGAATAGCTATAGAAATTCTAACCATAACATTCAATTATGGATTGCCATGGTGATAATACTAATAATTTATTAGTGATTTCTTATTAGGATTTTCAAACAACTTTACATATATTATCTCATTTAATTGTGATAATAATACAATGGAAATCACAGAATTATGACATTTTACAAAGAATTAAAGTTGAAATTCCCCCAAAGGGTAATTGGCAAGTAGATAGTGATCACAGAGCAACCTGTAAGACATTATAAATAATTGCACAAATGAAAACATAAAGGTTATTCTCAGGGAGAAGTATGATCAAAAATTAAAGTGGGATGTGTCACAAATTGAGAGTAAGGGGCAATGATGGATCTTTGTATAGACACTGGTGTCTATACAAACAATCAAGTACCTGATTTTTTTATTTGTTGATGTTTGGGGTTTTTTTTCCTTCATTTCAGTTATGTCTGACTCTTTTGGTAAAAATATCACAATGGTTTGCCATTTCTTTCTCTGGATCATTTTACAGATGAGGAAACTGAGGCAAACAAGGGTTAAGTGACTTACCCAGGATTATATAGCTAGTAAATGCCCAAAGCCAAATGTGAATTCAGGAAGATGAATCTTTCTGATTTCAGGCTCAGTGTTCTATCCACCTACCTTCCCCTGTTATTTTTAAATTCTGTCATAATAGAATCATAAAAATGTCCCCAATACATTGAGTGGACTCCCTATGCAGCATTTACAAGCAAACATGAACAAATGTTCATGGCAGACACAAATGGCAAGCACTCTGCATTGCTGGAGGTGGGGAGATTACATAAAAAGATCACAGACCCATCCAAATGACAATAAGCCAGTGAACTCAGAATGAGTTCAAGTACTATCATTTTTTACATAAGCAGAGAAAATTTGACAAAGGAAGATTTAGGAAAGGGCATGAGACATGATGGTGCCTTTAAGTTTCTGAAGAGTCATCACAGGAAAGAAAACTTATTTCCATTTTTCTTGGCCCCAAAGGACATAACTAGGAGGAATGGTCAAGAGTTCTAAAGAGGCCAATTTTAACTTAATATAAAGACATTATTCTAGTGGAATTAGTTGGGTTCAAGGATAATGAATCCTCAATCATTGGGGCTTTCAAATGAGAAGATGGTTAACCATTTGTCAAAGATATTGTAGAGATTTCTTCAGGTATAGGTTAGTTAGGACTTCTAGGAACCCTTCCAACATTAAAATTCTAATTCCATAAAAGATAATTGAATGACTCACCTGACAGTACACAGGAGCTTCTAGTTGGAATCAAATTGAAAGTGATATCTATACTTGACACTCCATTTTCTGTTTAAATTTGAAGTTTTAAAATAGTTTTAAATAATAGTGATTTTCAAGGTGATCAGAGAGATTGCTCAGGGAGGTAATCATATATGTTTTTTTATTTTTTTCTATAATATATATATTTTTTATTATACCTTTTTATTTACAAGTTATATGCATGGGTAATTTTACAGCATTGACAATTGCCAAACTTTTTGTTCAAATTTTTCCCCTCCTTCCTTCGACCCCTTCCCCCAGATGGCAGGTTGACCAATACATGTTAAATATGTTAAAGTATAAATTAAATACAATATAAGATATATGCTTTTTTATATGTATAACTTATGTTTATAAGAATTCCAATTAGATTTCAATTAGATTTTTAATACCTCCAGAGACTGAACTATACTTTTCACCTCTTTGTTTCCTCTGCTATCACTTGCAACTTCAGACCTCTTGTATAACTTAACAGAAGTTATACCTGCCTAGACTAACTATAGAAAGGTTCTTATAAACAAAACTTTTGCTTTACGAAGAGATTTAGTCCTCCTAAAGCAGAGTAGGACAGTCAAACATAAATGGTTCCTAGATATTCATGGGGTTGTCTAAGTAAAAGCAGTGTCACCAATAAGGCAATGAGACAACTAGAAAGTACAGTGGATAGAGTGTAAGATCTGGAGTTAAAAAGACTTGAGTTCAAATCTAGCCTCAGACAACTTATTAGTTGTGTGAAATTCCTCCAATGTCCAGCACATTGCTTACCTTATGTCTGCCTCAGTCTCCTCAAGTGTAAAATAAAAAACGATAGCACTCACCTTTGTTTTGAAGTTCAAATTCAGAGTTGTTTTGAAGATCAAATGAGAAGTTTGTAAAGTGCCTGGCATAGAGTAGGCATTTAATAAATACTTATTTTCTCCTAATCTTCCCCAGAAAAGGTCCAAGATCAGCCCCCATCAGATGCTTTCTGCTTCAGGATCTTAATTTGGAACCATAAAATCTAAATGTTGGTTTCAAAGGTCAATTATTCCAACCTATGCTTGAATAAGGCTACCTGCTTGCAAACTTGCTGATAGGTGATGCTGCTGGAAGATCTTCAGGAAGGAAGAATCCAGGACTTTCTAAAGCCTTCAATGCCACTTTGGACAATTTTAATTATTAGGAAATGTGTCTTTATATTAAAATTAAATTTTCTATTGGGACACTGATGCATTGTTAGTGTGAAAAGATCCAGCCATTCTGGAGAGCAATTTGGAACTATGCCCAAAAAGTTATCAAACTGTGCAATACCCTTTGATCCTGCAGTGTTCTACTGGGCTTATATCCCAAAGAGATTTTAAAGAAGGGAAAGGGGCCTGTATGTGCAAGAATGTTTGTGGTAGCCCTGTTTATAGTGGCCAGAAATTGGAAACTGAGTGGATGCCCATCAATTGGAGAATGGTTGGGTAAATTGTGGTATATGAATATTATGGAATATTATTGTTCTATAAGAAATGACCAGCAGAATGAATACAAAGAGGCTTGGAGAGACTTACATGAACTGATGCTGAGTGAAATGAGTAGAACCAGGAGATCATTATACACTTCGACAATGATATTGTATGAGGATGTATTCTGATGGAAGTGGATTTCTTTGACAAAGAGACCTGACTGAGTTTCAATTGATAAATGATGGACAGAAGCAGCTACACCCAAAGAAAGAACACTGGGAAATGAATGTGGACTACTTGCATTTTTGTTTTTCTTCCAAGGTTATTTTTTTTACCTTTTAAATTTAATTTTTCTTGTGCAGCAAGAGAACTGTATGGATCTGCACACATATATTGTATCTAGGATATATTTTAACATGTTTAACATATATGAGACTGCCTGCCATCTAGGGGAGGGGGTTGAAGGAGGGAAGAGAAAAATTGGAACAGAAACGAGTGCAAGGGACAATGTTGTAAAAAATTACCCATGCATATATTCTGTCAATAAAAAGCTATAATTTTTTAAAAAGTTGAAAAAAAAAGGAACATTTCTATTTGAATTCTCAAAACTTAGTACAATCCTTGGCAGACAGTAAGTACTTAATAAGTGCCCTTTATTATTTCAACATATATTAAATGTCTACTATGTGCAAGGTTCTGGGCCTGGTATTAGCAATAAAAAAAATTGAAATAGAAAATTAATTAATTAATTAGATTTTCTTCTGCAAGTTCCAACTACTGCAGCCTCATTTAGCTCTCCTGAGTCACACAGGTCAAACTCCTCTTGTGCGAACAATTCTTCAAATACTTGAAGACAATTCTGATGTTTTCTACATAAGCTCACTCCAATTCAATGTTTTGTTTTCCATTTTAAAGACCTGTAGCTCCTTAATATGATCTTTGTATGATAGTTATAGGTCTTCCCTCCATCCTAACTATGCTCTTCCAGAATGTGGTGATCTGTGCAGAAAACAGCTGAACTCTTAACTTTATGTTTACCTGGTTTCTCTTAATATTGCCTAAAACCAAATTAACTTTCTTGTAATGATCCCCATTGAACTTTTAGGTCTCTAAAAGCTTTAGATGTTTTTCCCATGAACTGTTATATAGCTGAGTCTACTTTCTCTTATATTTCTGAAGCTGATTTTTTGAATACATATATGGAGTATTATAGTTATTCCACTTAACTTTCACCTTAATTTATAATATTATTCTAGCCTATCAAGCGGAATGAACAAAAAAATTATCATGCACTTAGTATGTACCAGACACTATGCTGAGTGCTGGGAATATAAATACAAGCAAATAAACAAATCTCTCCCCACAAGGAGTTTAAATTCTAATAGAAAACAGCATCTATAGCACAAGGGAGTGGCGGCCAAGAAATAATGTTTTGGATGGGGGTCCTTGCTCTGGCATCCAGATTATTAGCTATTCCTCCCCAGCTCTGTGTCATCTGTAAATTTGCCAAGCATGCTTTTTTCTGTTGTTTGATTTAAACTCAGCAACTAAGAAAATAACAGTAAAAGGAAAAGCAAATACAATAAAGATAAATATATGACAGCTAATGAGATGAAACAAAAGCATATATTTATGTTCTTTGTATAAGAGAAGCCAAAGAAACAATTGGGCCTGAGTGACTTAAGGAGGCCACCTTATTTCTGTTGGCTCAAGGTCCCACCCTAAAATATGGGAAAATCTCTCCATTACTTGGGTGTCATCCAATTTTCTACTTATAAGCATACTAGCCAGAATATATTAGCAGACAGTTTTAATCAAAGAAAATAAAAATCAACAAATATCATATGTTCAGGAATGGATAAATTAAAGTAAGAAAGTCTCTCAATATCCCACAATTAGTAATACCTAATGTCCCTCACAGTCCCTGAAGGAACCAAACTTTCTGGATGTGCAGTGTGTTGATGTGGTCTGGCTCACTGTTCTCCACTGGTGTGACATTAGTGATATTTTCTTTTGGTAGATCTCATTAGCTCAGTCCTACAGCCTTTCCTTTGGATATTTTCTGTTCTCCCTTAGTAATCTAGTTATTTGCAAGGGGCATTCTCCTTACAAAAATTTGGCCAATGACTATAATTCTTCCAGTCTAGTTTATAACTTCAGCAAAAAGGTACCAGATAGGAAGTCTTCTTTAAGGCCTTTTCCTTCTGTTTCTAGCTCAGCTGCTTATGGAAATTGGGGTGAGGGTACAGGAATGGACAGGAGAGATGTCTGGATTCCTTATACTTCCTCCTTTAAATATTAAGCTTCTTCCCCTTTATGCTTATTGTTGAATAGAGTGGCTGAAACGTCATCCCAAACTTCCCATCCTTCCGAATCCTGAAAATAAAACTAGTTCTAAAGAACTAGTCTCTACTGGCTCAGACATTGGAAGTCATCCCAAAGATCCTCCAGTTTATCATCTTTAGGCATCTGGGGAAGATTAGTCAACATACCTAGCGTTCTGAATGTAATTTTAACTGAGTCCTACCCCAAGATTTTTGTTTGTTTGTTTCTCCTAAAACATTCATTCTCTAGAGACAGGACTTGCAAGTATCCTAAATTGGTTTGAAGCTGGAGAAGTCAGCAATCAGTTTCCTTGATGAAACTGAGAGCAGAGCTACAAAATCATTCTTTTCAAAAAAGAAAAAAGAAACATAGATAATTTTCATTAGTAGCACATATTTATTAAGCACTTACTATATGTCAGGCACTGTGCTGAATGCCAGAAGTAGTAAGGACAAAAATGTGATTTTTAACCTCAAAGAGCTCATATTTTAAATGATCTCTATTCATCCAAAGAGTTTATCCCATCATAAAACATGAAAGTCTTTCAGCTTAAATCTCTTAGAAAGTAATGGGAATTGAAGTAATATAATAATTATCTTCTATGTGGAGAAACTGGGACAATAAATGGTCACAGATTCTTTCCATGGAATTAACCTGTAAATCCATCAGAACTAGAAATTAAAGCCCAAAGTCTTGATTATCCTACCTCAAGGATCTAAGATTTTGCCCAAATATTTTAGCTTTGTATTCATCCCACTGGCAAAATCTCCATATTTCTATTACTTAACAGCATTTGAGAATGATTATTGCCAACCTGGTGAGGAACTTCTATACAATCTATGGACCAGCCTAGTTAATGTCGGTTGAGAGAGGTACCTTAACTAGCATGTATCTATCAGAAGATCAGAAGTATCAACTCTCAGCACAGTATCTGGTACATAGCTTAATAAAATGCTTGCTGGCCATGTTTCAGTGAACATAACTTTAAATACATATGTTTTAAGTGGGCTGTCTTAAGTCTTATGCATTTTATTAATTGAACAAATATCATAAAAAAGACAATGTTTGCTACTAAGATGAAAAAATGATGTATAAATGTTCTGTTAGTATAGCCTTTAAAACCAAAGTCATTTTTATTTTAGTAATTTAGAGGAGGTAGAAATGATTAATAAAGCTTATTTACTAATAAAATATGATAGACAAAAAAAAGGGAAATGTTTCTTTAGGGGTAACAGAGAAGGGTAGAGTCTCTGACAGAAATGTAAACAATTAAAAGGGGAAATCTTTTGATGGTTGGATGGTTTGTTTTTAGACCTAATAAACCTGGGCTGTAGATTCAGGATTTATAGTTTAAGAAAGGTAACAATCCTTGAAGCAATGAGAGAAATCTGATGGAGCTTTAGTAATGGTAAACTTTCCTCAAATTGATAACAATAATAAAGTAAAAGTTAAAAAGAAAAAACAAATGAAGCCAATACAGAGATACCTGGAAAGACTAGGATTTTTTTTTAAATTGTAAAACAATTTAATTTTAAATGCAAGAAGAGGAAAAATATTTTGATTTATCACAAAGAATTGGCATGAGCAAAGAGGTATGTGTGTAGTGAATAGAATCATGTATTTGGAATCATGGAGATATAAATTCAAACCCTACCTCAGACACTTATTCCCTGTTGATCTTGTCCAAGTTAAGCTATCTGAAATTCAATCCATTCTCAAAGACTACAATAGATTTCTGATTGACATGAGTAACCAGACAAACAGTACATAAAATAAATTAACTATAAATTCATGAAATGCCTTTTTGATTATTTATAAAAGAACATGCAAACTACTTCCATTTACTAGAGAAGTATGCTTCTAATAATTTCATTATCTTTTAAAAGATATCCCTTTAATTTTGGTGTTTGAGTTAACATTTCTTCAACTTAACAGGGTAAAATCTAGTTCCAAACATCAGAAAGCTAATGTGATTTTTTTTTAAAAATTGCACTATGAAATAACCTGTATTTTCCAAGTATCACACCAAATTTTAGGTTATAAAAAGGCAGAGCACTCAACTGAAAATGTATATATATGCAACACTGTGTAATGATAAAATAAGCCTTTTAACACATTTCTACTGAACTTTGTTTCAAATACATGTGTTTAAAATGCCCTTTCTTAAGGCTGGTGTATTTTATTAATTGGACAAATGCCTTCAGTAAGTGAATGATTGCTACTAAGATGAAATGAAAAAATAAAAAGCATAAATAGCTCTGTTAAAAAAAAAATCTTACACACAATACACAGTTCTTTTCTTTTGGCACCTATTTTCTGGGTCATCTGGAATAAAGGGATTAGCCTATTTACTCATCAGTTATTCCTCATATAAAATGTTATTTATTTAAACCTCAAAAATTCAAATGTATTGTTGCTGAAATCAGTCTGATTTTTAAATGTGTTCAATATCAATTATTAGAATATACATTACTTATTTGACATAGGCATATTCTGTGTGTTCACTTGTGAATACCTCATGAATGATTTGGATATTTCAAGGGATATACACCCCTTACTAGTTTGTGTTTTATCTTCCTTAAAGCCTACAGGTAAACAGGATGTGATTTATTATCCAAAGAGGGGATGTAATATCTGAGTTGCCCACCAGGTGGTGATTTCCTTGATCCATCAGTCCAGTAACATCCTCATATTCTTTCAGGCCAGTGTACAAATAGACATCGAAAAGACTGTAGGAACCTTACTAACCACAAGAGGGTACTCAGCCTGCAGATGTTCATGCTATCTTTGTTTTGAATTATCTAGGGAATGGAATATTACTCTTCATCTCTGTCTCCGTCTCTGTCTCTTCCTCTCTCCCTCTCTCCATATAGATGGATGGATAGATAGATACATAGATACGCAGATAAATACATACAAACATGTATTTTTTAATGTGAGATCTATAGTTCTAGAGTTCCTATCTTAGAAAGTTTCCTGTTCTCTATCAATCACCACATTTATAGGCCAAAGGCAGCATAGCTTATTTTAGGAATTTAAAATGCAAGGAAAATTGCTAAGTATTTCTCCATTGAATACTCTGTCTAGTCATGGGAAGCCTCAAATACAGAAGGCAAATGACTAGTTCCTGGGACCCTGGCATAACAAGGGGCACTAGGCAAGGACCTATACAGCAGCATCATAGACTCTAGTGCAGAAAGTCAATGAAAGGCCTCTGTCCCTCTGAAAAAGAAGCCCGGGAAAATCTGTGTCCTAGGAGCAGAACTCAACGTTTAAAAATGAACAAAAAAGCAAAAACAAGCTACTATGATAATAGAGAAGATCAGAATACAAACCCAGAAGAGGACAGCAATGGCAAAATGTCTACATGTGAAGTTTCAGAGGGGGATATGAATTATTCTCAAGCTCAAAAGGTTCTCTGGGAAGAGCTCAAACAGAATTTTTAAAATCATATGAGACAGATAGAAGAAAAATTGGGGAAAGAAATGAGAGCTATGTAGGTGAATTATGGGGGGAGGGGAGGAAGTCAGTAGCTTGGAAAAAAAAGACAATAGTTAAAAAAAGGAAGCATAGAAATTGACCAAAGGAATAGATTTGGTAAAATGGGTAATATATATATATATATATATAATGAAGTAAACAATTCCTTAAAAAAATAAATTTGGCAAAATGGGGAGAAAAAAATCCATTCCTCTTAACAACTCCTTTAAAAGTACAATTGGCCAAATGAAAAAGGAGGTAAAAAAAAAAAAAAAAAAACCTAGACAAAGAAAAATATTATTAAAAATTAGAATTGGACAAGTGGAAATGAATCCTCAATGATATCAAGAATCAATCAAAGTTTTAAAAATTAAAAAAAATGAAGAAGAAAATGTAAAATACCTCACTGGAAAAAACAATTGACCTGGAAAATAGATTCAGGAGAGATAATTTAAGAATTATTAGAGTACTTAAAAGCCATGATAAGAAAAATAGCCTGGCCAGCATATTTCAAAAAATCATCAAGGAAAACTGCTCTGATATCCTAGAACCAGAGGGCAAAATAGTCATGGAAAACATCCACCAATCACTTCCTGAAAAAGACCCCAAAATGAAACTCCAAAGAATATTTTAGCTAAATTTCAGAATTACCAGATAAAGGAAAAAATACTGCAAGCAACCAGTAAGAAACATTTCAAATATCAAGGAGTCACAATCAAGATTACCCAGGACATAGAAGCTTCCACTTTAAAGGATGAGAGAGCCTGGAATATGATATTCTGGAAGACAAAGGAGCTTGGACTACAACCAAGAATCAACTACCCAACAAAACTGAGCATTATCTTTCAGGGGAAAAGATAAATACTAAATGAATAAAGAATTTTCTATCAATTCTGATGAAAACACCAGAGCTTAACAGAAAATCCGATCTTCAAATACAAGACTTAAGAAAAGCATAAAAAGGTAAACAGGAAAAGAAAAAAAAATGTTATGTAAAGGTTAAATTGTTTACAGCCCTACATGGGAATATGATACTTGTAACTTGAAAACTATAGCTTGTTCAGGCAGTTAGAAAGAGTATACATAGACAGAGGGTATGAGTATAAATTGACTTTAATGTGATGATATAAAAACATAAGTTAAGGGGTGGAAAAAGGATTATAAGATGAGAATAGAAAAGGGAAGGTAAAATGGAATAAACTAAATCACATAAAAATCATATTAAATTAAAGGCACAAAAGACCTCTTACAGTAGAAGGAAAGAAGGAAGGAGAATGGGCAGTATTTGAACTTCAATCTCATCAGATTTGGCTCAAAGAGGGAATAGCAAACATACTTAGTTTGGTGTCAAATTTTGTTTCATTTTATAGCGAAATAGGAGGGGAAAGAAATAAGAAAAAGAGGAGGCTGATAAAAGAGAGGGCAGAAGTAGAAAGGAAAGGGGGTAAAAAGGGGAGGCTGATAAATGGAAGGGCAAATTGAGGGAGGTGGGGAGCAGAAGCAAAACACTGTTGAGAAAGGAAAGAGAAAAGGATTAACAGGAAAAATAGGATGGAGGGAAATACAGAGTTAATAATCATAACTGAATGTGAATGGGATTAACTATTCCATAAAACAAGAAGCAGATAACAGAGTGGATAAAAAGCCAGAACCCTACAATATGTTATTTACAAGAAATATTTAAAGCAGAGATACACACAGAATAAAAGAAAATAGCTGGAACAAAATATATTATGCTTCAGCTCAAGTAAAAACAAAAAACAAACAAAAAACAGGAGTAGCGATCTTGATCTCAGACCAAGCAAAAGCAAAAATAGATCTAATTAAAAGAGATAATGAAAGAAACTATATATTGAAAATCAAAGAAGAAATTAAAGCAATTGAAAGAAAGTTATTTATCTAATTAATAAAACTAAGAGTTAATTTTATGAAAAACCCAGCAAAATAGATAAACATTTGGATTAATTTGTTTAGAAAAAGGATAGAAGAAAACCAAATTATCAATATCAAAAAAGAAAAAGGTGAACTTACCACCAATGAAAAGGAGTGAAGAGGAAATTAAAGCAATAATTAGGAGCTATTTTGCCCAATTGTATGCCAATAAATCTGATAATTATAAGTGAAATGAATGAATATTTTAAAAATGTAAATTGCCCAGATTAACCAAAGAGGAAGTAAAATATTTAAATAGCCTCACTTTAGAAAAAGAGAAAGCCATTGATAACTACCTACGAAAAAAAACCTCCAAGACCAGATGAATTTACAAGTGAATTCTATGGAACCATTAATTCCAATACTATATAAACTATTTGGGACAATATGTGAAGAGTCTTACTAAATTCCTTTTATAACACAAGTAGGTGCTGATATCTAAGCCAGGGAGAGCCAAAACAGTGAAAGAAAGTTATAGACCAATTTCCTTAATGAATATTGATGGAAAAATCTTAAGTAAAATATTAGCAAAAAGATTAAAACAATTTATTACCAGGATGATACACTATGACCAAGTGGCATTTATACCAGAAATACAAGGCTGTTTCATTATCAGGAAAACTATCAGCATAATTGACAATTATAAAACTAAGAGAAATCATATGATTATCTCAATAATGCAAAATACAGCACCCATCCCTGTTAAAAAAAACACTTGAAAGCACAGAAGTAAATTAAGTTTTCCTTAAAATGATAAACATCTACCTAAAACAGTCAGCAAGCATTATATGAATGGGAATAAGCTTGAAGCATTCCTAAGAAGAAAATGGTGGTAGTGGGAATGAAGAAGAAATACAAATCTGAAAGATTATGAAAAATGAATTATTTTGGAATTTTTGAAGACCCACACTACCATTGGTACAGACATTACCTTCACAGATCCTAATCTGCTGTATCTAATGAACTGCTGTATCTAATGACTTTATCAACTCGTAGTAGTCAGTTTTTGAATGATAATCAACTTGTCGCTCAACAAGCATTTATTAAGTTCCTACTATGTGTGAAACACTGATGACACAAGGATAAAAACAAAATTTTTTTGGCCATATGAATGTTAAAGAAGAATTAGCACCTCTGCTGTGAGGGCTTGCCGAGCCCTTTTGGGGGCTACTTATCCACTTTTGATGTCCACTTGTCACCTAACTCTCATCTGTGGTTACAAGAAATTGTAGCATGAGCAACAGATACACTCTGGTAAACAGTCTCAACAGATAAAATAAACCAAGCTGAAGGTAACCAAAGCATTAGTAAGTTAGGGGCTCCAAGCATGTGAAGATGACCCTGAGGAATGGACAAATCACAACAATTTATTCCAACTGCTTTTGACTGAAGCAGGTCTTGTGGAGTGCTTAGAGCTTGATCAGACACTGAAGATACCAAAGTCATTCACTGCATCCCAATCTATAACCAGTCATCCTGACTTTTGTCTTTCCACTGGACTTTAATGACTCTGGAAGAAACCACAAGGGCTTACAACTCTGCCTATTTAAATCCAATTCAAGCGTGAATCAAGATATCACCCTGTGATGTCACTGGTTCTCTTGGGGGGGGGAAGGAGGCGGGGACAAAACAGTGATACTTCTAGTTACTCAAAATTTCAGGTCAATTAGGTTGTTGCACCTTAATTGAAGGATTTGAAATTAGAGAATTGAATTGAAAGATTGGTTCTGCCATTTGTTGTTTGGGAGCTTTGAATGGATTGCTTCCTCGTTTATAAAAAGAATGTAGTAGTATACAAAATCAAAATTTCTTTCCTGTCTTAAATCTATTAACTTATTGTCAGAGCTAAAGAATAATGTGTGCGTTAATTTACTGCTGGTGTAGCTGTGAATATACTCTGAAGCAATAGCATAGCAGTTTGTGTTTGTTGAGACAGCTGTCTTGTCTCAATATTTCTCTCTCTCTCTCTCTCTCTCTCTCTCTCTCTCTCTCTCTCTCTCTCTCTCTCTCTCTCTCTGCAAAAATCCTGCATGAACAATTATCAAGAGTTTTAGGACCAGATTTTTTTAAATAGAAAAACAAATCAGTGGAATAGATCTTAAACTGAAATTAAGAATAAATTCCTTATACTTAATCATCAGATTTGTTTCCTCTAAGACTGATAGAAATGCCAAAGTGGAGGAAGTTTGACTTATCTGATAAAGGACCCTGAACCAAGGAGCAGGCATTAACTAGAAGAGAACAAGGACTCATTTTCCCATTGTGAGAAATAGATAGGCATTTATTTGGTTTCCACAATTATGAAAATTAAATTGGAGAATTAGAATTAGAAATTAGAAATTGAAACCTATAAGAACATCAAAGAATAATCAAGGGTGGAGATTATTCTTCCCCCAAAAGAATGTAAGAATGTAAATCCCTTGGCAGGAGAGAAAGTATTTTGTAATCAGGGGAGATGGCCTGAGATTTGCTTTTATTCTTTGTCCCTAAACCTCCTCAGTAATCTCCCTCCTTCTAGAATGTAAGCTTCTTGAGGGCAGAGACTGGCTATGTAATGAAGGGTAGAGATTCATACTCTGTAACATCCAATTAATGGGGAATCGGGGGAGGGATTTGTGCTTCATGATAGGAAATAAAATGCTGTCTTTGGAGTTTCCATGGTGTGTCTACTCACTTAGGGACCCATTCTTGCAAGAATATAAAATAAATCTTTCCTGCATTCATCAATGAGTCAGTGGAGTTCTTGGTAAGATACTTGTTTTTACACCATGATGCCATGGGATCCAGGCACAGGTTCTGACTGGAGGATAGCAGGAATGATTGGGAATGAGAGGAATACCAGGTACAGAGAGGAGAAGAGACATCCTTGCCTGTCTGCCTCTGGGAATGGTCAAAGCTTCCAAGTAAGGTAGAAACAACCTTGGCAAGTAAAGTCAGAGTGAGAGGGAAGGATAGGCAGATGCTGTATTTACTGAAATTCCCCAACCCTACCCTTGCTATGGGAGAGTTCTCAAATATGTCCTTATCTGCTTTATAAGAAAGATTCTTTACATTAAAAGAAGATCAGGAAGAGGAGGAGGAAGAATACCTTTTAAAATAGTAATAATCTGGTGTCAGATACTCCTGATAATCACTTCTACATTTTCACTTATTAGTAAAAAGGAGAAAAAAGAAATGGAATAGGAGCTGGAAGACTAGCAAGGTTGAAGAAAGAGTTTTGAAAATTTTGTTTTTCTGGTTTATCATGTTAGAGAAGACTTAAATATGCTTACAAGTAATCATTTTTTTCATTTTCTTGATCAAAATGTATTCCAGGTTTTTGTTTTTTTTTGGGGGGGGGGAGGAGGGGTTGTTCGTTTTTGGAGGGCAACAAATGGATTTCTACAATTTATGGCTTAAATCCTACTGGATAGTCTTTCCTGAAATGTCTGTCACCTTTAACCTTCTACAAAGGATAGACATGTATATTTTGAGAAGCATAAAGTGATTTTTAAAAAGATTGTAATGACAGGAACCATTTTGATTAAAGCTTATGGTTTCAATATTTATTGCAGCAATCGTGGTTCACTTAATTCAAGTTCACTGAGGATAGTGAGGGAAAGAAGAAAGGAAAAATATAGAAGGGAATGAGAACATATGTAGGAGTCATAAATCAGATTAAATTCATTACTTCACTTTATTCAAATTAAACTAATTCCCTTCATTTTCGCATTAACACTATAATATAGAAGAGGTTTGACTATGTAAATGGGGAGAGAGGGAAAAGGAACAAAGTACTTACTTTTCTTGGAAGTAATTGAATAAGGTTTCCAGCTATGTCTAGCATTTTTAAATTGCTCATTGAGCAGAGCACCTGAATGACAAATAGAAAAAAAAATTAAATAAAATTTTAAAACATCTATAAAAATTTAAGGATAGAGACCTAATTTTTAGGTCAAACAATAAAACAATAATGTGGCCATTCAAAGTAGTAAATAAAATCATTACTAAGAAAAAGGAAATGATTGTTTCAAAATATTTTTTTTCCAACAAGGTGGTTCATGAGACACTAAAGAATTGCTGATGACTTATGATTTTCTTATTGGAAACCTCTTCATCTTCTCCAGCAATATCCAACATACAACAGAAATCATCTCTGCTGGATGGGACAGGACACAGATATACGGACAAATGTGTTCATCAACAAGCAGAAAAGAAAGAATAATGGGAGGTTTGGGAGAAGTTTAGATTTTTTTCTGGCAAATTTTTTTAAGGGGAAGGGGAAAGAGCATTTATTAAATACCTATTATGTGTCTATAATTGTACTCAATATCTTTTACAAATACTATGTAGTTTGATTTTCATAACAACCTTCTAAGGGAGGTCCTATGATTATCCCCAATTTACACTGAATAAACTAAGACAAACTGAAGTTGTTACTTGTGCAAAGTCACAACATTAGTAAATGTCTTGAGAACAATTGGCAAGGATATGAAATGGATTGACCATACATGGAGATTAGGAGATTAAGTGCTTGGACCTCCTGATTTCCTTAAAGAAGCTATGAGTGATCAGGAAACTACGATGTATCATTTCCCAGTGGATGGGGCAGTGAGGGGCAATTGGGGAAGTCACAAATAACAGAGGATTTCAATATTAGCATCTAATAAGGTTAAATAAATTGTTCTAGTGGCACAAAAAGAATGTATCACGTTGGTGTTTCTGCTACAATCTATTAACAAACATATGAACATTAAATGCAGATTGTACTTTTCACAAGAAGAAAAAATGAAGAACGACTCAGGCATTACTTCTCTGCTTTTTGCCTTATTAGGACAAATGATATATACTCCAGCAGGATGAAGGAAAAGACCCAGAAGAAAAACAAATAAAAATAAGACTCTAAATAAATAGGAGTGGGTCTAAGCCAAAGACCTGAAGATCCTGAAGTTTTAAAAAAGAGGGAGGTCAGGGCATAATAAGAAGGTTGAGGTTTTTCCAACATAAGAAGCATGTAGCTCTCACAAGGAAGAAAAAGCTTCTGTACCGCAGGAGAATTATTCACAGATAAAAAGACCAAAAATCAAGGAACCTACTAATTACTGTTCAAAGGAAAAATGATTAATGATAGTAGAAAGACTCTTGCCAAGGGGCACTGAAGCAGAAAAATCAACCAAAAATAAATCATCTATCTTTCCAGAAAACACATTTGGGATGTTTCAGAGACACTCTTGAAAACTATCCCACCTGAAAAAATTTTCTTTTTTGTTCAAATAGTATCTTATTTTTCCAAATACATGTAAAGATAGTTTTCAACATTCATTTTTGTAATGTGTTCCAAATTTTTCCCCTCCCTCCCTTACCTCCGCCCTCTCCAAGACGGCAAGCAATCTGATATAGGTTAAACATGTGCAATCATTTTAAACATATTTCCATATTTGTCATGTTGTTCAAGAAAAATAAGACTGAAAGGAGAAAGAAAAACAGAAAAAAAGAAAAAGCAAATAAACAAACCAAAAAAGGTGAAAATACTATGCTTTGATCCGATTCAGTCTCCATAATTCTCTCTAGGGATGTGGATGCATTTTCCATCACAAATCTATTTGAATTATCTTGAATTACTACAAGATAAACCAAATCCATCACAATTGATCATCACATAATCTTGCTGTTACTGTGTACAATGTTCTTTGGTTCTGTTCACCTCACTCAGTATCAGTCCATGTAAGTCTTTCTAGGCTTTTCTGAAATCAGCCTGCTCATTTCTTATGGAACAATAAGATTCCATTACATTAATATGCAATAACTTACTCAACCATTCCCCAATCAATGGGCATCTAGCAAATTTCCAATTCCTTGACATCACACAAAGAGCTACTACATTATTTTGCACATGTGGTTCCTTTCCCTCTTTTATAATCTCTTTGGGATACAGACCCAGTAGTGTCACTGCTGGATCAAAGGGTATGCACAATTTTATAGCCCTTAGGGCATAGTTCCAAATTGTTTCCCAAAATGGTTGCATCATTTCACAACTCCACCAACAATGCACTGATGTCTCAATTCTGAAAAGTATTCAAATGAAGGATAGGATTAATGTATTTCACAAAATCAGATACTCTCAGAGTTGGAAAGGACCTTTTAGGTCAACTAGTACAACCTGGAACAGGAATGCCCCTTCAATTTCCCCTAAAACAGGACAGCTGGAAGGCAAAATGGTTAGAGTACCAGGCCATGAATCAGAAAGACCAGAGTTAAAATTTTGCCTTAGACATTTTCTAGCCATGTGACTTTGACCAATGCACTTAATCTTATTTTCCTAAGTTTCATCACCTGTGAAATGAATTGGAGGCAGTAATAGCAAACCACCTCAGTGTCTTTGCCAAAAAAACCTCAAAAGAAGTCATAAAGTTGAACATGACTGAAACAAATGAACAACAGCCACCTAAAACATTTCCAGCCATTACTTGAATACTTCCAGTATGAACAAATCAAGTCAACATTTATTAAGCACCTATTCTGTGTTAAGCACTTAGAATTCACATCTTTATTCAACTCATTCCACCTTGATACAATTCTTATTATTAAGAAGTTGGGTTTGTTTTCCCTTTTTTCAAGTCAAAATCTGGCTCTCTATAATTTCTATAATCAATGCTCCAAGTTTCCCTCCCTAGGAACAAAGATGACAAAAAGGAAAAATTTAAACTCTCTTGAAAAAAAGCTATTGCTTCCACATTGAAGACCTTCCTAGGCTAATTATTTTCAATATTTTTGGTCAGTACTCTGGTCCTCTCACCACCTAAACTTCCCTATCTCAATATTCTTCAGAAATGTGGTATTCCAAAGTAATAATATTCAAATGTAGCCTGAACAAGTTCAGAGCACAAAGCAAAACCACTTTCATTCTGGAGATTTTTATTTATTTAATATTTTATTTTTTCCCCAATTACACGCAAACAATTTTTAATCTTTAAAAAAAAAAAAAAAAAAACTTGAGTGCCATATTCTTCTCCTTTCTCCCCTCCCTCCTCATTGAGAAGATAGCAATTTGATGTAGATATCACATGCAAGGATGCAAATCATATATCCATATCAATCATGTTATGAAAGAAAACAGAAAAAAACAAACAAGAAAAATAAAGAAAGTAAAATAAAAAAGTATACTTCAATTTTCATTTTGCCTGAAGATTTTTTCACTATTAAGTCCTTTGGAATTGTCCTTTCTATTGCTGAGAATAGCTGTTATTCACAATTGATTATTATACAATATTTTGTTACTGTGAACAATGTTATGCTAGAGACTTTTATTTATACAACTCCAGATCATATAAGCTGTTTTGACTGCTATGCTACCTTATTGACTCAAATTGAACTATGTGTTAACTAAAACTTTCAGGATTTTTTCCTACATTAATTTTCTGTTTTGCTATGTGCCTCTTTCCCCATCAAGTATCTATAAAGCTGATTTTTCAAAACCAAGTATAAGATTTTAAATCAATTCCTTTATATTTATTTATAAATTTATTCCTTTATATTTACTTATAAAATAGATTTATTTATTTAAAAAATAGTAAATTTCAAATAAAATTTTATTTTATCAAATTTCAGTACTGTAACCTCTGCTCTGTTTGCCCTGGCCATACCACAAACTTGGAATACTCTCCATTCTTAATCTCCATTTTGTCAAGTCACTATCTCCATCCCCTTCTGACAAACTTCAAATACTATTTTCTGTATGAAGCTGATTCCTGATTTTCCCAGTTACTGGTGCTTTCCTTCCTAAATGTTCCTATATTTAACTACTTTACATATATTTATTCATTTTATATTTATACAGTTTATATTTACATATGGTATTATTATGAACCCATTAGGAAATAGGCTTTTTGAAAGTAGTGATTGTTTCATTCTTTGTACTTAATATCGCAGGGGTCAGTGTAGTACATGGCACATGGAAGATGATTAAAAAATACTTGATAATTAATTGAACCCCATCATTTTTGATTTAGAAGATTCTTTAGCTCCTAACTCAATTCTACAAGACTTTAGTTATTCCTCAGTTTTTCACCACCTACAAATTTTTATTCAGTGCCTCTTAATGCAAGTCATCTATAACATTGATAAAAATGTTGAATAGCTTAAGTTGAAAGACAGAGTTCTTGAAGCAAATTCTCTC
This sequence comes from Antechinus flavipes, assembly GCF_016432865.1. Lineage (NCBI taxonomy): Eukaryota > Metazoa > Chordata > Mammalia > Dasyuromorphia > Dasyuridae > Antechinus > Antechinus flavipes. The sequence goes on along the minus strand of NC_067398.1, from coordinate 574,011,439 downwards.
AATAGAGAATTCTCTTCAGGTCAACATCAATTCTTAATTGTTTCTATGGGTCCAAATATATAACTATTTCCAAGTCCACCTAGTTTGATTCTCCCATATTTTCATTTTGTCCATAAGGATTTTATGCCTTCTTTTTGATAATTATCTTGATTATGGATCTAACTGCAATGTCAAACTTCCTAAATACCATTCTTGTTCACTGCTTTGAGCATTCTGATATAGGAGATTCCTCAGAAATGCTTAATTTGCTTAAAATAGCCTTCCCTTTAATGAAAAAAAAAAATCAAATGAAGGTGGCCTAGCTGTACCAGATCTAAAACTATATTATAAAGCAGCAGTTACCAAAACTATTTGGAATTGGCTAAGAAATAGACTAGTTGATCAGTGCAATAGGTTAGGTTCAAAGGACAAAACAGTCAGTAACTTTAATAATCTAGTGTTTGACTGTTAGAATCTTTACAAAGTGTTAACTCACTAGAGTTAATAGAAACAATGCTTATGCATTGGTTCACAGCTTTGGAGTTTACACCTTTGAGAGTTCACATATTAGCTCACACATTAGAGTTCACAAGTCTTGGAGATTCACAAGTTAGGAACCCACAATCTCACTCTCTCAGAGGAAGAGTCAACCTTTAGGTTCACACCTTTAAGAGATCATATATAAGAAGCTCTTAGAGCATCAGTCAGGAGTCAGTCAGTTGAGAAGAGTAGAACTGGAAATTCAGAGGGAGCTGGAGGAGACAAAGGACAAGCTGCAAGAGCTCTTCGAACCAAAGAGGGAGACAGGCTTCTAAGAAAACTAACCGGGCTATTTTGGAAGAGACAATAAAGGACTGTACTTTAATAGCTGGTTGTATTTGAGGTGAATATTACTTTGAACTGAAACTAAGGCTGCCTTGAGAAGCTCCCCAAGAAATCTGCACCCAGAGAACAATCATATTTTAGAAAAGAAGAGAACACTACATTTGACAAACCTAAAGACCCCAGCTTTTGGGATAAGAACTCACTGTTTGACAAAAATTGCTGGGAAAATTGGAAATTAGTATGGCAGAAACTAGGCATTGACCCACACTTAACACCATACACCAAGATAAGGTCAAAATGGATTCATGACCTAGGCATAAAGAATGAGATTATAAACAAATTAGAAGAACATAGGATAGTTTACCTCTCAGACCTGTGGAAGAGGAAGGAATTTATGACCAAAGAAGAACTAGAGATCATTACTGATCACAAAGTAGAAAATTTTGATTATATCAAATTGAAAAATTTTTGTACAAACAAAACTAATGCAGACAAGATTAGAAGGGAAGCAAAAAACTGGGAAACATTTTTGCAATCAAAGGTTCTGATAAAGGCCTCATTTCTAAAATATATAGAGAATTGACTCTAATTTATAAGAAATCAAGCCATTCTCCAATTGATAAATGCTCAAAGGATATGAAAAGACAATTCTCAGATGAAGAAATTGAAACTATTTCTAGCCATATGAAAAGATGCTCCCAGTCATTATTAATCAGAGAAATGCAAATTAAGACAACTCTGAGATACCCCTACACACCTGTCAGATTGGCTAGAATGATAGGGAAAGATAATGCGTAATGTTGGAGGTGATGTGGGAAAACAGGGACACTGATACATTCTTGATGGAATTGTGAACACATCCAGCCATTCTGGAGAGCAATTTGGAGCTATGCTCAAAAAGTATCAAACTGTGCATACCCTTTGATCCAGCAGTGTTACTACTGGGTTTATATCCCAAAGAGATTTTAAAGAAGGGAAAGAGACCTGTATATGCAAGAATGTTTGTGGCAGCCCTCTTTGTAGTGGCCAGAAACTGGAGATTGAGTGGATGCCCATCAATTGGAGAATAGCTGAATAAATTGTGGTATATGAATTTATGGAATATTATTATTTGGTAAGAAATAACCAACAGGATGATTTCAGAAAGGCCTGGAGAGACTTACATGAACTGACACTGAGTGAAATGAGCAGGTCCAGGAGATCATTATATACTTCAACAACAATACTATATGATAATCAATTCTAATGGACGTGGTCCTCTTCAACAATGAAATGACCCAAATCAGTTCCAAGAGAGCAGTAATGAACTGAACCAGCTACACCCAGCGAAAGAACTCTGGGAGATGACTATGAACCACTACATAGAATCCCCAATCCCTCTATTTTTGTCCACCTGCATTTTTGATTTCCTTCACAGGCTAATTGTATATTATTTCAAAGTCCGATTCTTTTTGTACAGCAAAATAACTGTTTGGACATGTATACATATATGTATACATAAAGTATGCATATACTTTAACATATTTAACATGTATTGGTCAACCTGCCATCTGGGGGAGGGGGTGGGAAAAAGGAGGGGAAAAATTGGAACAAAAGGTTTGGCAATTGTCAATGCTGAAAAATTACCCATGCATATAACTTGTAAATAAAAAGCTATAATAAAATAAATAAATAAATAAATAAAATAGCCTTTTTTTCTGGGATTAGGATGATGTGAGGATTTAGTCATTTTACATAGATAATTAATGCAATTCTGCCTTGCCCCAATGTAAACAAAAGCAAACAGAGGCTAAACCACAGATATCTGATGATCTAATTAAACCTATCCAGTTTGTTTCTTCTTGTTATTAGTCTTCAGATATCTTCTGTAATTCCTTGGCCACTAATCTCAATGTCACCAGAAGTGAAAATAAGAGGAAAGCATTAAAAAGTATCTAATGGACAGAGAATACAAGGAACAAAAATATATAAGGTTATAATAAAAGCAAACCAAATCCAATCCATAGCTAAAAATCTAAGTATCAATTCAGAGCTTGTTTCTCCTTGTCATTGACTAAATATCTTTCTGTAGATCCTTGGCATCTAGGCTCTGCTCTCACAAGGAGAAAATAGAGAAGGCCTGATCACTTTAGCAGACACGAAGTCTCAAAATGAATTTCATGTTGCAAAAGTGAAATTGTTTTCACAATCTATCTTGGATATTTATCCCTCAAAAAATTATCACTGAGAGTTTTGTTGTACTAAAATTCAGGATAACATCTTTCTTCCCAAATTCTCCCACAGGAAAACTAATTAAGACGTTAACACAATAGGATAAACAATAGATGATGAGAGTCTGTGCCCTCATCTCATCTGAATTCTCATGAGAGTGGTTTATGAGAGGAGAGAAGGACACAATTTTGAAAGAAATTGTGGAGATACAAACAATACGATTTAGAAACTGATTACTTATGTTATTGTTTGTCCTTTATTCTTGAAGAGTCCTCAGATGGCTATGGAGGGGAAAGAGAGGCAGGTGACCTTACATAGCTTTCCTGCACTTAAATCCAATTCACTTACATGTCATTGTATCACCTCCCTGATGTGGTTGGTCCTCTCTTCAAGGAGGAAAGACAAACAACAACCTCTGCGAGAAGAGCTGACCCATAAACTGGCTTCCTTCCTTTTTTCCTTCCTTCCTTCCTTCCTTCCTTCCTTCCTTCCTTCCTTCCTTCCTTCCTTCCTTCCTTCCTTCCTTCCTTCCTTCCTTTCTTCCTTCCTTCCTTTCTTCTTTCCTTCCTTCTTTCCTTCTTCTCTTCCTTCCTTCCTTCCTCCCTCTGTGTGGAATTAACTGAGTGAAGATACTCTTGAGACTATAGCCTTAAACTATACCTTAATTGTAACTTGAGACTTCATAATAACAAATAGAACTATGACTAAAAAAAAAGTTGCAGGTATTTTTTCTTCCAGTTTTTCACCATCTCTTTATTAGCATTTAAGTACCTCTTTTAAAGGCAACTTATTCTTTTCTTTCTGGGTTAGATTTCTGGGATTAGAATGTAAACCCAGACTCCCCTAAATAATGAGAGAAAAGGTCAGGCTGGAGGAGGAGGGCTTCTATGTTCAGGCTATTTAATCTTGTATTTTGCAGTTTTTACTTTGTGCTCCTTTTACTGACAAGATAGATGGGAGATGCCCTTTAGCAAGATCATAATAAACCTCTTTTTGTTTTTCTTACTCTGAGAGTCTCTGTTTTTGTGGTTGATACTGTCCCAAACAGGTTGGGGGTTCATCCGGGATATTTCTTGTTTGTGAGGGGTCCTGTACTGAATCCTTGGGCAGGAGCCCTCTGGAGAATTCTCCAGTGGTCCTTAGATTGGGCTCAGGAACTCCTGCTCTGATTGGGTAAACTCCAGAAGAGAAACACTTGGAGAAAGCAAAAACAGAATTAAGCTAGCAAAGATATAGGATTAATTCATCTCAGGAAATAAGCCAGCTGAGAAACATTTGAAATTAGTCAAGTAAATTGTGCATCACAGCTCAGAAGGCAAGAGCTAGTGAAGAGAGGAGAGATCCTCTGGTCGGTCTGCAGGGTTGGTGAAAGAATTCACAAATCCCAACAAATACAGATTTGACGTTTGTGGCAAGAATGGGTTTATTACACCGAGAAGAGAAATATCTTCATCAGTGGGCAAATTCCTATTAGGACTTTTGCTAAAATGGATTTTTACACTGAGAAACAACTCAGTGGGCATTCCTGATTAGGAATTAACAGGGATGGATTGATAGGTCCCTGGTTATATCCAATTTGTCCTGGCCCCAAGCTGGAGAGCAGTTCAAGGGACCAACCTTCAACTCAATAGAAGAAGATGACCATACCCCAGGCCGAGATTTCCAATTGAATGAGATTACTTATCTAGGAGTTTCCCCATATAGGAAGGTGGGACCCCTCCCAGGGAACCCAGGACCACCATTCTCCCAAAGATTCCTTTCTAACTCTTCCCCCACAAAGATTAAAGGGGACACAGTTTATATCAGTGGGTACTTCCAGACAGAAGAAAAATGTTAAGCAAAAGGATAACAAAAGAATTGATGGGAATTCTCTGTAGGGAAGTCATTGGGAAACCCAGGCACTGTGTGATATGATTCCTAAACAGTTTGGATGTATTAGGAATTATATAGTGGCAAAACAAATTACAGAAAGATGTTCCAGAAAGTTAGCAGAAAGGTCCTGAGGAAACAAAAAAAGGAAGGAAAATCTCATTAAGACCCTTCTGAAATATTCAGGTGGATATCACTGAAATGCCATTAATCAAGAGTCCTTAAACATTTACTGGTAATTATAGGTCACTTAATTGCATGGGGGGAAGCCTATCCTCTGAGCTCAGTCATGGCAGCTGGAGTCTGCAAAATCCTCTTGAACAAATTATTCCTCCATTTGGGTTGGTTGAAAGATTGACTTGAGCAATGGAACCCATTTTAGGAATTAAATGGGAATTCCATACCCTTTGGCATTTGCCTTCCTCAGGAAAAGTAGAATGAATGAATCAAACTCTGAAACAACAGATCATTAAACTAGGCACTGATACAAGGCACTTCCCTAGGTAGGGAAGAAGAGGTCTCATTCTTTCAGACAAAGGATAAATTTTTAAGGAATTATGTGTTGGCCATGTTCTCATCACTTTTTAGCCCCTAGGAAATAACCCCTTTGGAATTTGCAGTGAGTTTTACTAACTCCTGGAAGAAGCAGAATGGAAGGACCTTACCAGATATTTAAGACAAACGAGACTGCAGTCTGGAGGCTGAGAACACCAGGCTTAAAGGACCAAGTCAAGAATGGACTATTAAAGACAATTTGTACCTCTAAAATTGACTTTGAAATTAGGAATATTTTGGTGAAAGGTGGGAATGTTTGTGCTTAGAAGAATTTTAACAATATTGATATTGTACCTGCTATTTATATTTTATAGAGACTCCTCAATTGGATGAAGAGATTATTGTTAATTCTGATAGGATTTTTTAATATGAAATTAGGATATTCTATATTCTGAGTTTTACTTGGTTGTATTGAGTCATTTTAAATCTGTTCCCATTGTTTAGGGAGATTCTGATATTGTCTTTGTCCCTTTAATAGCATGTTTTGATATACATTGGTTATTGAGAATTTTAAGAAATGTACAACATTTGCATAATGTTGAATTAAAAATATCTACTTAGATATGAAGATAAACTTTGAACTTTCTAGGATGAATCTCTTACTGTTATCAGTGTAAGTAGGTAGAGTCAATATTTGTTTAGTATATGTAATTCTCAGGAACTAAATTAACCTAAAGCTTTGATTAATGAGACTTGCTATTTGAAATAAAAACTCTTGGGATTGTTAGCTGATATTATTTAGAGTTTTGAATTCAGATATAATTATCTGATGGAACATCAAGCCAGTAATCTGAGAGAAATATGACACAAGTTACTTAGACGAATGTGATCCTGAATTGTTCCAGGTGGAAGTTAGTATCTGAGCAAGAGTTGGGAGGACAACCTTGGTGTCCACTGAAGGTGGCATCCTTCTAATTCAGTTTTCCAGGGGTGTTTCTTTGAACAAGAACCCACCTGATTATTCCTGAGTGGCTTAGCCCATCAAAGGTGTAGATTGTTGTTATGAGTTCAAATGTTGGAGTTCCTGTTCTTCTCAAGGCAAAGCCGGTTTAGAGGCTTGGAGCCCTTCGGATGTCTCCAAATCCAAAGGTTCTGTCCTTCAGCCTCTGCCTCTGCTTTCTTCTGCCTCCAACCAAGACAGAGATGGAAGGTCTCTCTTATCTCCTTCTGGGAGATAAGCCACCAACTTACCATGGAGAGAAGGCTTCTGGCGTAGCTCCACTGAAATCCGTCAAAGTGTTCTCTGCACCAGAGTCGTTCCTCTCGAGTCCAGCGCGATCAGCCAGCCAAGAGAAAAAAATGTATTCTGCCATAGATCCCTCATCGCTGGCCTTTTATCTGCCTCTTCTGAGAGAATGGGATTATGGGTTTTCTCCCATAGTGCTCTCTGGCCCAATGAGCTTTAAGGGAGGTGTGAACTCCCTGAAAGTAAAAAGTCTACTTTGTGAAGCTAGCATACTTGTGGACTCCAATGAGTAAAGGTGGGAACACAAGCCTTGTCTTGATTAGTTCTACTTAGTACCTTGTTTCAGGTTCTGGCCAAAACATCTTCTTGTAAGATTAGATCAACTCTAATTAGTTAGTAGTTAGTAAGGATTCCAACAGATTGTGCTCCAAAACTAATTATATATGATGTCCCCAAAAGTTTTAGGGCAGATTCTAGCTTTAATAATAGCAGAAAATTTCCATTCTACTAATTCATGAAAAATAATATACACAAGGTTATTTAAAATTTGTAAATATTCACATTCCTTATTAAAATTCAACACAACAAGCATATTGGGATTTCTTAAACTTTTTCCACTTGCAACTCTTTTTCTCCAAGAAATTTTTACATGACCCCAGGGATACAGGTATATAAAATAGGCATACAAATCAAACATTTACTCATGATAAATCATAATTTCATGACCCCCACATTCAGTTATTCAATTCTACATGGGGTTGCAACCCACAGTTTAAGAAGCTTTTCATCATAGTAGTCAATTTTCAAACTTTAGAAAAACTTTCATCAGCTGCTACTCAGAAACCAAAAGAACTTCATTTGTAATTCTAGTCTTAATATTATCCAAAGAATGAGGCTTTGACACATACAAGATCCCATAATAATAATAATAATAATAATAGAGAGAGATCCAGGTGGCCTCTGGTGGCCAAAGTAAAAGATCTTCCCTACTGATTCACTGGTCTCAGAAAGTTCCACTTAGAAAATGTCACAAACACACTGCATAATAACAGGCTACTCCATCTTGATAAAATTAAAATTTATAATTAAACATTTATAAGACTAAATAATTGCAAAATAAATTCAAATAAACTTTCAAATTATTTTATAAATGGTTATCATTTAAAAATCTAAAATTATTAAAGCTTAAAATTATACTGAGGCTACTGCAGTACCCTATATATGTGTGTATATATGTAGACATATGTATGTACATAATGTATATTATTGGGACTACTAATATTATAATACTTGGGGATTTTCTTCAATATAATTATTTTCTACTGATAAAGTTAATTGAGAATTGACTATATATACTATAATAAGAAATTAATATGCCAAAAGGGATAAGATAACTTGGTTAGGATCATACAAGTAAGTCACAGAATTCAGTATATGGTACATAGGTCTAAAATAAATCCTGCTTATTAAAACTCACTTAAAATAGCTAGACATTGAGGTACTACAGTTTTAACATAAAAATTTCTGGCTCAGATTTTTTTTGTCACCACTATAAATAAGAGAAAGAGTGTGACAAGAAAAAATTGGCTTGGGTTTCTTTGCTGCCACTGTGTTAAAAGGATGGCATTTCCTCAATATCTATTTTGAGCTTCCAGACATTGTTCCTGGAATTCCCAAAGTCCCAACATCTGATGAAGCAAGGCTGAGAAATAAACCATGACTCTTCTTTTGACCAGCTGGAAAGTATTCTTATCTTCCTCCTCAGTTACTTGTTTCCAGATATATATTCCAGACAAATATTCCCTTATCCTTGCTTTCTGTAAAATTCCATTTCTCTGTGTTGTTTATGTATTCATATTCTATGTCTGGCTACTAAAACTGATGCTCTCGGCTCTCTGACTTTTTGTGTTCAGAGTGTAATGTAACATTGCAGATACAGTAATAATCTCTGTATCATTAATTCAGTGACTCTCCATAAGTACCTATTCAGTTAATCCTGGATAATTTTTATCATTCACTGGATCTAAAGGGAGAAAGACCTGAATTCATACCTAACATCAATCAATTACCTGTCTAATATTGGAGAAGTTATTTAATCCCTTAGCCTGAGTTTCCTCATCTACAAAATAGAGCTAATAAAAGTATCTTTTTCTAGCATTGTTATGAAGATAAAATGAGATAATATCAACAATGCATTTTGCAAACTTAGAGGGCTATATAAATGCTATCTATTATTATCAAAGCAGGCTAAAGATATTTTTTCTAAGTTTCTACCTTACCAAAGGAGGAAAGGTTGACTGTGATTCTTTGCTTACCACTGGGAATACTTCAATGAGGTTTCTTGCCAATGACAGCTTCTCAAGATTCTTCATAGTTTGAAATTCTTCAGGGATGGAAACAATTTGATTGTAGTTTAATTGAATTTCAGAAAGATAAGGCAGGGTACAAAGTTCCTTAGGAATACCAGTTAGCTGATTGTGGTTTAGATTCAAGTTTCTAAGATTCTGTAATCTAAAAATTAAAGTACATAAATGAAATTTTGCCCTGAACTCTCTTCTACTAACATCTTTCATAGGATATTATATATAAATTGGTTTGCTTAATTTGTTTTTTTAAATTAATTTTTGCCCATCATCAAGCATTTGTTTTTTTTTTTCCTCTCCCTAATAGGTAAAAAAAAAAAAAAAAAGAAAATTCAATTTACAAATATTTGCTTAGTTTTTGTTAGAAGGCACTTGCGTCGTACCACTTTTGAATCTTTTAATCAAATTCTGTCAAATAGTAATTTCTTAACCCAGATGCTAGAGTCTTTGAGTTTATCAAACAGTAGATGACTATAGTTATTGACTATTTTGTCTACTTTACTAATCCATCACTCCATTTCTTAGCTGATAGCAAATGGTTTTGATGACTGCCACTTTTTTAATACAGTTTTAGGTCTGGTATGGCTAGGCCACCTACCTTTGCATTTTTTTTTCATTAATTCTTTTGATGTACTTGACTTTTTGTTCTTCCAGATGAATTCTGTTATTTTTTTTTTTAGCTCTATAAAGTAATTTTTTGGCAGTTTGATTGGTATGGAACTGAATAAGTAGATTAATTAAGGTAGAATTGTTCTTTTTATTATATTAGCTCAGCCTATCTATGAACAAATGATGTTTTTCCAGTCGTTGGATCTCACTTTACTTGTGTGAAGTGTTTTATAGTTATATTCATGGAGTTCCTGTGTTTCTCTTGGCAGGTACATTCCCAGATATTCTATATTATCTATAGTTATTTTAAATGGAATTTCTCTTTCTACATCTTGCTGTTTGGGCTTTTTCCATTTTCTTCTCCAGCTCATTTTTCATATGATGAAATTAAGACAAATAGGGTTAAGTGACTTTTCCAGGGTAACACAACTAATAAATGACTAAAGCCAGATTTGAACTCAAGAAGGTGAGTCTCCCTATGTTCTGGTAGGGCACTTTATTCACTGTGCCACCTTGCTACCTTCAAATCATAACTGAATTTAATATAAAGCCTCCCTTGCTCTGCCAGTTGTACCTACTTTCTCCCACTTGAAATTACTTTTAATAACTTTCCATTTATTTACTTGCTCACATGTTCCCCAGTAAAATGTAAACTCAAGGGTTCATAAATTTAAAGATACAGATTCTTGAGGGCAGAAATTATTTGTCATTTTTGTCTTTCTTTGCATCCCCAGTGCCAGCATAGTGCCTTGGACATAACAGAAATTTAAATGTTTATAGATATGAATTTAATCAGTTAAAAACATTCAAATGTGATATTTGTAAAACACTTTGTAAAAACAATATTATCTTTGCAAAGGTAATATTTGAAAAGCATGATGCTGACACATGATAGATGCTTGATAAATGCTTATTCCTCACCCTTTTTCTTGGTTCTACTTCTGACTTGCCAGACTTAGCTGCCTTCTCACTTTGGAACACTCTTCCATCTCTTGTGCCCTTTTTTCCCATTTGTGATTTCCTCCCAGAGTTTCCATTTTGGGGAGAAGCCCAAGCCATCCTTCCTTCATTCCTCTCTTTACTACTCTTCTGGCTCTGCTTCTGACTATTCCAGACATCACCACCATCTTCCCCCCTCCCCTCACCAAATACCTTCCTCCTCTTACCTCCTCCTACTTTTCAGCTCCCTTGCATACTTTTATATGTTGTCTTCTCCCCACTAGAATGTAAGCTCCTTGAGGGCAGGAACTGTCTTTTTGCTTGCATTTGTATCCCCAGCCCTTAGCACTATGTCTGGCACACAGTAAGCATTTAATAAATGTTTGTTGACCAACTGTTGAAGATTAAAAACATAAAATCAGAAACCCAAAATGTAATCATTAATGCATAAATATGTCGATTAGGAAAAGAAGAAAAAAGTATGTAAATTGACTACTTTTTTAGTAACATACCTTATTTCTGCATAGATAATGTTGATCTTAATTGTATCCAATTCCTTATTTCTAAATATTTGACCAAAATGAGGTGACATTTTCCCCTCCAGGGAAAAAAAAAAACCAAACATTGTTGGGAAAAACATACTGACAAGAGGTATAAGCAAGCTATCTGAATGATTAAGTGTACTGTGGAATGTCCTGTGCTGTTTAGCTATTCATATTTTCATCTACTCTTAAATATATATATATATATATATATATATACATATATATATATATATATGTATATATATATATATATATATATATATATATATATATATATGGTTGAAGGCAATAAAAAGAATCTCCAAAGTAAACTCCAAACAAGGCTCTCTCCATCTGTCAGAGAAAAAGTCCAAGATGGAGCTCAGCCTTCCAGAGGAAACTCTAAGCTAATTTTAAGAAAAATGCTGCAGTGGCAGCCTGATTTGTACACATGTACAATATAAGGAAAACAATCTTTTTTTTTTTCCCTAATGACAATAAAATGTGGAATTTTTAAAAATCTTGCCCTGATTCTTGAAATCTGAGCCTTAATGTTACCTTTTCCAACAAATTCAATCCTTTAAACTACTCATTTTTATGACAATCATGTGAGGAAAGTGCTAACATCCACTACTTTATAGTAAGCTAATATGAAGCTACAGACTAAGCAAGAATCAGTGAGCTGGACACAATCATCATAAGAACTGTAAATTTCAAATGCCCTATTTTGTATTTAGGCCATGAAGCCAAGTAGTTTTTCATTCTTCTGACTAATGATGTCTCACTTCTTCAGTCCACTTGTATGTATGTATGACCTAAAAATACTAGTTGCAACAGAAAATCAAGGAGAGGGAAGTGAAAGGGGACTGAGCAATTGTATTATAAACAAAATTACCTGCTTATTTCTGGAGGAATCGCTTTAAGCATGTTGTTGTTCATATTCAAAATTTTCAAATTCTCTAAGCCATCTGTTGAAAAAAATGAGTCTTTAGCAACTTACGGAAACATATAATTTATATTTTTACATATTAATTATATAATTATATGTAGTAATTAATGCAGTAAGGCTTAATGTGGTAAGAATGTTTGTTCTTTTATTTTCCTCTTTCCTTCTCTTATACAGGAAAAGTTGTACTGAACTTCTTACAAGTCTCTTATTCTTTCTTTTCTACCACTTAGGATAACTAAAAGACCAGTGTATTTCTGTTATCCCATAACAAATGGGCCTTCAACAAGCCTCATTGTTAAAAGAACATAAAAAATTGCCTATAAAGAATTACATTGTTGTTGCTGTTCAGTTCTCTCAATCATATCTGACTTTGTGATCCCTCTTGATGTTTACTTGGCAAAGATACTAGAGTAGTTTGCCATTTCCTTCTCCAGTAAAGATGGCTAAGTGATTTGTCCAGGATCACACAAAGAGTAAATAATGAAAGAAAATTTCTCATGATGAGGAAACTGAACCACAGGGTTAAGTGATTTGCCCTTAGTCACACAGCTAATAAGTATCTGAGGCTGCCTTTGAATTCATATCTTTCTGACTCCAGAGCCAGCATTTTGTCCACTGCACTCTATAGCTGACTGGTATTATATAAAAATTATCATGTAGTTACTTTTTAAGTATTAGAAGCATTCATTCAATAGACATGTTTAATCAGAGCTTGACTAGGTTGAGTATTACTTATAGTAATGAAACTGAAGAGGGGATCCCAAAACTCCAAAAAAATCCTTGAAGGAGAAAATCTTCAACTCTGCCTCAGTGAGAGACCCCGCCCCGAGGGACAAATAGTTTCATTCTTGTTATCTAGGTGGGGTTGGGTCAGTCCTAATACTCACTGAATTCTATTCAAATTCATCTCAAGCTAAATTCCAGATTGTAGAATTTCACCTACCTTCAATTCCCTTAATTTTGTAGCTAAAACTCCTATTATAAAAGAGCCAATCTAAAATCCTCTCTTTGCAGAGATTCCAAACATGCCAGCTATGCCATGCTTGCTATGCCAACGAGCCTCTTTCCACTGGAATATTCTTTTCCAGTGTTACCCTCTCTTTACCTTCACCTATTTCTCTAACCAGACTTCATGCCTCTTTGTCAGGATTTCTAACCTTACTTCCCAATTCCTATAATAAATCTCTTTTATCAATCTAGGTTTTTGGGTCTGTAAATTCCTTTACAGAGAATCTCTATGCCGCCAGAAGGGAGTCCCTAAAACTCACTACCCTTGTGATGAATCCCAAGGAGTTTCGGGGGAGCCAAACCTCTCCATTTGGTTCCCTGAACCTCAAACCTGCCACTAGACCTTATCATTTAACTCCCTGACAACCAGAAACGCTAATCTCATTTTGGTTCCCTAAATCTAGACCTTAAAGCACATCAGAGCAGATAATACAAAATAATGAATGAAAAAAAATAACATTTGTTTTTTTCTTTTGAACTTACACTTAAATATCGGTATGCCTGATATTTGAGGAATTAACTTGTAACAGAATGATGTATTACTATGAAAACCATCTTCAGTGGTAGAATAGAAGAGTCTCATATTTGAAGTCACAGAATCTTAAGGGTTGAATTCTGGCTTTGTTCTTTATTTTCCCCCTAATAATGAGGAGTGGTAAACTCCTTAATTATAGAGAATTTCTTTTTTTTTTTTTTTCATATTTGTATCCTTAACATTTAGCACAGTTCCTGGCACATAATAAATATTTAGTGACTGACTACCTAAGTAACTAAGGAAAGTCTGTTTATCATTTTAAATCTTCAGTTTTATTGTTTGTTAAGTAAATGGATTAGACTAAATGACTTCTGAGTTCTTTTCCAATTCTAAATTCTATTCACTGAGCCATCTAGCTGCTCCCCAATTCCAACTAGGTAAAAGAGGAGATTCTTTACCTCAATCAATACACAGTCTTAATTACTGAATGGATGAAGTCTCAGTCAAATTGAGCCCTGATGAAGACCTTAGCTTAAAAAGGCCAGGGTCTCCCACTGTCTCTAGGGCCCCAGTCAAAAAGACTGCATCTGAGTTTTGCCTTACCAACAGCTGTGCGACCTAGAGCTATTTAATCTCTAGGTATAATTTCCCTCACTGGCAAAATGGAGATAATAATGGAATTTATCACACAGTGGAAGTTATGATTGTCAAGTGTGCCAATGCATGTTAAGTGCTTTATATAATTGAGTTCATTTCTCTTTATTTTGTTTCTCTATTTGACTCTTCCCAAAAAGCTACTCTATTGAGCAAATAGACAGTTCCCTCACAAAATAATGCAAAGTCTGTTCCTCCCTCTTCAGACCTTTTCATGAATAGGAACGATACTTAAGTATCTGAGTCTCAAAGAGCTTTTCTGACCAGTATTTAAACAAAAAGAATTGGAGATGTCAATAACTAACTACTTAAGTAGCCTAAGCTTAATAATAAGTTTGAAAACATATTTGATAATAAGAGATTTAAATATGAATAGACCATCTTTGGAGAACTAGGACTGGATAATCAGAACTTGGCTCATATTACATACTTAAAGCAATTCCCAAAGAACTTGAATAATTTAATGACTCTCAAATTCTAAAACCAGAAAACATAGAAATTAAAATGCTAAATGCTTTGAACCAAATTAAAACAAAAATTACAAAATTAAAAATCTAAAACTATCCAAAATATAAGCTATTTGGACAGACTTCAACCAACTAATAGGTTCAAAAAAATATTAAGATTACCCCATAATCATTGTTTATTGATTCAGGGCAGTTAAGTGGCATAGTGGATAGAGAACAGTGCCTGGAGTCAAGAAATCCCTTAACTTTCTGAGTATAAATCCAGTCTCAGTACTTAGTAGTTTAGTGATCTTGGGCAGATCACTTAATATCTCTTTGCCTTAATTTCCTTATAGGTAAAATAAAGATAATATAGCACCTATTTCCCAGTGTTGTTATGAGGCTCAAATAAATATTTGTAAAGGTTTTAGTGTTATGCCTAGTTCAGTAAATAAATGGTATCTGTCATTATTATAATTTTAAAAAAGCATTTGACTCAGCTAAATAAAAGAATAGTTCTTAAGTTCTTGAAAATTAGATGAAAGAAAATACATAATAATAATAACTGTGGAAAAAATTTTACAGCCAGTTTCTCTGATAAAGGCCTCATTTCTCAACTTTATAGCTACCTAGAGTCATATGGGAAAATATTCTAAATCTCTATTCATTAGAAAAATGCATTCAAAACAACTCTGAGTTATGACTTTACACATATCAGATTGGCTAATATGATAGAAAGGGAAAATGACACAAGATAAAGGAGTATGAGAAAATTGGGACACTAAGGCATTATAGGGGGAATTAAAAACTGATTCAACCACTCTGAAGAGCAATTTGGAATTATGCCAAAGGGGTTATGAAACAGCATATCTTTGACCCAATAATACCACTACAAGTTTTATATCCCAAAGAGATGAAAAGGAAAAATATTCATAGTAACTCTTTTTGTGGTGGCAAAGAATTGAAAATTAAGAAGATGCCTATCAATTGGAGAATAGCTAAACAAGTGGTAATATATTATCATAAGGAATACTATTTTACTATGAGAAATGATAATCAGGATGCTCTCAGAAAAACCTGGAAAGACTTACATAAACTGATTCAAAATGAACTGAGAAGAAACAGGAAAAGAATATAAACCATAACAGCAATATTATATGATGATCAGCTGTGAATGACAAACTTTTTTTAAACTTTTTTCTTTTTTTTTTTTTTTTTGCTATGTTTTAATCTGTTTTCTTTGATAGGATAACTAATATGGAAATTGTGTTGCATGACTCCACATATATAATCTATATCAAATTGTCTTCTCAATGAAGGGAAAAGGGAAGGAGACAGGGAATTTGAAAGTCAAACTTTTTTTTAAACTAAATTTTTAAATGTTAAAAATAGTTTAAACATGCAATTTGGAGGAATAAAATATTTTAAATTACTAGAAAGCTAGAAGAATGAAAAAGAAAACATACATTGTTTAATTGAAACAATTTCAATTTGTCTTATTCAAGCACATCTTTGATGTCAAGAAATAAGATATAGATGGAAGAAAAGACACACTAAGTACAATTACTTCATGCAGAAATTTAACTAATAAAATCAATTGCCTTAAGTTTAAAAAGGAATCTAAGAGGTACTTTAGTTAGCAAATACAACTTTACTTTTCAATTAGAGATCTGTGGCAATCAAGGGCAATTGGTTATAATTGTTCTTTAAAATCTTATGGAAAAGGATGGTGGAAAATTATATGCAATATCATCACATAAAACAGAGAAAATGAAGTGAAAAAATCAATTTAAAGAAAAAGACTTAATTAAGCACATTCATCATTATAAATGAAAATGAAAGAAGTTGAATATAGAGACATTAAGAAAGAGCTATATAAACTGATGCAGAGTTAAGGAGGCAGAGTCAAGAAAACAATACACACAATAATTGCAACAATGTAAATGGAAAGAACAAAAAAAATGAATGTTAAAAATTACAATGAACAAACATGATTCTAAAGTAGAGATATGAGAAGATACTTCACCTCTTTGCAGAAGAGGGATCTCTATTAGTGATGTACATTGAACATGTTTTTAACTTTTTCTACATGTTGATTTTTATGCTGATTTTTTCCTCTTTTTTATCTTTAAAAATATCATTTGTTACATGGGATGGCTTTCTGGGAAGAAGGATACTGAAGGAAAGCATGGCGATGTAAAAAAACAGAAGACATTGCTAAAAAAAATTTTAAAAAGAACAACAAACATGAAATAGATCAATAACTTTAAAACAAATTTTTTCACTCTTAAGAACAATGGAGTATCACACTAAAACTTAAACATCACAGTCTTATAGGAAAAAAAAAAACTATAGAAAAAAAAGTTAGAAGAACAGCTGGACTACACTTAAGTCAATACAATTTAGAGTGTTTTAAGAATCAATTCATAAAACATCTGAAGGAAAAGAAGATGCCAAAGGTATGGGGGAAAACCCCTCAAATATTATTACTACAAAATTAAATGTTCCTATATGCTTACTTTCTAAATAAATCTAAATGAAATTTTTATAAAAATAAATGGTCTTTGAAAAGTTTATTCAAAAGGAATAGATAGTATTTGGAAGGTAATAATCTGCATTCTTATAATCAAACTCCTTAAATATCTGAGCAAAAAATGAAAGATTGGTGAGCAAGGGATAATTGATGGACATCCTGCCTATTCCACTGGCATCATCAAATGTCAAAAGAAAAAGTCCTCAGCATATTGTCTGGACCATCTCTCATGAACTTATGAAATATGTATACAAACCACACATGACTGGAAGGAACATATAGGTTGCCATCTGCATTGTTGGAGGAAATATCTACATCTATAAGATTACAGACCCATTTCAGTATTTCAGTTTGACTCAATAAAACAAAGTGCTATTTTAAGGATTTTACACATATGTTAAAACAGTCTCTGTGATAAATACAACTGGGAAGATAATATATATATATATATATATTATTCAACATTCCAGTATGTTGAATATGAATTGAATATGAACATCAAATGATGATAAATCTGCAGAATAATATACTTAAAGTGTTTTGATAATGTTATGGAGAATGTCTTGCAAAAATTCTAAATGAAATAAAATTCCCATGGATAGAATTCCAAGTATTTATAATTGCATATGACATCTTACTAAGTGATATATCTAACTAACAAGCCTACTAAAAATTGTAATCTATTAAGACTTGAGAAACTTGAGAAACATCAGCTATCTATGAATATCCATCAAAGCTAAGATCAGAATCAGTTTTTTAAAAAAAGAATAAAAGAGAGAGAAAAATATATGATGTACAGGTGAAGTGATTTAACCTTGAATTGTTTAAACAAATAATTGAAAATTTAAAAATGGAAATGAATAAAAGAAATCATATTGATAACTATATTGATTTTTCTAAAAATTTAACCATAAATCAATTGTTTCAACAAGGAGACTAAGGAATCCAGAATGCAATTTAGTCAGAAAGGATTTGAATCTCTTGTTAAAGAATTTAAAAAAAAAAAAAAAAAAGCTGCCTAAAGCAACACCAAGATACAATGTAAACTTTCAAAGGCAATACTGCATTAGAATGTTAATCTTTCAAAGAAGGTGGACAATTTTGAGATAATAGTTCTAAAGGACAAAGAAGGCAATAGCAAGCAAAACCAATTTAAAGAAATCTTGGGAAAATAGACAAGCTAAGCAAAGACAATCCCAAAGGTTTTCAAAAATGAAAAAGGAGCAACACTTATAAACAGAAGAAAAATAGAAAAGATTTGCAAGTCATTACAATAAACTGTTCCTCTATCAATAGCAGTAGAATCACCACACTTGAACAATAACTTCACAGTTTTAGATATGCTTATAGGGAGGCAGAAATGTCAATGAAGAGAAGAGGATGAAACAAGCAGATATTTCAAAATAAGTATATATATATATATATATATGTGTGTGTGTGTGTGTATGTGTGTGTGTGTGTGTATACACATATATATATACATACATACATACATACATACATACATATATACATATCTATATGAAAAGCAACATAATTTTGGGGATGTTGCAGATAATATATTTGTGAGAGTCTTGGACAACTGGTATACAAGGTCTCTGAAGAAGGAAAAGATATTAGATGAGACATAAAACAGAGAACTGTATGTTTGGCAAAAGTATTCATCCCTGTAATCAAAGAAAATAGAGCAGATTTTACATCAAAGAGAGATTTCTCATTAATAACACAATCCTTTATATACTCCTGTTTATCGATAATAGTATTGATTGCATTAAGCCTCAGAAAAACATAGATTCTCCTGGGAAAAGTCAACAATCACTTAAAGGATTCCAGGCTATTCATTCACAAGAAAAAATAAAGTTGATAAAGACAGTCAGTTGCCTAAATTTTAATATGGATTTTGATGGACACACTATAGAACCCACTATAGTGACCACTAGCTTTTATATCTGAATCATCACAATACTGAAAAATAGTGGATGATGGGTGATGTTTTGACATGCTCATGCATTGAAGTGAGACAGAACCGCACAAAGTCATCAGTCTTACTCTCTCTTCCTGAATAATCAGTCCAGTGGCAGGAAAAAAAAATCAAGATCTGTGAATGATCTTGGTATCTTCGATGTCTAGCCAAGCTCCAAGTGCTCCACAGAACCTGTTTCAGCTGCCTTCATGATCTTTGAAATAAATTGTTCTCCCCATTCCACCAGGAAAAGTCTTTACATGTTTGGCCTAGACATTCCCCTAACTTAAATTGGAGATATGAGATTCTATAATAGGAATTTGCTAATTGCTTCGTATTCTTAGAAGCAGCCTTTCAGAAACACAAAGAACAATAACAAAGGATCCTCAAAAAAAAGAAAATAAAAACAAAATATTCACAAAGGCAAATACTTAAACATTTGAATAAAAAGATGACAACTAAAAAAAAATTCACTTCAAATGCAATATCTTTGGTACTATTCTTAAATTTTAATGGCTAAACTAAAATTTTTTTTTTTTAGTTTTTGATAACTGACTTACCAAATGATTTAGGTGAAAAGGACTTTATTAAATTTCTAAATAAATGGAGGATTTCCAGGTTTTTAAGGTACATCAGCTCTTCTGGAACTTCTTCTAGTTTATTGTTTCCCAAATTTAACTTTTTCAACTACAAACAGGTAAAGATTTTAGTGGACTCACATGATATCTATCTTAGAATAAGAAAACAAGTAGACATAAATTAGCTGTGTTTAATATTATAGCTGAGAACTCCATTTTCACCCTCCTTTAGGATCCTGAATTCTCTGTGGAGGAAAAAAAACAACTATAAATCATCATTTCACATGCTTTTCAAATTATCTTTATAGAAAAATTCATTTGAATTTTATTTTCAAAAACTTCATGCCAATTAAAATTCTATTAAGTTATTTAATTAGGAATTAAGTTTCATTAAGAAACTAATAAACCAATAATTCCAAAGATGGTTGAAAATAAATCACTTGTAGCTCACTTGAACTAGCTAAGCTATTTGTAATATAAAATGCACAAATGATCCACCATTAGAACTTCAAGCAGGTAACTTAATTTATTGGAATTAAGGAACTAAACCAGGGACATTGAAATCCTCAAGCTAGAGTACACTCAAGTAAACTTTTATGGACTATTTGTATTATTTAGTAGGCCAATGTTCCTGTTTCAGTCCTTGGGCAAAACAATTCAACTTATTTATTGAATGCTTATGTGCAAGCCACTCTGCTAATCCAGAAGAGAGATACAAATAAAAAGAGAAGAGTCTCTGTAATCAAAAGTAATGTAATCTACTAGACTAAATAAAGCTAGCAGACACAATATCCCAATGGGAAAAATTAAAAAGTACTAAATATATATCTTGAATCAAATATGAAATATTTAATTACTTCCCCTACATAAAATACACATATAATAAATATATAGGATATAATAAGTAATTGCTTTACTCTCCTGGGAGCTAGAGACTTAAAACCACCAAAACCTAAAGCAATTTGTAGGACTGCTAAAAGGGCATTGCATATTTCACCTCAGCTCTTCATTGTTCAAAAAATTCCCTTCAGATATGTGTCTTCCAGCAAGACAAGACAAGAGTTGAACTTTCCCCCCCTAAATGGTTATCTTCTCCTTTACAAAAAATTCCTTAATCAAAGGACTCAGTATCTTTTATCTCTTGAATTCTTATAGGTTCTCCTAAGCCCACATAGGTGCTTTAGTTGCCATATGCTTGTATTGTAGAGAAGTATACCAGCCCTCTCTCCAACAAACACTTGCTCTCAGAGATAAGCTTCAATAGCCTAGGTATAATCTATAGATATGATCTATAGCTGAGAAGAAAAGAAAGACAACCTGGGGGGGGGGGGGGAGGTCCTTTCCCCATTAAGTCTGTAGCTCTTCCTGCTCATTGGCCAATAGGAGAATCCAAAGCCCCCAAGTTCTTGACTACTGAGCTGTTTCTTTGTAAGTAGGTAAGGCAAAGACTGATCCTTCCATGAAGAGGAACATAAATAATTCTAAAATGTGATATGAACTGTCATTTAAGAGGAGACAACTACTTAGGAATGAAAGGGTTAAAAATATCATGGAGAAAGTGTGACATTTCATCTTGGCTTTAAAGGCTATGAAAGAATCAGGGAGGAGTGTGAAGAAATTTATTTATTTATTTATTCTTAGTAAAGAGAGTGATGTGAGTAAAGCCATTGAAATCGAAAATTACAGAGAATATTTCAGGAAGAGCAAATAATTATGCTTAGCTGGAGCATATAGTGGAATAATAAAATATATAGTTTGAAAACATTGGTTGGATTCAAATTAGAAAAGGCATTATATGCCTGGGTAAAGGAATTTGAACTTATTTCATAAGATGATAGTAACCTATAAAATTTTTGTACAAGGGGATGAAAAAAATTATACTTTTACTTTAGGAAGATAAATAAATAAATATATGCAGTCATGAATAAAAAACCAAGCAAATAAGCATTTAAGTGTCCATTCCATGCCAGTCATTGTGCTAAGCATTATAGCAATGACAGAAAACAAAATTAGTTCCTACCAGCAAGAAGCTTATATTATGGATGTGGCTCTTTTCAACAGAAAGATGATTTAGGCCAGTTTCAATGGATTTGTGAAGAAGAGAGCCATCTGCACCCAGAGAGGGGACTGTAAGAACTGAGTGTGGACCATCACAAAGTATTTTCACTTTTTTGTTGTTGTTTGTTTACTTATTGTTTTCTTTCTCATTTTTCCCCTTTTTATCTGATTTTTCTTGTGCAGCATGATAATTGTGGAAATATGTATAGAAGAACTGCACATGTTTAACAAATATTGGATTACTTGCTATCTGGGGTAAAGGTGGGAACAAAGGAGGGAGAAAAATTTGGAATACAAGGTTTTGCAAGGGAGAATGTTGAAAATTATACATGTTTTTGACAATAAAAAGTTTTATATTAAAAAAATTTAAAAAGAGAGGAGGAAGCTTATATTATCATAGGAAAAATGGTAATTATTGTCCTTCGTTCTTGAAGAAGACCAAAATGACATCACTATGTTAGAGTCAATTTATAGTGTGTCCAACTGTGACAATCAAACCAATACAAGCACAGAATGCTCTGCCACAGGTCAGACACAAATAATCCTTATGAACATTTGGGATAGTTTCTCTGCTTTGTGGATCTAGCATTTCTTCTAAGCTTATTCTGCTTTTCTTAGAGAGCACAGCATTTTCTCTGATGAGAGCACGTCACACGCAACAGTCCTGTGCCAGTGTCTCCTGTGTCATACAATCAATTCTAAAGTTCTTAAAAGAGACTTTAAAAGTGTCTTTATATCATTTTTCTGACCACCTTGTGAGCACTTGCTCTATGTGAGTTCCCCATCAAATAATCTTTCTGGCAATCATACATTTGACATTTGACATATGTAACTAGCCCAACAGAGTTGTAATCTCCATAATACAGTCTGAATGCTTGGCAGTTTAGTTCGAGAAAGGACTTCAGTTGCTGGTATCTTGTCCTACCAGGTGATCTCCTCAAGCCAATTCAATGGAAGCAATTTAATTTCCTGACATGCCTCTGGTATACTGCCCAGGTTTCACAGGCATACAGCAATGAGATCAGCACTCATTGAATAGAATACTGTCCTGAAATCAGGAAGCCTCTTCTTCCTGAGATCAAATTTGACTTCAGACTCTTACTAACTTGTGTGACCCTGGGCAAATCACGTGACCTTGTTTAATAGGGGAAGACAATGTATATCATGAAGTAGATTATAGTTAGCAGATAAATAATGTGTAGAATGAATTGGAAGGGAAAATGGAGGGAAGCTTGTTTGTTATTGTAGTAATCCAGGCTTTAGATAATAAGCTTGAAGTAGAAAATGGAAGTAGAAATGGAAAGGAGGAGATGAGTGTGAAAGATAAGCCAAGATAGAAAAGACAGAATTTAAGAGTTAAGAAAAAATATGGTAGAAGGTAAAACTTCTTAAACTGTGGGCTACAACCCTGTAATTGAATGTGGGGGTCACAATATTATTATTTATTATCAGTAAATATTTGATTTGTATACCTACTTTATATACTTATATACCTGGGGTTGTATAAAAATTTCTTGGGTAAAAAAGAGTCAAGAGTGGAAAAAGTTTAAGAAGCCCTAAGATAATGGATAAGGTTGACTCAAAAATTATTTCAGGGTCTTCAGACTTGGTGATTGGGAAGGTGGTATTCCAAAATGAATTTATTAATTGCCTATTTATGTACCAGGTGCTGAGGATAAAATAACAAAAGTGAAACACTTCCTGTTCTCAAGAAGCTTATATTTTATCAGAGTTTAAGGATTCTACATCCATATCTGTTAATTTCATTCTTTTGTCTCCACTGACAGGGTCTCACACCTGGATTACTGAGTCTACTACTTTATCTATATCCAATTTCTCCATTCTCTAATTCATCCACTTCCCAATTGTTAAATTGATATTCCTAAAGTAAAGTTCTAACCTTGAGGCAGCTTGATGTAATGGATGGAGCGCTGGACTTAAGTGTCAGAAAAACCTGAATTTGAAGCTAGCCTTACACATTTAATTAGCTGTATGACACTGGGCATGTTTCTTGTACAGTGTTGTGAAAAACCTTAAAAAGCTAACAATATTACTTATTATTATTAAAATCTTTTCCTATTTAAGAAACTTCAGTAAGTCTCTATTACCTCTGGATAAAATATCAGTGCCTCTTTTTGACATTTAAAACCCTTCAAAATCTCGGAACTCCAGACTCATCTTTGTAACCTGATTATGTATCACTTTACCTCCTGTGCTTTATAGAGCATAGTACCTACTATGTGTATTAAAAATAAATAAACTTTAATATATATAGTACCTACTATATTCCAGGTGCTATGTTAATTGCTCTTTTAAAAAAACAAGTATCTCAAATGAGATAATAATTGTAAAGTCAAATCATGATTGTGTATTTATTATTAATTCTATATGTGTCCAATGAATTTATGTGAATGAAAAACAAAGCAAAACAATTGCAGTGTGATACAATGGAAAGAGTATTGAATTTATAGTCAGAAGACCAAAATTCAAATCCTGGCTCTGCCACTTACATTGTGACTTTGGGCAAGTCACCTAACCACTCAGGTTAAAGGAAGGATTTCAGGTTTCTCAAGTGGAAAATGATAAAAGGATAAGGTTGCATAATCTTTAAAGTTTCTTCTAATTTTAAATCTAATTATTTAGACAATTTAGTATTAAAATTAAAAATGCCACCCACCCTCTCTTTTATTATTAATAGATAAATTGATTAAATTAATTCATAAAAAATAATAGACAAATTTTTCCAATTGAGGCTACTATATTTCTTTCCCTAATATTATTACTGAAGATTATGTGCACTTCTGAGGATTTCTACGAATCTGAACAAAGTACAGTAATTCCTAACATCTTGGAGGTCTTGTTTCTATTGTAAAGACCAAGTTTAAGAAATTATATGTTGTCATTCCCCATGAAAAGAGATAATCCAGAGGATTCTTCTGATTCTCCCTTCATAGTGGGAGGTATTTTTCTTCCCCTTGTCCAGATGCAATGAAAAATGCATAGCTGTCACCCAGTGATGGTGGTCCAGTGAAATTGTGAGGGGACCTAATAAGTCATACTAGATCTGGTAAAATGAATGTATTTGAAAGTTTAAATGTTTTAAATTAAGAGATGCAAGTAAATGATTTCACCATCTGATTTGTGGGTCCATGGGAATCATTAGGATAGCTACTCGGGACAGAGACTGGATCTGTGATTTCATTTGTATAGGGAACTTCTGGGAGAAGAAATTCCCTCCACTGATGTATGTCAGCCCCTTCTCTGCAAGTCATAATTTTAGAGAGTTGCCTAATAGGGACAATAAACCAATAAATTTGTAAGAACAAGCTATTATATAGGATAAATAGGAAATAAGGAAAGAGGGAAGGAATTAGAATTAAGAGGGGTTTGAAAGGCTTTCTATAGATGAAGGGGTTTTAGTTGAGACTTGAAAGAAGCCAGGGAGGTCAGTCAGTGGATGTTGAGGAAAGAAGATAGTCCAAGCATGGGAGCAGCCAGAGAAAATGCCTAGAACCAAGAAATGAAACATCTTGCTTTTGGAAGAACCAGGTTATAAATAGTTTTGAACACCAAACAGAGAATTTTGTATTTGACCTTGGAACAACAGGGAGCCACTAAAATTCATGAGGAGAGAGGAGGTATGTTGATATGATCAAACCTGTGCTGTAGGAAAATGACTTTGGTGGCTAAATGAAAACTAAAGGAAATAAATGAACCCAAATCTGAAGAACTTGTATGTTGTAGATAAATGTAATCCTCAAGTCAGAGACACCTGAAGAAGGAAGGACCTCTTTCTGAGTCATACTAGATTTTTCTGAGGATGATACTCATGCTTTATTCAAATAATGACTACAGTAGTGAAAGGATATTTAAATGAACAGAATATCAGAACTAGGAGAGGCTTCAGATCTCATCAAATAAAATGTGAATCCAAGAATCTCTTCAGTAACAAAAAGTCTTTCCACCATCTAGTTCCGTCTACTTTTAGAAAACTCTATTAGGAAGTTTTCCCTGATTTCTTATGTTTTCCAGAGCCAAGCAGAACAAACCTCTCTCTTCCATATATCAGATTCTCTGTGAAGGCAATAACCATGTTCCTCATATATGAAGACCATTGAACTTTACTCTATGTCCTGTCGAGATATCCTAAAGAGCATAGGGCCCTTCTTTCCTAACTGCAGCTGAACCCTATTATGTGTTTTCAAACTCATTAAAAGGTGAGCTCAGTGAAAGATAAGATTTTCTATTTTTCTAGCTTTCTTATTTTTCTATCTGTACCCCTAATGCTTAGCACACTGTTTTTATATAGTAAGTGTTTTTTTGTTGTTGTTTGAAGGAGGTGTATATGTGATTGCTATATACCCTCCTTCTAAGAGTTCCGGCCCTCTACAGTTGTTCAGTCATTTTCAATCAGATCTGACTCTTTAGGACCCCATTTGGAGTTTTCTTAGCAAAGATACTGAAATGGTTTGCCATTTCCTTCTGTAGCTCATTTTACAGATGAGAAAACTGAAGCAGAGCTAAGTGACAGCTAGTAAATATCTGAGGCCAGATTTAAACTCAGGAACATGAGTTTTTCTGACTCCAGGCCATATACTATCTATTGTGCCATCTAAATGCCCTCATAATAAGTGCTAAATGCTTTCTTTATCCATTTACTTGCTTGTGTCTTTTTAGAATTCAAACAATAAAAAGAAATAGATTAAAAGAGGAAAGAGAATTGAAAGGAGTTGGGGAAGGATTACTGTAGAGTTTTAAAAGAAGTTAAGAAAGCAAGGCAGTAGAGATGAGGAGAGAGAGCATTCTAGGAAATGGGATACAGAAAAAAAAAAAAAAAAAGACCCAAACATCCACAACTGGGAGCTGAAGAGTCTTGTTTGTAGAAAAGAAAGGAGGTCCAGGTCACTTTATACTCCCCTCCTCCATGAAACTATTCTTCAGCTGACCTATACTACTCATTTTTCATACATGACATTTCATCTGTCTTGTTCCTTCACATTTCTCTTTTGTGGAGAATGTTCTCCCTCATCTTTTCTACTTCTTTTTTCAAGATTTACATAACATCTTTTACAAGAGATTTGTCCAGATTCTCCCAGATCTTTGAGGGAAAAGATTATTTTAATTTTTATCTTTGTATTCCCAGTATGTGGCACATGTTGATAGGACACAGTAGACACTTTCTAAAAATTCTTGATGAATTGCCAAATAAATTAAATCCTTAAGAGGTAGCTAATTAAAAATGCCTTTACAGGGACAGAGCCAAAATGGTGGAGCAAAGGCAGAAACTCACTATCTTCTTCCCCAAACCACTTCAAATTCCTTTAAATATGACTCAAAACAAATTTTAGAGCATCAAAATATTCCCCCGAAAAACTGGTTCAGAAGCAAGTGGATCAGCAGATTATCTGTGAAACCTTCAGTGCAACTAGGAAGGCAAAGAGTGAGTCCCTGGACCCCAGCATAATTTAGGACTTGGTCACACCCACCCAGCCTGGAAAGGAAGCCAGGAGCACCAGCTCCAAGACAGCATGAAGTCTTTGTGGCCTATAGAGGAAGCTTGGAACAATATCTCCTTTCCCCTAACACGAGACCTCAATCTTTAAAAAAAGAGCAAAAAAGCAAAAAGAACTTTGACCATAGATAGTTTTTATGGAGACAGGGAAAAACAACTATCAAATGCTGAAAACACTAAAGGCAAAATGTCTCTAGATGAAGCCACAAAGGATGATATGAGTTGGTCTCCATATCACAAAGCACTCTTGGAAGAATTCAAAAAGGCTCTCAAAAGAGAATTAGAAGAAAAACAGGAAAAGGAAATGAGAGCTTTGCAGAAGAGTTTGGAAAAGGAAACACAAGAATTATCAGAAGAAAACTCCTTAAAAAATAAATTTGGTGAAATGGAAAAAATATATAGCTCCTTAAAAAAAGATTTGGCAAAATGGAAAAAGAAAACAATTCCTTGAAAAACAGAATTTGTGAAATGGAAAAAAAATCCAATGAACAAAAACAACTCATTTAAAAGTTCAATTGGCCAAATGCAAAAAGGAGATAAAAAAACTAATTGAAGAAAATAATTCACTAAAAATTAGAATTGAGCAAAAGGAAGTGAATAGTTCGATGAGACATCAAGAATCAGTCAAAGAAAACCAAAAAAGAAAGAAAAAAATATAAGAGAATGTTCTTCTACCTCATTGGAAAAATAACTGACCTGGAAAACAGATCCAGGAGAGACAATCTAAGAATTACTGAACTATCAGAAAACCATGATGAAAAAAAGGGCCTACCCAACATTTTTCAAGCAATTATCAAGGAAAATGGGCCTGATATCCTAGAACTAAAGGGTAAAATAGTCATTGAAAGAATTCACAGATTAGGAGGAAGGAATTCATGACCAAAGAAGAACTATCATTATTGATCACAAAATAGAAAATTTTGATTAAGTTAAAAAAATTTTGTACAAACAAAATTAATGCAGACAAGATTAGAAGGGAAGCAATAAACTGGGAAAACATTTTTTCAAAGATTCTGATAAAGGCCTCATTTCCTCAAATTTATAAGAAATCAAGCCATTCTCCCACTGATAAATCATCAAAGGATATGAACAATTTCAGATGAAGAAATTGAAACTATTTCTAGACATATGAAATGGTGCTCCAAATCATTATTGATTAGAGAAATGCAAATTAAGACAACTCTGAGATACCACTCTATACCTCTCAGATTGGCTAAGATAACAGGAAAAGATAATGACGAATGTTGGAGGGGATGTGGGAAAACCAAGACACTGATATATTGGTAGAATTGTGAACAGATCCAACCATTCTGGAGAGCAATTTGGAACAATGCTCAAAAAGATATCAAACTCTTCATACCCTTTGACTCAACAGTGTTCCTACTGGGCTTAAGGACTCACATGTGCAAAAATGTTTGTGGCAGCCCTTTTTGTAGTGGCTAGAAACTGGAAATTGAATGGATGCCCATCAAGTGGAGAATAGCTGAATAAATTGTGGTATATGAATGTTATGGAATATTATTGTTCTGTAAGAAATGACCAACAGGTTGATTTCAGAAAGGCCTGGAGAAATTTATATGAACTGATGCTAAGTGAAATGATGAGAACCAGGATACCATTATACACTTCAACAACAATATTTTATGATGATCAATTCTGATGGACGTGGCTCTCTTCAACAATGAGATGCCCCAAATCAGTTTCAATTGTTCAGTAATGAAGAGAATCAGCTACATCCAAAGAGAGAACTATGGGAAATGAGTGTGGACCACAACATAGGATTTCCACTCTTTCTGTTATTATTTGCTTGCATTTCTGTTTCCTTCTCAGGTTTTTTTTTTTTAACCTTTCTAGATCCGATCTTTCTCATGCAGCAAGATAACTGCATAAATATATATACATATGTTGTATTTAACATATATTTTAACATATTTAATATGTATTGGACTACCTCGGGGATGGGGTGGGAGGAAGGAGGGAAAAAGTTGGAACAGAAGGTTTTGCAAGGGTCAATGTTGAAAACTTACCCATGCATATGTTTTGTAAATAAAAAGCTATAATAAAAAAAAAAAAAAGAATCCACAGATCACCTCCTGAAAGACCCCCGAAAATGAAAACTCCAGGAAATATCATAGCTAAATTTCAGGATTATCACATAAAGGAGAAAATAGTGCAAGCAGCCAGAAAGAAACAATTCAAATATACAGAAGCCACCCAAGATTACTGAGGAGCTAGCAGCTTCCACTTTAAAAGATTGAAAGTCTGGAATATTCTGGAGCTTGGACTTCAAGGAAGAATCAGCTATCCAACAAAACTAAGCATTATTTTTTAGGAAAAAAGATGGACATTCAGTGAAATAGATGATCATTTATTTTTGATGAAAAGACTAGAGCTGAACAGAAAATTTGATCTTCAAGTACAGAACTCAAGAGAAGCATTTTAAAAGGTAAAAAAGAAAGAAAAAAAAATTTAAGGCTAAAAAGTTTATATCTCTCTATGGGAGGATGATGTTAATTCTCGAGAACTGTATTTTTGTTAGGGGTATACTTAGAAGATGTAGCTATAATTTGACTTCATAAAAAAGTCAAATATATAGATTATATATATTATATAAAAATATGTATAAAAAAGAAACTTGGAGTAGAAAAAGGATTGTACTGGAAGAAGAGGAAAGTGGAGGTAAAATAGGGTAAATTACATCACAGGAAGAGGCAAAAAAGACCTATTACAATTGAAGGAAAGAAGAGAGGGGAATGGGCATTGAGTGCACCTTGATCTCATTAGATTTGACTCAAAGAGAAAAGATCAGACATATTTAGCTTCACAGAGAAACTTGTCTCACCATATAGAGAAGTAGGAGGGGAAAACAGAATTAGAAGGGGAAAGGAATAAGAAGGGGGGGAGGGGTTGTAAAAAGGGAGGGCTGTTTGAGGGAAATGGTGATCAGAAGCAAAGCACTGTGAAGGAGGGAAAAAGGGAAAAGAAAGAGAAAAGTTTAACTTGGGAAAAATAAATTGGCAGGAAATACAGAATTAATAATTTTAACTGTGAATGTGAATGGAATAAATTCTTCCATAACACCCAAGTAGATAGCAGACTGGATTAAAACCCAGTATCTGGCAATAAGTTGTTTATAAGAAATACATTTAAAGCAGAGTGATACAGAGTAAAGGTAAAAGGCTGGGGTAGACGCTATTATGCTTCAGCTGAAATAAAAAAAGCAGGGATAGTGATTCTGATTTCAGATCAAGCAAAAATAGATCTAATTTAAAGAGATAAAGGAGGAAATTGCATTCTACTAAAGGATATCATAGATAATGAAGTAATATCCATATTAAAATTATATGTACCAAGTGATAACATCCGAATTCCTAGAGGAGAAGTTAAGAAAGCTGCAAAAAATAGACAGCAATACTACACTAGTAGGGGAGCTCAATCTTGTTCTACCAGAACTAGATAAATCAAACCAAATAAATAAGAAAGAAGTAAAAGAGAATGTTATAATAGAATGTTTAAAAAGTAAGGTATAATAGATTTGGAGAAAATTAAATGGGGGCAGAAAGAACTTTTTTTTCTCAGCAGTACATGGAACCTACACAAAAATTGACCATGTATTAGGGTATAAACACCTCATAATCAAATGCAAAAAGGCAGAAATAATAAATGTATCTTTTTTCAGATCATGATATAATAAAAATTATGTGTAATAAAGTTTCCAAAATAATTGGAAACTAAATAATTTAATCCTAAAGAATGAGTGGGTCAAACAACAAATGATAGACACAATCAATAATTTCATCCAAGAGAATGACAATAATGAGACAACATACCAAAACTAATGGAATGCAGCCAAAGCTGTTCTTAAGGGAAATTTTCTATCTCTAGATGCTTACTTACATAAAATAGAGAAAGAGAAGATTAATGAATTGAGCTTGCAACTAAAAAAGCTAGAAAAAGGACAAATTAAAAACCTCCAATTAGAAATTCTGAAAATAAAACAAGAGATTAATAAAATTGAAAGTAAGAAAACTTGAATTAATAAACAAAACTAAAAGTTTGTTTCATGAAAAACAACAAAATAGGTAAATCTATAATTAATTTGATTAGAAAAAAGAAAGAAGAAAATCAAATTACTAGTATCAAAAATGAAAAGAGCGAACTTTCCACCAATGAAGAAGAAATTAGAGCAATAATTAGTAAGTATTTTGCCCAACTGGATGCCAATAAATATTATAATCTAAGTGAAAGGAATGAATACTTACAAAAAATATAAATAGCCCAGATTAACAGAGGAAATAAATTGCTTAAATAGTCCCATTTAAAAAAAAATAAATTGAAAAAGATCTCTAAGAAAAAATCTCCAGGCCAGGAGTGAATTCTACCAAACATTTAAAGAATAATGAAATCCAATACTATGCAAACTATTTAGAAAAATAGGGAAAGAAGCCATCCTACCAAATTCCTTTTATGACACAGATATGGTGTTAATATCTAAACCAAATAGGGTCAAAACAGAGAAAAAAATTACAGACCAATTTCCCTAGTGAATATTGATGCAAAAATCTTAAATAAAATATTGGCAAAGAGATTACATCAAGTTATCCCCAGGATAATATACCATGACCAAGTAGGATTTATATCAAAAATGCAGGACTGGTTCAATATTAGGAAAACTATTAGTATAATTGACTATATCAATAACCAAACTGACAGAAATCATTTGATTGTTTCAATAGATGCAAAAAAAAAAAGCATTTGACAAAAATTCAACACTCATTCCTATTAAAAACACTAGAGAACACAGGAATAAATGCTCGTTCCTTACAATGATTAGTAGCGTCTATTTAAAACCATTAGTGAACATCATATGTAATAGAGATAAATTACAACCATTCCCAATAAGATCAGGGGTAAAACAAGATTGCCCATTATCTTCATTACTATTCAATATTGTTTTAGAAATCTTATCTTTAGCAATAAGAGAAAAATATTTAAAGGAATTAAGAAGAGATAATGAGAAAATCAAAGTATTACGCTTTGCAGAAGATATGATGATATAGACATAGACAATCCTAAAGAATCAACTAAAAACTTCTAGAAACAATGTACAACTTTGGTGAAGTTGCAGGATACAAAATAAATCCACATAAATCATCAACATTTCTATATGCTACCAACAAAATATAGCAATAAGAAATACAAAGTGAAATTCCATTTAAAATAATGGTACATAATATAAGATACTTAGAAGTCAACCAGTCCAAAGTCAGGAACTTAATGAACACAATTACAAAAATACTTTCCACACAAATAAAGTCAGATCTAATCAATTGGAAGAATATCAAGCATTCATGGGCAGACTGAGCTAATATAATAAAGACAATTCTACCTAAATTAGTCTATTTATTTTGTGCCATACCAATCAAACTCCCAAGAAATTATTTTACAGAGCTAGGAAAAAATAATAACAAAGTTCATCTGGACAAACAAAAGCTCAAGATTTCAAGGGAATTAATGAAAAAAGTGCAAATGAAGGTAGCCTAACTATACCAGATGTAAAACTATATCATAAAGCAACAGTCATCAAAAGCATTGGTATTGACTAAGAAATAGAATAGTTGATTACTGGAATAGGTTAGGTTCACAAGATACAATATTCAATGACATAATCTTGTATTTGATAAACTCAAAGACCCCAGCTTCTGGGATAAAAGCTCACTATTTGACAAAAATTGTGGGAAAACTGGAAATTAGTATGGCAGAAATTTGGCATTGATACACCCCTAACATTCTAAACAAGATAAGGTTGAAATGGATTCATGATTTAGACATAAAGAATGATACTATAAGCAAACTAGAAGAAGAAAGGATAGTGTATCTCTTAGATTTCTGGAAAAAGAAAGAATTTGTGGCCAAAAAAGAACTAGAGTACATTATGGAATGTGAAATGGATAATTTTGATTAAGTTAAAAAGGTTTTGTACAAACAAAACCAATGTACACAAGATTAGTAGGGAAGCAGAAATTTGGGGGGGGGGGATATACATCCAAGGATTTTGATAAAGGCCTCATTTCTAAAATATATAGAGAATTGACTCAAAATTATAAGAATACAAGCCATTCTCCATTTGACAAATGGTCAAAGGATATGAGCAGATAATTTCTAGTCATGTGAAAAAATGCTCTAAATCACTCAATCAGAAAAATACAAATTAAGACAACTCTGAGGTACCACTACACACTTCTCAGATTGGCTAAAATGACAGGAAAAGATAATGATAAATGTTTTAGGATATGGGAAAACAGGATTAAAAAAAGGTGGAGCTGTGAATTAATCCAACCATTCTGGAGAACAATATGGAACTATGTCCCAAGGGCTATGAGACTGTGCATACCATTTGATCCAGTAATGTTTCCACTGGA
Organism: Antechinus flavipes; assembly: GCF_016432865.1. Lineage (NCBI taxonomy): Eukaryota > Metazoa > Chordata > Mammalia > Dasyuromorphia > Dasyuridae > Antechinus > Antechinus flavipes. Next base: position 573,977,781 of record NC_067398.1, on the reverse strand, counting down.
CTTGTATTTGAAAGAGAACATAAAGGTATCCACATATGCAAAAATATTTTGTAACAATCCTTTTTGTAGTAGTAAGGAACTAGAAACTGAGTGTCCATCAGTTGGGGAATAGCTGAATAAGTTATGGTATGTGAATGTTATGGAATATCATTTTTCTATAAGAAATGATCAGCAGGATGATTTCAGAAAATCCTGGAAAGACTTACATGAACTGATGCCAAGTAAAGTGAGTAGAACTAAGAAAACATAATATTTATGCATATGTTTTAAAAATAAAAAGCTTTTTAAAAAAATGTTTTTACAATGGAAAGGAAGAGGAGCTGAAGAGGAAGAGTGAGAGAACCTTATTCTCTTCAAATCTGACTCAAAGAAGAAATAAAATGCACACTCAATATGGGTATAGAAATCTATCTTACGCTGCTGGAAAATAGAAGGGAATGGGATATGAGAGTGATAGAAGAGAGGACAAAACACTTTTGAGGAGAGACAGAGTGAAAGATGAGAAAGAATAAAACAAATTAGAGGAAATAGCAATAGCAATTGTAAAAAGAATTTTGATGTAAATTTCTCTGATAAGGCCTCATTTTTTTCAAACATAGAGGGAACTGAGTCCAATTTTATAAATTCACAAAAAAAAAAGCCATTCACCAATTGACAAATGATCAAAAAAATATGAATTATGCCAAAAGGACTATGAAATTTGCATATTCTTTGAACAAACAATACTACTGCTAGGCATGCATTCCAAAATAGTTAAAAAAAAAAAAAAAGTAAAAGGATCTATATGTACAAAAATATGTGTAGCAGTTTTCTTCTCAAGGGAAAAAATGAAAATTGAGGGGATGCCCATCAATTAGGGAATGGCTGAATTGCAGAATTTGATTTTGATGGAATATTATTGTTCTGTGGGAAATGAGCAGATGCTCTCAGAAAGTTCTCCATAAGCCCAAGCAAAATGAAATATGCTGTGTACAAAATAATAGCAATGTTCTAGGATGATCAGCTCTGAATGACTTTGCTCTGAATGATCAGCAGTGCAATGATCCACAACTACTCTGAAGGATTTAGAAGGATGAAAAATCCTATCCATAACCAGAAAAGGAACTGATTGTGTCTGAATATAAATTGAAGCTCTAACTCTCCCTCTTTCTCTCCCTCTTCCTCTCTCCCTTCCTCTCCCTCTTCCTTTCTCTTTTCCTTTTCTTTTCCCTTTCCCTTTCCTTTTCTGTTTCCCTTTCCCTTTCCTTTCCCTCACCTTCTCTTCCCCCGCCCCCCCCCCCCCTTAACTGTCTGTCTGTGTCTTTCTCACTGTATTTTTCTTAAGGTTTTTTTTTTTTTGGGGGGGGGGAAATCTATGTTTTCTGTCACAACATGACTTTTATGGAAATGTTTTGCATAAATAATTAAAATTTTAAAAATTATCACCACTAATATATCTCTGGGTTCTATTGACTTTCTGGACTTTCTACAACATGCTACTTATATTGATTGGATTGCTTAGAATAAACTTTCAAGGTTAGGAAAAAATTTATTCTACCTCTGACACCTTTTATTGTTTGGTTCATTCCAGAATAACCTGGAGCCAGCTTGAACTTAGCTAGCCATGTTAAATTTTCAGTGTGAGCATTTATACCTCCAAAATAAGTAAACACTACAAATGAGAGCGTGGTCATTTTATTAACTGTCAGGATCAAGGGTAATCAAACAACAGCACTGAACTATGAATGGCTCTTACATTTTAAAATTAAAAAAAATTTTAATTCAAGAGCCTTACCAAAAAAAAAAAAAAAAAAAAAAGCAAACACCACAAAACAAAACAGAAACTAAAACTAAATTTAGCCAGAGGACTTTCATTATTTGTGGACTCCTGCACTAGACTTAAGTCTTAGATGTTAATAAGACAAAATTAAAGTTTCAGAGAGATCGTGGTTAAAGCCATCCCTGGCTTGGTTCCTCCTAGAGCCTCCATTTAAAGGAAAGTTCCTAGGTAAGTCACATTTCCATTTTTCTCCCAGGTCCTTCCCAACTCTTTAGGCTTTCACCTTTCCCCTACTCTGGCTTGGTTTTTCAGCTGCTTTTTATGTTGTTGTTGTCACCTTCCCTCATTAGAATATAAACACTTGGATTTCTTTTTGTCTGTATTTGTATTCCCAGCACTTAGCATAGCTGGCACATAGTATGTGCTTTAAAAATGTATGTTTATTTGATTTCACATCATATAAATTGGTTCTCTCTATTGGTATCAAAGTGAGGGTTTTCTTTCTTTATTCTATTTTTTTTAAAACCATAAACACTTTAAGATTGTAGGTTGGTACAAGTTGGAGAATTTTTATTAAATTTCTTAATAGTATTTTATTTTTCCAAATACATGCAAAGATAGTTTTCAGCATTCAGCTTTGCAAAACCTTGTGTTCCAGATTTTCTCCCTCTTCTCTCCTCTTCCTCCTGACCATAACAACAATCTATTGAAATTAAATATGTGCAGGTCATCTAAACATAATTCTACATTTGTCATGCTGCACAAGAAAAATTAGATTAAAAAAAACAAACATGGTTTTTCCATCATGGGTCTATTGGAATTACCTTGAATCACCTCATTGTTTTTTTTTTTTTTTTTTTTTTTTATTTAATAATTACATTAAATTGACACTCGTTTCTGTTCCGATTTTTTTTTCCCCTCCCTCCCTCCACCCCCTCCCCTAGATGGCAAGCAGTCCTTTATATGTTGGATATGTTGCAGTATATCCTAGATACAATATATGTTTGCAGAACCGAACAGTTCTCTTGTTGCATAGGGAGAATTGGATTCAGAAGGTAGAAATAATCCGAGAAGAAAAACAAAAATGCAGATAGTTTACAGTCTTTTCCCAGTGTTCTTTCTTTGGGTGTAGCTGCTTTTGTCCGTCATTTATCAATTGAAACTCAGGTCTCTTTGTCAAAGAAATCCACTTCCATCAAAATATGTCCTCATACAATATCGTTGTCGAAGTGTATAATGATCTCCTGGTTCTGCTCATTTCACTTAGCATCAGCTCATGTAAGTCTCGCCAGTCCTCTCTGTATTCATCCTGCTGGACATTTCTTACAGAACAATAATATTCCATAACATTCATATACCATAATTTACCCAGCCATTCTCCAATTGATGGGCATCCATTCATTTTCCAGTTTCTAGCCACTACAAACAGGGCTGCTACAAACATTTTGGCACATACAGGTCCCTTTCCCTTCTTTAGTATTTCTTTGGGATATAAGCCCAATAGAAACACTGCTGGATCAAAGGGTATGCACAATTTGATAATTTTTTGGGCATAATTCCAGATTGCTTGTTGTTACTGTGTACAATATTTTCTTTCTTCTCACTTCACTCAATATCAGTTCATGTCTTTCAGGCTTTTCTAAAATCAGCCTGCTCATCATTTCTTATAGAACAATAATATTTCATTACATTCATATACCATAACTTATTCAGCCTTTCCCCAGTTGATAGGCATCCGCTCAATTTCTAGTTCCAGCATCCACTACAAAAAGGGCTGCTACATTTTTTGCACATATGGATCTTTTCCCCTCTTTCATAATCTCTTTGAGATACAGGTTGAGACACAAAAAGAATGTTTTCAAGGAAAGAGAAAACATCCAAATGTCTTGCAAAATAATGAGCTGTCTTCTAAAGTTCCTAATGTAAACTGGGCAGAGGCATTGAAAACCAGAGAGAGAGATGCTTTTGAAGATAGCCCCCAAAGTGATTAAACTTGTGTGTAGTATGTACATTTGGTTTTCAGAGAGATGATTATTAAACATTTGCCAGCCTAACTCTGTTCTAAATGTATGGGACTGCTTCTACTTATAGTATGGAGGTATCTTTGTTTGACTTGTTAGGAATCTCTGTAAATCCAGAGCTTGCATTTATATGTTTTTGAATGTGACTCCAATCCCAAAATCCACTGATATAGGACTGTCTCTTTATATTTATTATTTACCGATATCCTGTACTTGCATGAAGGACAGGGCAGAAGTGGTGAAAATAGAAGAGAATTTTGGTTTTTTCAAGGTTTGGGACATGCTTCAAGTTTCTTTGAGTACTTTGGACTTTTACTTGCTTTGAAGTGCTTCCAGTTCTTCTGGTTTCCAGCTTCCAGAGAGAGAGATACCAACTGCACTTTAGGTTGCTGAAGTAAAAGAAGTTCTGAAAAGAAGCTGGTGTGAGAGGAGCTTGAGGTTCCATTATGTCCAATTTGCTACATTGGGTAAGTTACTGTTAGGTAAAATTTAGAGCCCTCTTAGTTGAGCGGAGTATGCCATTTCCAATAGAAAAAAATATATTCTAAATATACTTTCTCTGATTTCTGTTTTGCTAATTAAATAACTGGATTTTTTTTTTTTTTGCTATTCACTATGTGAGTTCATTGCAGAACTGGTGGAGTCTAAGGTGTTCAAGGAAGACTAGGACTTCTTATATGGGAGTCGCCAAATCTTTTTTAGGATTATTTTCCACCTTTGATATTCACCTGGTTTACCTAGCTCTCTTGCCTATGGTTCCAAGAAGCCATAGAATGAGCAGTAATCATACTATGGTAAACTGATTTGGTAGATGGGCTAAGTCATAACAAATCAATAACCATAAGGATCACTGAGGAGTCTCAAATCTTTTGGTGAAATAGAGGGGTGTCTACAACAAACTCTGAAGTCTCCCCCCAGTGGAATGGACAGATGAGGGCTGTTTGTTCCAACAGTCATGAAGGCAGCTGAAGTAGACACTGTGGAGTACTTAGAATTTGGTTGGACATAGAAAACACCAAAGTCATCCATTGCTTACTGAGCTATCACCAGTCATCTTGATTTTTGTTTTGCCACTAGACTCTAATCACTCTGGAGGAGTGAGACCAATGACTTTTTGCAAGTCTGCCTCACTTAAATCCAATTTATGTGTGAGTCAAAAGACATCACCCATACCATATTACCATTTTTACCTACCTCAAAGTCCTATGGTGACAAACAAAGAACAAAACATCAGGTACAGGTACACTGGGAGCTGTGGTTACAACGCCACACAAAGATGACAAAGAGCATAGGATCATCTTCTAATTAGACTAAAGCAGCAGTAGAATTTGGCAGCCCCCTATGTGCCAGAGCAACCCTTTTCAAGGACCACATTGCTCATTCCTTACATAAGGAACTAAAAAAGGTGCCCTAAGTAGTGTATACTTCACCCAAACGTGTTTATTGTGACAGATGGAAATTCCACCTTGAGATTAAAATACAAAAAAACTATTTTTTTTTTTTTTACAAAAATGATTCCACTCACCATTTGGTACATGAAATATGTGCACACTTACAAACAACATGAAATCTTATAGACCTGAAAGACAAATCTCTTTTATTGCAAGAGAGTAGGTACCATATCCAAATAGCAGCCCTAAATGAAAAAACTGGATACATGTTTTTCTGGAGTGGCCATGATGGGGAGTACTGTGAAGCTGATGTGGGTTTTGCAATCAAAACTAATTTAGTTACCAAGCTTGTTTGCCTACCAAAAGGAGTGATCGACAGAGTAATTGTCCCTTGTAAGAAAGTACCATGACACCATCATCAGTCCTTTTGCTTCCACTATGATGAACTCAGATAAGGTGAAAGAAAAATTTTATATATTTCTTTATTTTGAACTTAAATTCAAAATAAGAAAAAAACAAAATGGAAAAAGTCAGAAAAAGAAAAAAATACACACATAAAAATATTATCATGTGCCCAACAGAATATCAGGGAATATTCAAAATATGTAACAATAAATTTCCATTTCAAGAAAGCACATATAATTAAATACACTGTATTCATAACTGACCATCTTTTCTTTGTTTCCTTGTTGGTTTTCTTTTGTTCTCTGCTGTGTACTTTTTACTTTATTTTTTCCCCTTTCTCCACCTTCATCCTCTAAGCAAGCTACAATTAAGCAGGGATATATTTATGCATATATGTATATGTTCACACAGACACACACACATGAACACATATACATATATACACACACACTTCTCTACAGACACAAATACACATACATGTGAAACAATATTAATATGGCTAACATATAATTCAGATTTCTCTCTTGGCTGAATCTTTTTAAAGTTTAATTTTGAAATCAATGATTACTAGCCCTAACTTTTTTTTCCTAATAAATTCTACTCAGGTGAAATAAGGATACCCATTATCACCAACTATTATTCAATATTGTACTAGAAATGTTGGCTCTAATGATAAGAAAAGAAAAAGAAATAGAATTAGAGTAGATAATGAGAAAATGAAATTATCACTCTTTGCAGATGATATAATGTGGATGATATGGAAAATCCTAGAGTTGAAAAAACTACTTGAAACAATTAACTTTAGCAAAGTTTCAGGATTTATAAACCTATAAATAAATCATCAGCATTTTTATATGTTATCAAAAAAGCCCAGAAGTAAGAGATAAGAGAAATTCCATTTAAAATAACTGTCAAAAAATAAAATATTTAGGTATCTATTTGCTAAGACCCAGGAATTACATGAACACAATTACAAAACACTTTTCATTCCCATATTTGAATTGTTTGTTATTGATCTTGTAAAATTTTCTCTTTGATCTGGGGGTTTCAAAATTTAGCAATACTATTCCTATATATTTTCCTAGTAGGATCTTTTTGAAATGGTGATTGGTAGAATTTTTTTCTATTTCAATTTTCCCCTCTTGTTTAAGACAATTTAATTATTTCTTGTATTAATTGTGTCAAGATTAGGGGATAGCTTTTGGGGGGGATAGCTTTCAGATCATTGAATTATGCTTTTTTTTCTTTCATTTGATATTTAAAGTCTTTTGAGTTCTATAAATTTTAGGGGAACAAATGTTCTTTAAAAGGAGAGACTTTTTAAACTTCAGTATCCTCCTGAAAATGGGCATCTTCCCTATTCTCACCCCATGTAAGTGCCTCCAGTCAGAAGCTACTCTGCTCCACTGCTTCTGCACTCACTGGATGTACTGGGTTCTTCTCACCCACGGCCACATCTTTGTAGCATGGTGGACCTGACATTCCTTATCAGCAGAGATTTGCTCAATCTTCCCAGACTCAGACTCCCAACTCCCAAAACTGTACCAAAGGTCAAAGCTCCTGTTGCTTGTTCTGAGTCTGCCTCAGAATCCAGCTAGCTCCAGGGCTTCTTTTTTATTTGTTGTTTCATTGGAGTAAGCCTGGAGGTGTTTATCCTTTTTACCAGTTAATCCTTCTTTCAGAGCTCTTTCTTCGGGTCTTCTCTGATTGTCCCAGTAGGACTTCTGTTTTGGCCCAAGTCTTATTTGTTTTTCCCTGGTCTACATTCACCCTGAGGTGTTCTGTTTTGTTTGTGGGGGAAATTTGGAACATTTAGAATTTTCTGACCTCTCTTCCGTCTTCCCACAATCATCACCCCCCCCCCCACCCCTCAACATTGCCATTTAATGGATTACTAAGAAACAGAGATAGACAAGATATGAAAATGATGAAGTGGTATATAACACAGAGCACTGGACCAATCATAAACTTATCCTCTCCAAGCTAAACATTTGCATTCAACAAAAAAGGGTGGCCCCAAGGCAAGAGAAAACCAGAGGAGTTAAAGTCAACAAATTAGAGTGCTTCTCCTAAAGTGAACTTCATTTGGAGGGAAAGTTGAGTTGACACCTGGTTGGCTACAATGGAGCAAAAAAGGAGAGGTAGCTTTAAATGAAATTCAGTTTTAAGCTGATAGTAAAAATCCAAAGCAATTTTATGATGTTCTAAATGTTATTTATGGGCCAAAGACATATAGTGCATTTTAGCTACTCAGCAATGATGGAGCCATCTTGATCAATGATAAAAAAAAAAAAATTCTGAAGAGGTGGACCAATCAAAGAAGAGATTTTGAATTCCACTAGACTACTTTCATGTGGCAAAGCATTCTATTCCAGCAGAGATTTACAAAGTGGGGACTTCATTGCTCATATAAAGCTGCTGAAATTTTCCAAGTTATATAGCAAGAGGAGGTTATCCCCCAGAGTTCAAGGATGTCTCCATTGTCCAGCTCCATAAAGAAATGGGAAATAGAAAGTAATCTGACAATCATGGGATGGGAGAGAGGGTGTCTATTTTAGTCATGGTTGAAAAGATTCTTGCTAGAGTCCTTCTTAATCAGCTAATCCTTTACCTGGAAAAAAGTCATTCAGAGTCAATATAGCTTCAGAAAGGGCCAAGAAGTAGTCTACATGGTGATTGTTGTCCCCAAAACTCAAGGAGAAATTCCAGAAACAGAACAGAAGTCTGTACATATTTGTCCATCTAATGAAGGCCTTTGATAGGGGCTTGTGGAAAATTATGGCAAAATTTGGTTGCCCTTGGCAAAATACTGGAAATTGTGGATATATGTCCATTAATTAGGTAATGGCTGAATAACTTATGGTATATGAATATTGGAAACATACTGTGCAATAAGAAATGATGAACAGGTAGATTTTAGAAAAACCTAGAATTACTCATGGGAACTGATGCAAAGTGAAATGAGCAGAACAAAGAAAACAATGTACACAATACTGTATAATGATCAACTGTGATTGACTCAGCACTCCTCAACAACATTCTGAAGATCCCAGACAAGTACAAAGGATTCATGAATGCCATCCATAACCAGATAAAGTACTAATAGATTCAAAATATAGGTCAAAGCATTTTTTTCCCACTTTATTCTTTCTTGTGTTTCCTCCCTTCCTTTTTGGTCTATTTCCTCTTTCACAACTGGGATTAATTTTGGAAATGTGTTTTGCATGATAGCACATTATAAACTGTATTGAATTGCCTACTATCATTGGAAGAGGAGGGGAGACGGAAGAGGAAAGGGAGAAAAATTTGGAACTAAAAATCTTGTAAAAATGAAGGCTAAAAATCATCTTGATATGTAACTGGGGAAAAATAATAAAATGTTATTTTTTAAATGTCATTGTCCAGAGAAATTCATCAGTATTGTACATCAGTTTCATGATGATGTACTTTGCCCAGGTTCTAGATAATGGACAATGTTCTCACACTTTCCCAGTCATTCATGGAGTGAAGCAGATCTGTGAGCTTGTCCTGATGCTTCTTAGGATGGTATTTTCTGCATTATTGTTAGATGGCCTCTGACAAAAATAACATCAAGGTCATCTACCATGCTAATAGTAAATTATTTGATTTGAAAAAGCTACAAGCTAAGACTTCCAAACAATCAGCTTGTACTTCAGAGAGAGTGCAACTCTGATGGGCTAGCCACATAGTTCAAAAGCCCAAAGCACATTTATCTAAAAGACTCACACAAGGTAAATGTTTACAAGCAAGTCAGAAGAAGAGACAAAAGGACACTTTCAAGGTCCCTCTGAAAAACTTTGGAATTGATTGTGAGGCATGAAAATCACTAGTATGGAACCATCCAGTATAGTATGACTGCATCAAAGAAAGTGCCATGTTCTATAAGCAAAGTAGAGTTGCAGTAGCTCAAAAAAAACTTGAAATACACGAATTTAGAAACATTTCCGCTCGAAATATTCATATAGACTATTTCGTGTCCAACCTGTGGGGGATCCTCCTGAGTTCATAATAGTTTGATCAGCCTATCAGACACACTATACTGTCCCTTGAACCCAACATAGTGATGTGATTTTGGTCTTCTTCAATCATAAAAGACAATAGACAGCCATCATTATGAAACTAGTATTTAGTAAGAAAGGGATCACACTTCAAATACAAAATTTGAGATCCTATTTCCCACATTAATAAGAAAGCAACCAGAAGTTAGTTTGAATCTAAAATCATATCTCCTAATCAAAATTTAGAGGAACCGATAATTCCTTTCTAATTCAATTGTATTTCTCTCTATGGAGAAAAGAATGGTTCGCCTCTAGCCCCAATTCCTTATTTCTTCTTCTTCCAGGAATTAAAGTCTCCCTTGGAAAAGGGTGAAGAAAAGAAAGAATAGAGCTACTAATTCCCTTTAAGCCACAAAATAACACTTCTATGCTACAAGTGGAAGACAGCCCTAATATATTTAAAATAGTGTTATTCTGGTAATGTTTAATAATCAGCTTTCCCAAAAAGAAAATATGCACACCACACTTTTAGTGTATGTAGCTTAAATGATATCAACATTTTCCTCATTATTTAAGTCTAGACAGCTAAACAAGTTAAATCATGATTTGCAATTTTTGCTAAAAGATTAAAGATTTCAAACCATTCTCCGATTGATAAATGGTCAAAGGATATGAACAGACAATTCTCAGATGAAGAAATTGAAACTATTTATAGACATATGAAAATATGCTCCAAATCATTATTAATCAGAGAAATGCAAATTAAGACAACTCTGAGATACCACTACATACCTGTCAGATTGGCTAGAATGACAGGGAAAGATAATGCGGAATGTTGGAGGGAATGTGGGAAAACACTTGATACATTGTTGGTGGAATTGTGAACACATCCAGCTATTCTGGAGAGCAATTTGGAACCATGCTCAAAAAGTTATCAAACTGTGCATACCCTTTGATCCAGCAGTGTTTCTCCTGGGCTTATACCCCAAAGAGATACTAAAGAAAGGAAAGGGACCTGTATGTGCCAAAATGTTTGTGGCAGTTCTGTTTGTAGTGGCTAGAAGCTGGAAAATGAAAGGATGCCCATCAATTGGAGAATGGTTGAGTAAATTGTGGTATATGAATGTTATGGAATATTATTGCTCTGTAAGGAATGACCAGCAGGGTGAATACAGAGAGGACTGGCGAGACTTACATGAACTGATGCTGAGTGAAATGAGCAGAACCAGGAGATCATTATATACCTCAACAACAATACTGTTTGAGGATGTATTCTGATGGAAGTGGATCTCTTCGATAAAGAGAGCCTTAATTGATCAAAGATGGACAGAAGCAGCTACACCCAGAGAAAGAACACTGGGAAATGAATATAAACTGCTTGCATTTTTGTTTTTCTTCCCGGGTTATTTATACCTTCTGAATTCAATTCTCCCTGTGCAACAAGAAAACTGTTTGGTTCTGCACACATATGTTGTATCTAGGATATACTGCAACCCATTCAACATGTAAAGGACTGCTTGCCATCTGGGGGAAGGGGTGGAGGGAGGGAGGGGAAAAATCGGAACAGAAGTGAATGCAAGGGATAATGCTGTAAAAAATTACCCTGGTATGCATTCTATCAATAAAAAGTTATTAAAAAAAAAAGATTAAAGATTCAACAAGCTAGGTCTGAACTGACTCCAGCATACCACTGTCTTAGAATCATAGGAAAGTCTATAAAGGAATATGCTTCATAAGGAATGGAAAGCTCTATAAATGAAATTCTACATGTATAATCATGAATAAGCCCAAAGAATAAGGGAGAAAAAAGGGAACATTTTTGCCTAAGATGATACTGGTGAGGCTTAAAAAGTCTATGAATATAAAACTGAATGTAAAAGAATACATGTCTAATAATGACATCATTCTGGATTTAAAAGGGGGAATTGGAGTCCAAACATGATAGAAGAGTCAAAGATTCACCTAGCCATTTCAAATGGCCAGCCACTCCACTATCTTTGCCCAAATTGGGGTTGCAAAGAATCAGATACTCCAGGAAAGTAAGTGCCATAGGCCAAATTTGAACTGAGGCCTTACTGACTCCAGACCCAGGATTCTATGTGGGGAAAAATGATCTTGTTGAGGGAAAACAATCAAAAGAATCTTGATTAAATGATAGTGAACAAACTTCAAAGAGAAGTTGATGATTAGTGCTGGTAGGAGAGAGCTTGAAAGTGGAAATAGAGAGAAATTATTATTTAAAATTCTAAATCACAATCAGCAAAAAGTCTAGGATATGAGTGAAAGTGAGACCCATGCTGACAAGACTTGCTAGTGGAGGGAAGTAAGTCTCTGTGTAAGCAGAAGATAAGAGTGGGAAAGAAAAAGACTTAAGATCAAAGCAAGTTTGTGACCTAAGGAGCAAGAATTCCAGAGAATACAGTATGAGGAGTGGATAATTATAGAATGAGACATTGAAGGGTTGGGGGAAAGGAGTGGACATGTTAAGAGGGATTTGAATAAGGGATCAGGTAGCAGAGGGAAAAGGCAGGGACAGAGAACAGGGTTTGAACAAATGACTACGGAACCACTGATATAGCTTCCCAGTCACTTAAGTATAAAAGTTCAGTACATAAAAAGTTGAGATACTTCTGAGGTTTAGCATATCCTGCTGACCAAAGGATCTACCTAGATGTGACAGGAAGCTATACCCAAATGAACCAGTACTGACTCTCTGGAATCAATGCGGTATTCTTCCTGAATATCCTTTAGATATTATTAAGTAAATCTCAGTTTAGCCTCTCTTATATAATAGGCAAGTATTACATTTCGATCTATCTGAGGTTGAACCACCAGACCAGCCTGAATCAGGCCCACAATACTTGGCATAGTCGGCAAGATTGGATCAGAATGGTCTTGTGGCTATTCTAGTATGGGAGTTCCAATACTGAGGGAAAGGGTCTTCAGATGATTGGATGCCCTGACACGAGAAAACCTGGTACCCTGTAGTCTCTCTGTTTCTATCTGCATATCATGAATTGTAGTATAATAAAATTCAATATTTAGAACTGCAATGAACCTCAAAGTGTGATTGAGCCCAACCCCCTCAATTTACAAATTGGGAAATTAAAGCTCAAAGAAGGTGACTTATCTAAGGTCACAAAGGACTGATAGAGGAACCCAGGTCCTCTGAATCCGAATTTTTCCACTGGGGCCTGTCCTGGACTATTGACTTATAAAGTCAGCTATGGTTGCGTATTTAACAACTAAAGACAGATGTCAGTGTGCTCAAGATTTGAAAAGACCATCCCCAAAAGATGTTAAGATATTCTAAAATGTCACTTGTCATATTTATATAAGTTTCTGTTTCAGAGTGATTATGATCTATAGGTCCATCAGCTGTGCTCTGTCTAGGCCTGTTAGAATTCTTACAAGGTGCTAAGTCAGTGGAATTGATAGAGACAATAATTATCTAATTTAGCACGGTTCAGTATGATTGATCTGATCCTACAAGGAGATATTATGGGCCAAGGTACTGAGTGGAATTGAGGAGACAGTGATTAAATCTAGTTTAGCATTGATTTAATTTTTTTTAATATTTTATTTTATTTTATTTAATAATAACTTTATATTGACAGAATCCATGCCAGTGTAATTTTTTTTTTACAACATTATCCCTTGCATTCGTCTCTGTTCTGATTTTTCCCCTCCCTCCTTCCACCCCCTCTCCTAGATGGCAAGCAGTCCTATATATGTTAGATATGTTGCAGTATATCCTAGCTACAGTATATGTTTGCAGAACTGAACAGTTCTCTTGTTGCATAGGGAGAATTGGATTCAGAAGGTAAAAATAACCCGGGAAGAAAAACAAAAATGCAGATAGTTCACATTCGTTTCCCAGTGTTCTTTCTTTGGGTGTAGCTGCTTCTGTCCATCATTTATCGATTGAAACTCAGGTCTCTTTGTCAAAGAAATCCACTTCCATCAAAATATGTCCTCATACAATATCATTGTCGAAGTGTATAATGATCTCCTGGTTCTGCTCATTTCACTTAGCATCAGTTCATGTAAGTCTCGCCAGTCCTCTCTGTATTCATCCTGCTGGTCATTTCTTACAGAACAATAATATTCCATAACATTCATATACCATAATTTACCCAGCCATTCTCCAATTGATGGGCATCCATTCATTTTCCAGTTTCTAGCCACTACAAACAGGGCTGCCACAAACATTTTGGCACATACAGGTCCCTTTCCCTTCTTTAGTATTTCTTTGGGATATAAGCCCAGTAGAAACACTGTTGGATCAAAGGGTATGCACAGTTTGATAACTTTTTGGGCATAATTCCAGATTGCTCTCCAGAATGGTTGGATTCGTTCACAACTCCACCAACAATGCATCAGTGTCCCAGTTTTCTCGCATCCCCTCCAACATTCATCATTATTTTTTCCTGTCATCTTAGCCAATCTGACAGGTGTGTAGTGGTATCTCAGAGTTGTCTTAATTTGCATTTCTCTGATCAATAATGATTTGGAACACTCTTTCATATGAGTGGTAATAGTTTCAATTTCATCATCTGAAAATTGTCTGTTCATATCCTTTGACCATTTATCAATTGGAGAATGGCTTGATTTCTTATAAATTTGAGTCAGTTCTCTATATATTTTGGAAATGAGGCCTTTATCAGAACCTTTAACTGTGAAGATGTTTTCCCAGTTTGTTGCTTCCCTTCTAATCTTGTTTGCATTAGTTTTGTTTGTACAAAGGCTTTTTAATTTGATGTAATCAAAATTTTCTATTTTGTGATCAGTAATGGTCTCTAGTTCATCTTTGGTCATAAATTTCTTTCTCCTCCACAAGTCTGAGAGATAAACTATCCTATGTTCCTCTAATTTATTTATAATCTCGTTCTTTAGCATTGATTTAATCTTACAACAAATAATGGTTTCCTAGTGATATGATGATTCGTGTATATACTTGGTGTACAACATATAAGCAAGAAGCTCTCAGGGCCAGAGACAGAAGCTCACTAGAAGTTCATTCAGGAGGAGCTCTTGGAACCAAGGAGAGAGATAGGCCTCTAAGAAAGCTAACTGGGGCCCAGGAAGGAGACAAGACTTTGAAGGAGACAATAAAGGATTTGGACTTAAATTCCTGGCTGCATTTGGGGTGATTACTGAAACTGAAACAAAGGCTGCTCCCAGAAGCCCCCCCAAGAAACCTGCTCCCAGAGAACAATATATTTTAGAGAAAAACATTACATAGGCCCACTGAAGAAAGTCTGAGATTTATCTCAGTACAGGACTTAATGAATTTTGCCATAAAGAATTTTGACCTAGGGACAAGAATACTACTGTAGCTTCAAAGCTACTTTCCTCATTGGTGGAAATTGGTAATTCGATGTTCTCTACCTAAATAAGTTAATAAGAACTTGAGGGAAAAAACATTCTTTTACTCTGGCTTCCAGATTCAATAGAAAAGACGTACCATTTCAGACTTTCTTCAGTTTCATAGAGGAAGAAAGACCCTGAGAAGAAGCTGACATTTAGAGGAGCCATTTCCCTTTAGGTGAGACTTGAGTATCTCTTGGTTAAACTGAGTTATATCACTCCCAAATGAAGAACTTTTTTCATTTTATATTATCTGGTATTATAGTGCTACACATATACTTTCTCTGATTTCTGTTTTGCTTGGAAAACTTGGGAAAATGTGTTTATTTGCTATTTTTATGTGCATTCATTGAGTGACTGGAATTTGGTAAGAAGAGATCAAGTCTTAGATACATAGCTTAGGCCCTCTTTTTTTATTAAGGCATAGTGATCAAAATATTGGAACAAAAAATATTTCTCATAGCTTGATGATATTTAAACATTTGCAGAGCTTAGAAGAAAACATCACTGCCGGACCACAAGGATATATACCAACACTGTTTTTTGCATAATTTATGAAGATGTTTCTTTTTTCAAAAGAATTTATTCCACTATGAAGAATCTTTATTCCTAAAGAAATAATTAATCAAGCCAATGTCAAAATAGGTATATGCAAATAGGAAAAATTTTAGATAACTAAGGTTATCAAGAAATATTTATTATAATGAAATTAAATCACTGAGGAATTACTATAGAATTAAATTACCATGAAATTAAAACCAATATACTATACTGAATTTGGAATTGAATTATAGATCCTTCTTGTGCTGAAAAAATTTAGAATTGAATAAAAAATATCCTTGTTCTCTTTGTGCCAACCTCAGGATTTTTAACAGTTGGAGCATCTTACTATTAGGAGTAAATAAATGTTTACAATAAGTTTCTGGGATCCATTCATATTAATCAATTCTCTTTGTGAAGAATATCTCTATTTTAAATATTAACTTTCTTTTAAATAAAACATCAGAAAAGTGAATATTCCTTTCTTCAATCTCCCCACTAAAACTCCATTTCAAAGATTGGTCTGTAGTAGGCTGAGCAGAAAAAAATCCAATCTTCCTCCTGGAAAGTTTCTTTTTCTTCCAGATGGAAGGCATCCCGGATACTCCCCAGGGAAAAAGGTATCCTTGGGATATTCCTATATATTTCCAGATGTGAACCTCCAAGGGGGATAAGCAGATCTGGGACTTCTGACCCCTTTCCAGATGCTAGCCTCTGGAAAGATGAATGCTTTCTAAGACTCCTCCCATGCTTCAAAATGTCAGCCAAGAAACAGAAAAAAAAGCTGAAAGATCCTAATTCTCTACCAGAATTCATGTCCAATGGGAGAAAACAGATACCTCCCCACCTCCCTCTATACCAATCTTCAGGGAGCTAAGTTGTAGGGACAAATCTTCATTCTTATTGTCCTTCCTTTCTTCTCCTATTCTGCAACCTAGAAATACATTCTATACCTCACCTGAGTCAAGCTGAAAAACTCTGGGCAGAGTTTGGAGATATGATTGGACATGAGGTCCAAAGTCTGGAGATGATGCAGTTTCCTCACCAAAGTGGGCACCTTCGTAAGGTTCTTCCCACGTAGCACAACAATTGTGGCTTTTTCACCCTTCACAGCCCTGTATAACAGTCTCTCACTCATGGTCTGAAAATATGCTAAAGAAAGAGGGATGGAAATGGACCCAGAAATCAAAGTTCAGATGATATGGACTTTAGAAGTTCTGGATCAAAAAAGTAGTGTTGTCATGGAAATGATAGTATACTGAAACTGTCAACACTCTGAAGGTAGGAAGCAGTTAATTCCAGATCTCTAGTATGGAAGGGGTAAATAAGAAGGAAGGAAGGAAGAATGAGATCCCTGATATAGAAACTCCTCAAAGACACATCTTTAACCTAAGCTTTGAAGTTTAAAAATGTGGTGGGAGGAACAATTGATGCAGAAGTACATTTTAGTTATTCCAGCCCAGCACACTTGGAGAATGAGATGCTTGAGGAAAGGGACTAAGTTTTTTTTGCCTCTTTTTGTATCCTCAGCACTTAGCACAATGCCTGACACAAAGTAGGTGTTTAATAAGTGGTTATTGGTTGGTTAATTGAATATTCCTGGTTAACTGAGTTGAAAGAGATACCATAATTAGATTATCATTTTAAAAGAATTACAATACAATAAGAATGAATTTCTCAAACTATATTTCAGGGAAGGCCGAGGGTTAATAGATATTTCCAATTGAAAGGAAATTAAAGAAAGTTTATAGATTTTTAAAAACTTTCATTTAATCCATCAACCCATTTTCTCCCCTTTATAATACTTCTCTAATAATCTTCAATTTGATTGCTTGTTGGAAATTTTCTCCAAAATCATTCAATTTTTTAACTAAACATATAAGCTTAGGTCAAGCAATAGCTAACTATGATAGCCTCATAGCACATAATTAAAAAGAAAAAAAATTTAGGATTGGCAGACAAAATAAATGAAATGATTTCTATTAATTGTAGTATCTACAAATTCTTCTATTGATTGGTGACATTGTACCTATTACATCCAATCTTGAAATACTAACAAGAATGTTCTATGAACATTTGCTATAATGTGGAAAGGATATTTTTAACATCTACAACAATAAAATCACAGAACCAAAAAATTTCAGAAAATGTTTAAGATGTATATGGAATATCTGGAGCTCAAGATGTTTAATAGGCAGTTGTAATTGCAAGACTAGAGTCAGCAAAGAGGTTATAGTTAGGTAAGTAGGTGTGAGAATCATCTACATAAAAATACTTGAATCTATAGGAGCTAATGAGATTACCAAATGAAAAAGTAATAGAGAAAACTGAAGAATTTCTAAAATGGAGCCTGAGAGGATACCTGTGGTTAATGGACATTATTTAGTTGAAGATACAGATAGGCCTAAAGATGTAGACACAAATTCTCTTGTAGCCTACAAACAGGTGCTTGCACTAGGATATATGATGGGTCCTAAACTAAATAGATCAGTTAAGTGGTACAGTAGATAGAGTTCTATTCATCTTCTTGAGTTTGAATGTGGCCTCAGACATTTACTAGTTGTGTGATCCTAAGCAAGTCACTTAAGCCTCTTTACTACAGAAGGAAATGAAAAACTATTCTAGTATCTTAGCCAAGAAAATCCCAAATAGGGTCAAGAAAAATCAGATATGGCTGAAAAATGACTGAACAACAAAAATTGAATAAAAGAAACAAGAAATCATGCTGAAGTACATCTGGAAAATTGCAATGCTACAATGATCCCGAATTACTTGTTGTTCTAAAAGTTTGTTTCTTTTAACACCAAAATTTTATTAATGATCCTATTTGGCCAGTTATTACAAAACAAATAATCAAAATCATAAACAACTCAAAATACTATGAAAAGATATATAATAGATATAAGGAGGTTTCAGAATATTACTAACAATGACTTGTGCATGAGAAGTACTCTAATGGAACTGATTTTTCATTGATTCAAGAATTCCCTTCAACAATACAGATTTCTATCCATACCTGCCCATCTTTGTCCATGTTTTCTCGCAAAAGTTGACCACAGGGAGGTCACCTAACATGGTGGAAGTCTTTCCATTTTCATTAAGAGAATACCAATGAAGCACTCTGGTTATGTAGCAGCCATCCCTTGTCATATGACTATTCCATATTCTTTTCCTCTCATTCACGTTCTTCATGATTTTTGTTTTATTTCAGTTCTTTGGAATTCCTTGTTGGTGATATGTTACAGCCTATTCATACCCACCATACACCTCTTCATTTCTTTCTGGGATAGTCATCTTTAGTTTTCCTGAGTAAATGATAGTTCATATTATGCTGCCATATAGAAACAGTGGTAAGATGTTAGTACTAGAAAGATAAGCCTCAGATTGGGTAAGATAACAGGAAAAGATAATGATAAATGTTGGGGGAGATATGGGAAAACTGAGACACTAATACATTGTTGGTGGAGTTGTAAACTGATCTGGAAAGCAATTTGGAACTATGCCCAAAGGACTATCAAACTGCCCATACCCTTTTACCCAGCAAAGTCTCTACTGGATTTGTATCCCCAACAAATCATAAAAGAGGGAAAAGCACCCCCATGTGCAAAAATGTTTGTAGAAGCCCTTTTGTAAGGGTAAGGAACTGGGAACTGAGTGGATGCTCATCAGTTGGGGAATGACTGAATAAATTATGGTATATGAATGTTATAGAATATTATTGTTTTGTAAGAAACAACTAGGAGGATGATTTCAGGAAGCTGTGGAGACATTTACATGAACTAATGCTAAGTGAAGTGAGCAGAACCAGGAGAACATTGTACACAGCAACAATAGGATTATGTGATAATCAATTGTGATGAATGTGGTTCTTTTCAACAGTGAGGTGATTCAGGCCAATTCCAATAGACTTGTGATGAACAGAGCCATCTGCATCCAGAGAGAGAATGATGGGTACTGAATATAGAGGACAACATAGTATTTTCACCCTTTTTGTTGTTATTGTTGCTTGCTTTTTTCTTGTTTGATCTGATTTTTCTTGTGCAGCATGATAATTGTGAAATACATTTAGAAGAATCGTACATGTTTAACCCATATTTGGATTACTTACTATTTAGAGGTGTAGGGAAGAGAAAAAGAAGGGAAAAATATAGAGCACAAGGTTTTGTAAGGGTGAATATTGGAAACTATCATTGCAAATATTTTGAAAAATAAAAAGCTATTATAGAAAAAAGACAAAGATGAGCCTTTACTTTTAGCAGAAGCTTGGGATCCATTAAAGAATTTTGCAATTTCCTGAAAGCAATACTATATGCCCTCTTCCACCTTTTCAGTTTTGGGTTATAGTCCATCTGTACTGTCTTTCCTAGATAAATATGTTGTTGGACAACCTCTATACAGTGTTCATAAAAATATATGTTGAAATCTGGGTAATAAATATTCTTCATCCACTTGGTCTTTCCTATGTGAAGGGACAGACTAAACTCTTGAGTTAGAGAAGACTTTTTGAGAAGTCTCTATAGTGTTCTAAGATTTGATGTAATCAGTCCAAGATCATTCACAGATGAAGAGAAATTTACTTTCCACAAGATATCTCTCTTCAACTTGGATTCAGCTGGTTTTTCTCCATCATAATGTCAAATATTTTGGGCAAGCATACAATTACCTATTTCCTTCACCTATTATTTATTATCAAAGCATGATAAAACAGTATTATCTCTATTGCTTTATTTTCCAAGAAACCTTGAATAACTTATGTAGATAGGAGATACTTTGTTATAAAAGAATCTCTAAACCAGAATTTTGTTTTGCTAAGTGACAAGGATGCCCAGAAAAGGAAGGAGCTTACTGGTCATATAATCAGACTGGCAAACAGCATATGGGGATAGTATGTGGGGAATTGCTAGTTGCTAGTTTGGCAAGACCAGAGAATGTATAGAAGGAAAAATATATAAGAAGCGTAGAAAAGTATGAAAGAGTCAAGGTTATGAACTGCTTTAATGCTCAATAGATTAGAAGTAAAATTTTATTTAATTTATTGAGCTGTAGAGTGTCATGTCAGACTTTCATTTACAGAAAAAAATACCTTTGGTAGTTGTGTGAATGAATGAAAGATATTTTAATATTAAAGATTTAAATATTGAGGATAGAAAGACAAAAAATGAAACTACCTTCCTCATAAAAGTATAGGATAAAACTTCATTGTCATTTCTACTGACAAAAAAAATCTACAAATACGATTTAAAGGTTATTGTTCTGGATTTAAGGAGACAATCAACCATCAAATTAGACATGCACATCTCCCTTATGTTAATCCCTGAAGCTTCTTATCCTCTTAACTTTTTTTGGGGGGGGGGATTGGTTACTTTTGTAAATATTAGATAATTTTTCAATTCTACTTGGTTTCATATAGGACTTTAGTTTTGAACTCTACCATGTAAGGATAGTACACTGAATTTAGAAAAGATTCAGAATGGATGCCCATCAATTGGAGAATGGTTGAGTAAATTGTGGTATATGAACATTATGGAATATTATTGTTCTGTAAGGAATGACCAGCAGGATGAATACAGAGAGGACTGGCGAGACTTACATGAACTGATGCTAAGTGAAATGAGCAGAACATTATATATCTCAAATAATGAAACTGTTTGAGGATATATTCTATTTTTTTTAATAAAACCTTTATTATTTTATCTTCACAACAACACTGAAACATAAATGCTATTATTATTTCCATTTTACAGCTGAGCAAACTGAAGCAGACATGGGTTAAATGATTTGCCCAGGGTTTGAGGATATATTCTAATGGAAGTGGATCTCTTTGATAAAGAGAGCTAACACAGTTTCAATTGATCAAGGATGGACAGAAGCAGCTACATCCAAAGAAAGAACACTGGGAAATGAATATAAACTGAATATAAATGAATATAAATTGCTTGCATGTTTTTCTTCCCGGATTATTTATACCTTCTGAATCCAATTCTCCCTGTGCAACAAGAAAACTGTTCAGTTCTGCACACATATATTGTATCTAGGATATACTGTAACCTATTCAACATGTAAAGGACTGCTTGCCATCTGGGGGAGAGGGTGGAGGGAGGAAGGGGAAAAATCGGAACAAAAGTGAGTGCAAGGGATAATGCTGTAAAAAATTACTTTGGCATGGATTCTGTCAATAAAAAGTTATTAAAAAAAAGAAAAGATTCAGAAGATAATTATAAACAAGTAAAGTCATAAAAGCAAATGGTAATTACAAAATAGCTGTATATCTTCAGCCAAGAGAAGACTAAGGAATGACATAATTAGTGTTAATAGAAATAGTATCTATGTTCCAAGCTAATTATATGAGACTTTCTAAAACCCCAGTAATGTTTTAATTTATAATATAGCCAAATTGATGCAATAAGAGAAATAAGCAGATCATATGTGTCTATACCATCAAAAAGACCAAAGAAAGAATAAAAGTTTCTATATGGACCAAAGAAAGAATAAAAGTTTCTATATGTACAAAAATATTTATAGCAACTCTTTTTGTAGTGGCAAAGAACTGGAAACTAAGTAGATGCCCATCAATTCAGGAATGACAACAATTATAGTATATGAATGTAATGGAACTGTTTTGTAAGAAATTCTAAGAGAAAATCTCAGAAAAGTTAAAAATTACATAAATGAATTGATGCAGTGATGAGAACAGAATGACAATTTACATTATGTCAATATTATAAAAACTATCATTTTGAAAAATTTAATCAAAGTTTACATCAGTGATCATCTATGGTTCCAAAAGATTAATAAAGAAAAAGCTAAACATCTACAAACTGGATTGATGAACTAATATATATAATAAGAACCATCTTGAATATGGCAAATATAGGAATTTGTTTTGTTTGATCCATACTAATTTGTTACAAATATTTGTTTTTCTTTCTTTTTTTGTTCCCAGTGTGAAAGGAAATGTGGAGAGAAAAAAAAAAGTTTGACAATCCAAAAAAATTAATTTAAAAGCAAAATTGTATTCGAATAATAATTATGCAAGGTTTGATTATAAGAGTAATATGACTGATTTTTTAACAACTATACCAGCAATTACTGATTTAAATGACTTGTCCTTTTCAAGCTAGTCACTTTGAGAAGTTGTATTTTTATAAAAATGTTACTACTGTTTTTGAAATTCCTAAGAATTACATTATTTGACAAATGGAAGGGGTTTAGCAGCAATTGAGCCCAAACCATACCCTGAATAAATTCTGCATGAATACATATCTAACAAATGAGTATCTGATAATACAAAAACAAAAATGAAACTGTCTCAACATTCTATTGGTTAGAGAGATAATTTGTACATATAAAATATACAAAATAAACACAAAGTTGAAGAAATAAAAACAATGAGGGGGAATCAAGAAAGTTTGTACTGAAGGTGCTACTGGTACTAGATTTTGAAACAAATAAAGGATTCTTTGAGGTAGAGATAAAAAAGGAAGGCACTTCCACCTATCTGAATAACCCAGTACAAAGAAGTATCATAGGTGAGTTAAACTAAGAAGGCCTTTGGCTAAATTACAAAGTTACTATTTTAGATCAAACTCTTCATCCTCTATGTGAAGAAACAGAAGCAAATAACCTAAGGTCATTCAGGAGTTAGCTAAATGGTAAGAGTCTGGTCCTGAATTCAGATTTCTTCTAAACTGAAACAGGACAGAATCTTAATCAAAATCTCAAACCAAAGTATCATTAGCATGTGCTTTTCAAACTATAATCTCAGAATCACAAGGTTAAACACTACCACATATGTAAGTAATTTTAGTCTTTGGCAACAGTCCTTAGAGAAGTCTGCCACCATCTATTAAATCCCATAAATACATTGCAATATATACTAAATACTTATCTCACTGAGTCTAAGGGAGAAAATGAACCATTTAATCATGCAATTTGTGAAGGGTAAAATGTTTTCTTAACTAATGTTACTTCATTCTGCAATATCAAGTATGCTCAGAAATGCAACCTCTTCTCACTTAAAGAAATCTTTATCACTTATTCCAAGAACCTCTAAATACATTTACATAATTTGATTCAACCTAGAACCAAGGTTAAAATTTTAAAAACTCTCAGGATTTTGGAAGGGAGATGGAAACAAACATACACATACGTTAAAAGTTGCCCTACAAAGAAAACTCAGAGACCTTAGGTACAACAGGCATTTTATAGGACATCATTGGTACAGCATGAGCAAATTCTGCTTGAGCTTGTAGGACAGAATTACAGAAGGCCGTATTATTGCAAGTACTTATGTTTCCCTACTTCTATCATTCTAAATTACCAACTTATCTGATCTACCTACTTTTCCTGATACCTCTCCAAATTAAGGCCTGAGTGACTTTTATTTAGCTAGATCCAAGTGAAACTTTATATATCAGGAGAAGTATCACTTCTGAAATGGCTCTTTCACGAAAACTTTTCTTCTTCAACTCTAAGCAGTAAATCAGAGATAGAGCAAAACAAATCAACTCACTGGTTAAATATAAATGTGCTTGTTGCCCATGACGGAAAAAAAGGAAAATATGTCTTTTAACCCTGAGTTCCCAAAAGCCCCAATCACTTTAAGGACAAAAATGATTCTCAAGATCAAAGGTCTTAATTACTTTTGAACTCGGGGGGGGGAACAAAAACACAATAAAACAAACAAAAACCCCTAATTGTACATCTAACTCAAAATGTGTTTTCTTAGATGACTTCATTTTAGTGCAATAAATCAAAGATCAAAATAACAGATTAATAATAAATTCAAGCATTTTCACTTTTAAATAAATTGCTTCTTGTTAGACTCATGAATTGAAAATTCTCATTTTTTGCAATGATGTGACTAACTTTGCAGTGATGTGACTAACAAGAAAGAGGACTAGATATATTTTCTGATCCTTACAGCCTGTCAGACATTTCCAGAAGAGGAGAAAAAGCAATTTCATTTGTCTCTATTATCTAGAACATCAAGAACCCACACAAGGTAAAAATTCAATGAAGCAACAGGAAAAAAAAAAAAAAAAAAAAAAAAAAGCCTGTTCCCTCATTCCTGATTCCGCCCCACCATAGCCTTACCTATTATACTCCCACCAGCAGGGATGCATAGGTTTGCAAAAGCTCAAGCTAGAACAGCAATAAGAAATAAGGCAGTAGCAAGGAGTGGTACTGCTCCGTGCCACCTTACAGTTGAACCAGACAACTGACAAACAGAAAAAACGGAAGCTGAGCACATATGGGGACTATGTGGCACTCTATAAAGGTGGAAGGAAATAACCCAGATTCCAACTGGACCAAGTCTATCCTCCACAAAACTCAGTTGGAAAACAGAAAGAGCTTAGAGAACTATGAATTCAAGTGTGGGAAAGGCTGATTCAGCTCTTGAGATCTAGCTCCTGAAAAAACTGCCATCAAAGGGGATCAGAAAGGAAGGAAAGGGGAAAATCGGGGTGAAAGAGGGAGGAGCAAGAGAGGGAAAGTTGAAATTATCAAAGATCTTGGGAAAAAGAAAACTCAATTAAAAACTTTACTATAACAGACAAATGAACAGGAACGATATTAATAATGAAGGGGAAAAATATTTAGGCATCTATGAATATGTATAGCAAAACAAAAGGAAAATAAATTGGATCCTGAGTATTTCCAAGAGATCATGAGATGACAATTTGAATTGTTTAGAGAAATAAAAACTATAAAAGCAGAATTTATAAATTCTGACCAGGAGAAATTATTGCCAGAACAGAAAAACTTTAATCCATGTTAACAAGCATCATTAAAGAAATAAAAAAGATAACTGATTATGAATGCAAATACATGGAAGTCAAAAATACTCTGGAAAAAGAGAAGCAAAAAGCAATAAAATTAAAACAAAGCATGATCTCTATACAAGCAAAACCATCAATCATGAAGGGAGAATGTGTAGAGACAACTTAAGGATTAGAGGTATTCCAGAAGAACATAAGTCCAATAATTATATACCCCCTATACTATTTAATAATTCGGGAAATGTTAGCAACAATAATAAGACAAGAGAAAGAAATTAAAGATATAAAAATAAGTAATTGAGAAATAAAGCTATCCCTACTCCAGGGTGATATGATGGTTCACTTGAAAATCTGAAAATCAGAATCAACAAAGTTACTAAATTGAGATAATAGATTTGGTAAAGTTGAGGACTGCAAAATAAACCTGGAAAAATCAACTTCATTTCTATGTACTAATAACAACATCTTATTACAAGGGTCCTCAAACTTTTTAAATAGGGGCCAGTTCACTGTCCCTCAGACTGTTGGAGGGCCGGACTATAGTAAAAACAAAAACTTTGTTTTGTGGGTCTTTAAATAGAGAAACTTCATAGCCCTGGGTGAGGGGGATAAACGTCCTCAGCTGCCGCATCTTGCGTGCGGGTCGTAGTTTGAGGACCCCTGTATATAGTAAGAGAAAAGAAAACATCATTCCAAACAAATATGAACTACACAATAGTATAAAAAAAGACTCCTTATTTTAGCACACTGTGAGAAATGCTGAATTTAATTATTCTAAATAGAAAGAAAAAAGTTAAAAATAATTTTAGATAATAAAATGGTGTTTAATGAGCACTTAGGGGTAAAGGATGATAGAGACATCTAGGTTGTGAGCCTAAATGACTGGGAAGATAGTGTTACCCTCAATATTAATAGGGAAATTTGGAAGGAGGAAGAATTTATTTTTTCTAATAATAAGTTTTTTAATAATAGCTCTTTATTCTTCAAAATACAAAGATAGTTTTCAACATTCGCTCTTGCAAAACCTTGTGTTCCATATTTTTCTTTCTTCCTACTCACTTCCTCCCTCCTCTAGACAGCAAGTAATCCAATTTAGGTTACACATATGTAATTCTTCTATACATATTTCCACAATTATCATGTTGCACAAGAAAAATCAGATCAAAAAAGGATAAAAAAATGGAAAGAAAAAGGCAAGCAAGCAAAGGTGAAAATACTTATATGATCCATATTCAGTTTCCATAATCCTCTCTCTGGGTACAGATGACTTTCTCCATCACAAGACCATTGGAACTAGCCGGAATCACCTCATTGTTGAAAAGAGTCACATCAGAATTGATCATTGAATAATCTTGCTGCTGTGTACAATGTTCTTTGGTTTCTATTTACTTCACTTAGCATCAGTTCATGTAAGTCTTTCCAGGTTTTTCTGAAATCAGTTTGCTCTTTGTTTCTTATAGAATAATATTCCATTACATTCACATACCATAACTTATTCAGCCATTCTCCAACTTGATGGAAATCCACTCAGTTTCCTGCTCCTCACTACAAACATTTTTGCACTTGTGAGTTCTTTGTCTTTTTAAAAAAATTATTATTATTATAGCTTTTTATTTACAAGATATATGCATGGGTAATTTTTCAGCATTGACAATTGCAAAACCTTTTGTTCCAATTTTTCCCTTCCTTCCCCCCAACCCCCTCCTCCAGATGGCAGATAGACCAATACATTTTAAATATGTTAAAGTATATGTTAAATAATATATATGTATTTGTGTGTATATATATGTACATATGTATATATATGTATACATATGTATATATATATATATATATATATACACACACACACACATATACATAGTTATTTTCCTCCACAAGAAGAATCAGACTTTGAAATAATGTATACACTTAACCTGCGAAGGAAATGAAAAATGCAAGTGGACAAAAATAGAAGGATTGGAAATGCTATGTAGTGGTTCACACGCATTTCCCAGAGTTCTTTCACTGGATGTAGCTGGTTCTATTAATTATTGAACAAATGGAACTGATTTGGTTCATCTCATTGTTGAAAAGGGCCACGTCCATCAGAATTGATCATCAGTATTGTTGTTGACGTATATAATGATCTCCTGATCCTGCTCATTTCACTTAGCATCAGTTTGTGTTAAGTCTCTCCAGGCCTTTCTGAACTCATACTGCTGGTTATTTCTTACAGAACAATCCTTTTCCTTTTTTTATGGGATGCAGACCCAGTAGAGACACTGCTGAATCAAAGAGTATACAGAGTATGATAGCCTTTGGTCCTAGTTCCAAATTGCTCTCCAGAATTGTTGAATCAGCTCACAATTCCGCCAACAATGCATTAGTGTCCCAGTTTTCTCACATCCCCTCCAACATTTATCATTATCTTTAAGGGAAAAGAATTTAGAAGACTGAATTCAATTTTGGGTATGTTAAGTCCAGTGTTTGAGATGTCTAAAAGTCAGTTTATTCAATAACAGAAGACAGCCCAGAGACAAGGGCTGGATAAGCAGATTTGAGAATCCTCAGAATAGATGTAACAGAACTAATGTGATCACCATGTGAAAATAAAAGGGGAGAAAAAGGCCTCATAGCAGAGGACTATGGAATACCCCCAATTAGATGGAATGACCCCAAACAAAAATACAGCAAAGGAGACTGAGGAGCTGTCAGACAGACAAGAGAATTGAGAGTGGAAAACCTAAGAATATATATAAAGAAGAGAAATGATAAAACACCAAAGACTGGAAAGGGGGCAAGAAGGATGAAGATTTAGAAAAAGCCATTAGATATTGGCATTTAAGAGATTTTCATAAACTTTGGAAGGAGCAGCCAGACCGAGGAGAGTTAAGAACTAAGGGAAAAATAGAGATAATTTTTATGGATGATGGATGAAGAACAGAGTTTGGGAATAAAAAACAGAATATGAGGTAAAATGATAATAGGTTATGATCAGATAAGGAATTTTAGGGTTCAAGATCATGGAAATAATACATTTGTGGGTATTGGCAAGATATTTTTATGTGGCTGAGATTGGGTGGAGTAGGTCATGTAACTTTAAGGTTGGGATATCTGAGGACTATCAATATACATGTTGAAATCCCTTAAAGGGAGGGCAGAAATTGGGAGGGAAGAGAAAGACTAAAGAAGGCAGTGATCTCAATAACAAGAGTGATATCCATTTCATAAGTCTCATTACTAGCTAAAATGACAGGAAAAGGCAATGATAAATGTTGAAGATGATGTGGGAAAACTGGGACACTAATTGCTTGGTGGAGTTATGAACTAATCCAACCATTCTGGAGAGCAATTTGGAACTATGCTCAAAGAGCTATCAAACTTCTCCTTCCAAGACAGGAAACCTGACTCTCTTCCCCATTGATAAAACAGCTCATTTCCTCTCCTCTCTATTGGGAAGAGAGATCCCAGAGAGGAGATGATGCATTACTGGTGGAGTTGTAAACTGGCACAACTCTTTTAGAAAGCAATTTTGAATTATGCAAAGTAGCTAAACTGTTTTGACCCATTGTTGGGGGAAAAAAAGGAAGTGATCATATAAATCAAAAAGCAAGCTGAAAACAAAGTAGAAGTCCATACATTAGGGAAAAGTTAAACAAGTCATACATGACTGTAATGTGTAAGAAATGACAATGTGATAAATGCAGATGAACTTAACATGAATTGGTGCAGAATGAAATAAGCAGAGCCAAAATAACATATGACTACAACAATGTAAATGGAATCACATAACACAAAGAAAAATAAAGATTGCAAACTGATAAAGAAGGCTTCAAAGAACAGATGAGAAGGTACTCCCATCCCATTCCTTTCTATAGATGGGAGATCCACAATTGTTATATGTACATTCAGATTTTTCAATATATTAATCAGTTGTACTGATTTTTTCCCTCCTATTTTGCCTTTGTCTTTAAAAAAATATTATTTCCTATATGGGATGGTCCTCTGAAAAATACAGGGGAAAGATACTGGGGAAAAACTATAGGAATATAAAAGAACAAGACATTAATAAAAACTTACTTTAGAAAATTCCCAAAATGAATTTTTTTTTTTTTTGGGCTGAGGCAATTGGGGTTAAGTGACTTGCCCAGGGTCACACAGTGTTAAGTGTCTGAGGTCAAAATTGAACTCAGATTCTCCTGACTGCAGGGCTGGTACTCTATCCACTGTACCAACTAGCTGCCCCATAATGTTCTATTTCAAAGGCCTACGAGGGTCACTTCTAAACAATGTTGACACAAAAATGGCTCCTTAAACATGAGGAAGATGCCACTACTTCCTCCTGCCTCAATGTGAGAAGGGAGCATGAAAGAAAGTGTACTCAATACTAGAGGTGGCCAGGGATACAATGTGAGATTTCTAACAGACCAAGAGTTTTCTAAGAGAACAAGAGTTTTGGAGGTCACATAGGAGAGATATAGAACAGAGTAAGGACTAAGGATGAGTAGGACTGATTAAGCCATATGATGAGAAAGGGAGGAATAGTACCAAGAAAAGGTAGTCTCCTAGAAATCACCATGTCTCCTGGATTTAGAAGGAGAAAACTATGCTATAAGATAAGTATCATTTGATTGAGGTGTACACACACATCAGGGTCTTATGATAATAGAGGGTAATATTAATTTATTCAACCTCAAATACAGGTAATAGGGGAAAAGATAACACTTGGTGATTTGGGTGCTCAAAAGCTTGACTATACAAGACAGTATCAATCGCTTTGCTGCATCTTAAGATATGAAGTCAGGAAATATTGTGCAAGTGTGACTGGCTCCTGAAAGTCTGATATTTGAAACCCTGCTCACTTGGCAACAAGTCTAGTGTGTAAGACTTTGTTTACAGTGGTAGAAAGTCTTATATGTTGTTAGTTATATAAAACTGAATGTAGTAAGCTCTCTTAAGGAACAGCAGCTCTGCCTGGCTCCATAGCTAGAGTTTTAGTTCTGATCAAAGTAATGGTAACAAGATCTCAGACAATGGTTATGGAAGACTAAGGGATGGTGGATTTCCTCCAGCATTTCCTTTCAGTAATAGCCACAGCGACTGAAGGCAAAGTTCTGTGCTAGATACAAGGGTAGACAAAAGTTTAGAAAATACATGGTTCTTGCCCAGTGGTTCTTAAACCTTAAAGAACAAACTATAAGGGTCAGTCCATGGTTTAATAGTAACAATCATCACTTTAAGGTTCAAAAGGTTCCTTTGTATATGTTTGCATATGTATAAAGAAAAAAATAGCCCTCTCAAAAGCAATTTTTGGGATGGAGACACAGCTTAAGTTAAATAAGTGTCAGGACACTAGAGAGTAATCAGTAATAAAAACCAGTTTCACTTGGCAATAGTAGTAATAAACACTATAAAAATGTAAATTATTTCTGATCATATCAGATTTGCATTCAGCTAGTTGATGTTAACCTGCACTGAGAAAATACATACATTAATAATGGTGTGCAAGTATTCATTTACCCCAAATTCTTCTTACACATCCCAGTTTTCTCTCTTCCTTTAATATCCACTGCTCCTACCATGTTTCCCCGATAAGACCTATCCCGAAAATAAACCCTCCCCTTACTGTGTAAGATTCCTCTAAAATAAGCCCTCCCCCAAAAATAAGTCCTATTGAGATTGCTACTGTAGTGAAGGTGATCCCCTGCGCTACACGCTATATTACGGTACCCTCTGTATGCACTGTGTCCCCCACCCCCGGGTGAAATGCACGCCGCGTTCCAAGCTGCATCCAATCAGAGCTGCAGAAGTGAGCGCGTCCCATCCTGTTCTTCCCCAGTGATTTGCTTGCTGGTGCCATTGACAGCAGTGCCGCGGAGAAGAGCTGAGGCAGGACAACATAAAAACCCAGTGTGTAAGCGGGAGTGAGGGGGCACGATGGAGGATAAAAGAAAAACTCAGCCAGCACTCACCGCGCTAAAGAAATTAAGAACTTCCTTGCAGAGAGAAGAATAGATCAAGTAATGATTCCTGCAGGAATGACTGCCTATCTCCAGACCCTTGATATTGCAATAAACAAGCCATTCAAGGACCAGCTGCGCATGGAAGTCAATGACTACATTGAAAATAGAATGGAAAGAAATGATATCAGTGTGGAAACTTTGTGAAGCGGTGAAGAAGTCATGGGATAAAATTACTGACAGCTATGTCGCCAAGGCACTACGAGCAGGTTACCTGGACAAGACATGTTCATTTAAAGAGAGCTATATTGCTGGACATGACAGATTGGGTCCACTTCTTCTGAAGGAAACAGAGGCGCAAGACATCCAGGATGAAATTCAGGGTATGGACACTTATGACAATGTTGTTGAAAAAGATGACATGATCATTATTGAATAATGGTATTTTTTTTTGTTCACATTTACCTATCTATTAAAATTGCTGTCAGTGTTCATTAAAATAAGCCCTCTCCAGAAAATAAGCCCTCTGGTGTTTTTCTGTCCAAAAAAATTTAATAAGACAGTGTCTTATTATCGGGGAACACGGTAGATAAGCTTCCCAATTAATGTACCCTAAATGAATCTTCACCAATCTAAGAAATCCTAAAAAACTCACCTGGTCCTAAAAACCCAGCTTAAATGGTCATTCATTACTCATTATTTTCCCCCAAGATGTTGTGCTCTTTTATTTCTGAAAATCTTTTTAAAATCTTTTTTTTCTGAAAGTCTTTTAAAAGACCATGATTCTTTTTTTTTTTTTTTTAATAGCTTTTTATTTTCAAAATATATGCACAAGTTTTTTTTGGAAAACTTTGTGTTCCAATTTTTTTCTCCCTCCCTTCTCCCCCTCCCCTCCCCTGGAGGGCAAGTAATCAATTCTTCTATACATATTTCCACAATTGTCATGCTGTACAGGAAAAGTCAGATCAAAGAGGGAAAAAATGAGAAAACACAAAGCAAACAAACAAGTAGTAGTGAAAATACTATGATGTAATCCAAATCAGTCTCTACAGTCTTTCTGGATGCAGATGACTTTCTCCATCACAAGAAAGACACTGATTCTTTATAATCTCTATTGTACTCAATTATGTATGGAGAAAACAAGGTTGAGTAAATTTCTAGTGCAAAATGATCTTTTCTATGTTCCTCAATTCTAACCAAGTTAAGGAAATGACAGTTTCAACAAACAAGTTTTATTTGATTCATTCATCTTTTATTATTCTTTTGGCAAGCCTCATAATATGAGCAAAACTATATTGCTCACGATAATTAAACACATTCTTTTGCTTTATACAAGTTGTAAACATAATAAAGTGGATAAAATATTTGGACTAAGACATATTCCAGAACTCTGACATATCCCTTTTTGTTCCAAGTTAAGGACAAAGGAAATCCTGTGAAGCTCCAATTATAACAGGTTTTATATCATACAAAACCTAAATTAGCATATGCTGTACTTAATCAACATCTGCCATTATTTAAACTCTGATTTTATGTTAATACTTAAGTGACAGTAAATAAAGTTGAATCAGAATACAAATTCTATAAAAGAAAAAACTCCCAATAGAAATCTTGTTCATGTCTATTTAAAATCCCATGAACAAGACAATATTTAGCTCATGATAAAAATATGATAGCTACCAAATGAAAAATTACTTTTAAACCTATTTGGATAACCTACTTTGCCTGTCATACTTCATGATATCAAATTCATATATTACTGTTTAAAAGTTAAGAGATTACTTAAAAATAGGTCAAAAGCATTAATACTTTAGAATTCCATTCTTTTGTATATTTTTTTTTACCCAAAAAGCATTTAATTTAAATCATATAAACTTTAGTTATCTACAAAAAAAGTTCTGCATATTGGGCAAATATACACAGATTATTAACCTGATACTGATACTGTATTTATATTCACTCTTCCAAAAAATATACCAAATAAAAGTTATTTGCATTTTTCTTTTTGTAGAGCAAATGACATGCATTTACATGTACAAGTTAGGAGCACCATCTAAGTATGGATACTCTTATGTTGCCCTCTGGGAAACAAGAGATCCATCATTTATACCTGAACATATTGCATATCATAACAGCCATGGGCTCCCAACCCATAACTTTACATTTTACCCATAATTATAACCAATTCTCAAATGCTCCATTAATAGAAAGCTTTACATAATACAACAAAATATCACAAAAAAATAGAACTTTTTTTTAAACCCTAGAGACAGAAATGATTAAGAAAAGCAAGCTTAAAAAAAGGCAAAGTGAAAATGTTAATGTGAACATGGATGTATTCAGACATTTTGATCATGAGACCTAGTCTCTTCCTTATTTTGTACAGGAGAAGAAAAACAGAAACAGATAATATTTCTCTTAAGAAATAAACAGGATAGAATGATGAAATAGCAAGCAAATGTAGTGAAGCTCAATTTTTTGCAGAAAAAGCAAACCAAACAAAGGAGTGTTGGAGGAAGGAAGCTGGGAAGTCACCTTTGACCACAGCTGGCAATTCAAGGGTAAAGCAATATATAAAGTACATGTATAATCTGAAGTTTAAGATAATCACAAATATATAGTATTAATTCCAGAGTCCAAACCTTTAAAAATAGCAATAAATATCTAGTGAATTAAGATGCATTAGTTTAAAAGGTAACTTGGGAATGGGGAGGGGAAGTTCAGTAATTACATATATTTTTTAAAAAATCAAGTGTCATATTTTAGGCATAAACTGTTAAGATGTTCTTACTTTGTCTCACCCACTTATCTTAATCAAGTGATTTGCACCTGTATAAATACTATGAAATCCTTAATTACTCAAGCATGCACTTAGCAGTACCTTAATCTTATAAAAATAACATTGTGGAGAAAATTCAAATCATTCTATCAATAATACCCAGGCCATAAGCATTCACTCTTATCTGAAAAAGAGTATTAGAACTCATTATCAGCAAATAATTGCTAAGTATTCACAATTTCAAGAGTTACAATGAAAGACACTAAAAGATTTTTTTACTAACATTTAAAAATATGGCCATTTTAAATTTATATTGTAGGAAATCTATTTTAAGATACAATAAATAGCAATATTTGAAGGCTTTGCCCTAAACTGCTCTATGTTGCTTTCACATGATGCAACCAAAACAAGTTTTTAAAATGCCACTAAATAGGGACTACTTAGAGTTTATTTCTTTTGTGTGTTCAAAATTCATTAGTAGCTTTACCAAAAAAAAAAAAAAAAAAAAAAAAAAAAAAAAAAAAAGAAAGAAAGAAAGAGAGAGAGAGAGAGAGAGAGAGAGAGAGAGAGAGAGAGAGAGAAAGAGAAAGAAAGAAAAAAAAATTTAAATAAAAGATTCAATTCCCTTTGGAACAATCCAGGATTTGATATGAATGGCCACACTGTCATGCTGCACAGAATCAATAAATAAGTTTACAATTTTCACCAACTAGCTACCATTTTCAGTAGCTGTGTCGATCAGCTGTTTCACCGAATTATAATGTTCTCCTAATCCATAGGCATGTCTCATATATCTGGGGGAGGAAAAAAGAGATTGCTATTAATAAATTTTGATTTAAGTAAAAATAATAGATATCAATAGTTTCCAATGTAGAAATCAAGAACTAAGGAACTGTTCATTATAATACCATTTAATGCACAATTAATTCAATTAAAAAATTGCTTAATAATCAAACAACTCTAGAAGTGTCTAACATAAAAAGCAGGATATAGTTTACTAATTCAGTCCATTGGTTAGGTAAATTTACATACAAATATAAGTGGTAGGCAGGTGGAGAATAAAAACAATTTTTAAATGTTAAAAAAACCTGGACTTTTCCTTAAAATCTGAGACAAAAACAATTCCCTTTTTCAGTGACAGATGTAACTTAATCTTGCTCCTAACCTAATACTAACATCATATCCATATTACTTATTTAAAAACCCTACTATGTCACTAAAATATGTATACAAATACATGTAAGGTAATGAACTGAATAATTCATCTAGTAACATACTGTACCATTTTAAAACATGTCCTAAAGCATAGCACTCTGTAGAAATGGCATTATTCCTGAATAACATATAAGAATAAATCAATGGAAAATGTCATCAGCATCCAGAGAGAGAATTATAGAGACTGAATGCAGATCAAAGCATATTAATTTCACTTTTTTTGTTTTTTTCTTTCTCATGTTTTTTCCCTGTTGTTCTATTTTTACTTCATAATATGACTGATATGGAAATGTTTAAAATGATTGCATAAGAGATTGATTGCTGTCTTGAGGAGAAGGGATATAAGGGAGAAAAAAATTTGGAACTCAAAATCTAAAAAAATTAATGTTTAAAATTATCTTTACATGTAAGTGGAAAAAGAACACTTTTGAAGAAAAAAGAATAAATCATCAAGTATTCAAACAATTATGCAGGATATACACTTTGGTACAGTCTGAGTTCTATAATCATCTTCCAGCACAAGTCATGTCAAAATACTGCTCAATTTAAATATGATTTTTAATCTATAAACAATAAAATATTCTACATTCCAACTACTTTCTATTATTAAACATAAGCTAAACTGGGTAAAAACATCTGGATACTTACACAAGTGTTAAAGGCTTGTTTAAATACTCTTCACCAACTACAATCGGAGGAGAATCTGCTTGTATTACTTCTATTGGTGTTTGTAAAATGTGAGACAGAGCCCTTAGCTTTAATAAAGAAAATATGTATTAATAAAAAAAATTGAAATTCTGAGCTTATTCATTATCACACGCCATTTTCAGGGAGAAACAGAAATTAAAATTTAACAAATGGTGAAAACCAACTATAAGCAAGATATTCTTGCTAAGCATTTCTAACATTAAAATGCATCAAGCTTAATATCTACTCTCAAGAATTTAAGAAAAGTAATAACCCATTTTAGTAATTTAATATAAAACAAATCAGGGCTTAAAGACTATAGATAGCTGTGAAAACCCTCAAGATATGAAAGATTATTTCTAATTTCCTCTGTCCACATAATGAAATCTATTTCCCTCTAAAACAGGTTATTCAATTGGATCTATATTCTGAAGCATGGCCTATTTGTGAGCTCTTGCCAAAACTCTAAGTGCACTTAACAGAAAAGGAAAAATTTATTCCTCACTGGACCATGTTTAAGCCCACACTTACTTTTTTGTTGTAAGGCATTACTCTGAAGCCCTTTTTTGGAAGGATGGGAAGGCTGAGGATAGGGAATGACAGAGACAGCTTGTGATAAAATGATTCCTTTATTATTCCAGGTGAAGAGTATTTTTGCTAAGATCCTATGTTTAAAGTATTAGAACAGAGCTCCTTATACTTTTTCCAATCACAATCCCTTTTCACCTGAGAAATTTTTACATGAGCCTGGGTATATAAATATATAAAACAGGATATAAATCATCCATTTAATGAAAATCATAATATTGCAACCACTACATCAGTTATGAGACCCCATATGGGGTCATGAACCACAGCTTAAAAGGCTAGGTACTAGAACCCTATTGAATGACAGACTTAAACAATCTGAAGGGACCTCAACAGACATATAATCCAGCTCACATACAAAAGGAAGTCCATCTGTAACAACTCAACAAATGGCCAGTGAACTTCTGCTTGTACTATAAAATTGTAAAAGAGCATTCCACTAAAGTACTACCTCACTGTGTGGAAGTCAAATCAAATGGATTCTAGTAATGAAATTTCAAACTTTGAATAGAGAAAACCCAAGTGAAAGGCTCCAGGAGTTTAAAACAGTCCAGATTTCAGACCAATGTGGGATGGCCCTGGATCAATCTGGTATCTAGAAGTAAAGAAGTCACATCAACAGCAAGGATTCTTAACCTTTTTTGTGTCACAGATCAAATAAAACCTTTCTCAAAATAATTTTCAAAGGCATAAGGTACAGAGAATTACACAAGAAACTAATTATATTGAAATAGTTATCAAAATTATATATATTTATATTTAAATTCAGACTCCAAGTTAAGAACCTCTTTTCCTGTCAAGACTAGTCAGAATTTATGCTTCAGAACACTTAAAATGAATTATTGGGAAGATTACATTTTCTTTTGCTAAACTTAAGAAAAGTTAGCAAGGGTTAAACCTAAGGAGTTCCCTATATTTAAAAACTTTGCTTTTTTATCTTGTTTAGTTTTATTTTACTTTTTGCAATTTCTAAAAACCCTAATGAGATTTCTCTTTAAAGGACAGATGACTGTGGTCCAGATCTAGACTCAGGAGTTTCCTGAAATAATCAGACCTGGCCAAGGGCCCAGGTTACTGTTTAGTCCCAGAAGAATTACAATCAATCTCAAGGATAAAGGTTTGGTGATTCCAGTAACAAACTTTTTTTTGGCCTCCTAATGATATAACTTTATAACACATATATATTAAAATGTCCTTTTTTAAAAGGTAAAGGAAAAAATAAATCTTTTCTACATCGCTAAGATGGCATAAGCCTGTTAGAAAAGTTACAACAAAACTCCAAATTCAGAAACCTGAATTTTGTTTTTATAAATTTTTAAAAATCAAAATTACATAAGTATGCTTGTCAGGTTATCATGTTTAAAAAAAGGAATTATGAAAAATACCAATTAATCAATCAGCAAGCATTTATTATTTGAGGTATCTAGAGTGTTAGCTGGACTTAGGAGTCAAAAAGATCAGAATTCAACTTCTGTTTCAGGACCTTACAACTGTGTGCCTCTGGCAAATCCCTTAATTCTCTTAGCCTCAGTTTCTTCATCTATAAAATGGGAATAGCACTTCTCTCTCAGGGCTGTTATGATAACCAAATGAAATATAGGTAAAACAAATCTTAAAGTGCTATATAAATGTTAGCTATCATTTTAAAGTGTTTATTATAGGATCTTAAACAACTCCTGTCTATTTGCTTACCACTCAGCTAGCAAACTTATCTTAGTGTGCAGATCTGATTATGTTACCCTTCCTATTCAATAAATTCAACACTCTTTAACACTTTCAAGATCAAATGGCTCAAGATCACTTCAAGATAAAATGGCTCTTGAAGTCCTTCATAACCTGGCTACTACTTAACTTTCTAGTCTTCTACTTCATGTACTTTGAATTACTTCCCTTTATATCTAGTGACATTAGCCTCCTGGCTATTCCTTGTACAAGATATTCCATCTCTAGATACCATGCATTTTTACTATCTGTGTCTCATATCTGGATCTCTTTCCCTCCTTAAATCTTCATTTCCTACCTTCCTTTAAGTCTCAGCTAAAGTCTTTCCATTTGCAAGAAGTTCTTCCGGCCCTCTTTTAAAATTAATATCTTTATTTTTTCCAATTAGCCCATATATATCTTCTACATAGTTCTATTCTCCACCACCACCATTAAACTGTAAATTCCTTGAAAGTAGGTGCTGTTTTTGCCTTTCTTTATATCTCCAATGCTTACCTGAGGCAATTAGGGTTAAGTGACTTGCCCTGGGGCACACAGCTAGTTAGTGTTAAGTGTCTGAGATCACATTTGAACTCCTGTCCTCCTGACTTCAGGGCTGGTGGATGTGTGCGTACCGCGCGCGCACACCCTCCCTTCCATAAAAAAAGGCCAGAGTTTACATTCTAATGGAAGAGATAAGTAAAGATATGTTGCTACAAACAAGACATAAATATGAAGTAGCTCTAGAGGGAAAAGCACTTGGAAACCAGGGGGGACCAGGAAGAGCTTCCTACAGGTGATACTTGATCTGAAAATTAAAACAAGATAGGAGGTTGGGAGTGAAAACATCCCAGATATGGGAAGTAGCCAATGCAAGGTAAGGAGATAGGAGATAAAGCAGCAAAGAGCTGGACTATAGAAATCATGGAAGGGAACAGGTGTTTAAAAGTTGGAAAAATAAGAAGGGATTATGTTGTGAAGAGTTTTAAATGCTAAAGAAAGAAATTTATTTGATCCTAAACTAGGAGTGACTAGAAGTCACTGTAATTTTGTTGTTTAGTCATTTTTCAGTCATATACTCTTTTTTAGAGTATTCTCAGCAGAGATCCTGGAGTGGCTTGTCACTTCCTGCTCCAGCTCATTTCACAGGGTGAAGTGACTAGCCCTGATTCATCCAACTAAGAAAGTTTCTGGGGCCATATTTGAAGTCTTTTTTCTGACTCCAAGTCAGGCACTAGAAGACTAGTAGCTTCTGTGACACTAACCTGCACAGGAGTTTGTTATATTAAGTAACATTTACTCATAAATAACATCATTTTATTTTCGAATCTCGGAAGGTGACCCAGTACAATTATTTTTACAAATTAGGAAAGTCAGAAGTAAAATGACTTTTATAAGTAAAAACTACCAACAAGCTAACCACTATATAAGATGCTTAAACTTAAAACGAAATGTCCTTACTAATGTGTCTTTTAAATGCCATCTCTAACGAGGGATTCCCCCTAGTGAAATGAAAAAGAGACTAAATTTGGAGTTAAGACTGCTTAGGTTCAAATGTCAAGTTTGCTGACTATTAAGTAACTTTAAAAAATAAATTAAGGAAATGAAAGCCTAAAGAGGCCAAGTATTCAAGTATTAAAAAAAGGAGGTTGTACAAGATTAACTCTAAAGTCCTTTGGAGCTTTATTATTAACTAATTATATATAAATTAAATTATTAACTATTCAACTTTAAATGTCTAATTTTCAAATATATTCTTAAGGACTATTTCAAGCATTTCAATTAATCTAAATGTACTCTTGCAGCATTCATTGTTTTCAAAAACCTCTGGAGAGTTTAGAAGAATTAAATTTCTAGTAATATTAGTATTCTATAAAGAGGAATGAAGAAGTCTAGTAAACTAATGAATTCAGCTCCCTCTGGTGGCTCAAAGAACTAAACAACCACTAACTACACATCTTCAAACATGTTTTTTTCTCCCCCAAAAAGAGGAAGAAATATGGAAGATATATATGCATGTTCAAATGCCATTTAAGGTTATCAATCATTTGGTCATACTTTTATGTGAAATTAGTATTAAAATAAATAATCATAAGTAAATTTCCGTTAACAACTCACCCCAAGAGATTGACCAAATTCCCTTGCTCTACTTCAGTTATGCTATATCAAAGATGTAAGTGAGCTATTACAGCTGGGGCTTTGAAATCCTTTTGAAACAATTTCTGTTGAAGTGGAATTTGACTTGTAACTTCTCTAAAAAATATATATTTCCACTACTTTGTATAATGGAGGTGTGACTTTTCCCAATACTTATTACAATCAACTAGGCCAATAGAGTAGATATTCCTATAATCAAATAAACTCTGTACTTTTGTTATTCAAAATATATTGTTAAAACTAGACAACTGGAAAAACTTAAAGCAGATACAATGCTATCCTAGCCAGCAGAGAAATTTTCCATTATGTTATTTATAATGAAACTTTATTTAATTTTTCCCCAAGGTACATAATTTAATCAGAGGCATAAAAACACCAGCCTTTCCCTATTAGGATGATACAGTAAGGAATATCACTTATTTGATGAAAAGTGAATCTTTAAAGAGGAACTGAGAGAGTTCGAACAGCATGTCTGAAGACAAATGATTGGATTTTAAAATCATTTAACAGATCTACTATATACAACCACTATGAATAATCAGACTTACCTCAAGCTGACCTCCCCAAGCAGCTGTGTTTACAATATCATCACAGTACTTTCCAAACTCTTCTGCAAAAGGAATAAAATAGTTCAGAGTGTATATAACTTTGTAATCTTCATAAATATTAAAAGATTCAATCCAATTCAAAAGTACATTTATTAAAAGTTTATGTACAAGGCACTATGTCAGGCACTGCAGATACAAAAAGGGAAACCAAGAGACATGACAAAAACCCTACTCTCAAAGATCTTACAATCTAATAAGGGGCAAGACACATAGTCAAATAACTACAACAGATGGAAAATGAAACAAATGCAAAAGAGAGCCAAAAAAAGTACTATGAAAATATAAGGAAGAAAGCTTGATTTCACCCCTGAGGTGAGGATGCCAGGGAAGACTTCCTAGAGGAGGTGACACCTTGAAAAAAATGAAGCTTTAACAGATGGAGGGAAGTTAAAGAAGCATGAAAAGGAAGATTATGTAAAGGCAATGAAAAGTAGCAGTAATATTAGGTGGCAGGACAACAGAACACAAGATCATTTATTTGGAGCTAGAAGGAATAATCTCAAATGCCAACTATTCCAATCTTTCCATTTCATAGATGAGGGGAAAAAAAAGGCCCAAGAAGGCAAAGGGACTTGGCCATGTGACCAGAGAAGTATGATCATAAACACACATGTGACAAGTAGGAAGAAGCAGAGGTAGCATATGAAGGCAAAAGTATGCAAAAAGTTGTATCAGATAAAGATGCAGAAGTAGAATGGAACCAAAATATAAGGGAATAAATAAAAGGAATATAAATCTGTACTTTATTTGACAGATAATAAGGAGCTATTAAAAGTTTATAAGTAAAACATAAACACAATTAGAGCAGTGTATTAAAGGAAGATGCTTTAGGAAATGGTATGAAGTTCAATTGGGGATATATAATGAAATTAGGAAGATCAGTTTGGTAGCACATAATTAACTTAATGAGAAGCACAATTAGTGCAAGGAGAACTCAATTTGGAGCTATGTTTGAATACAGAGTTGCCGATTATTAGTAGCTGAAGGAAAGTCATTTTTACTTCTCTAGGTTTCAACTTTTCTGATTATATAATCAAGGGACTAGAAAGAATTACTGAGGATCCCTTCTAGTTCTAAATCCTATAATCCTATTAGAAAGGATGAGAACCTGAAATAATGAAGGATGGAAGACAAGAGATAGTTTCTTAAGAGTAAGAATTATTTCATTTGCTTTATCCCCATCACCTAAACATGGAGACTTTTAACAAAAGCCTGTTGGTTGACTGGTTAAAGAGAAATCCCTCAGATAGAAAAGATAGATTACTGATGATATACAGGGTGAAGAAAAGTAAATGAAGCTTTTGGGGTACAGTTTGGGTTTTTTTTGTTTTGTTTTTTGAAAGGGGAAAATCAGGGTTAAAAGAAGGCAGAGAATAATGAGTTACATTTCTGACATGTGTCACTTAGGTGAAAATACCCAGTTGGCAACTGAAAAATAGAATAAGTTTTTGGAAAGTGACTGGATCTTAACTACAGAGACATGTTATATGAAGCCATTAGAATGGATAATATCCTCAAAATGAAAAGTACAAAGAGACGGAATGCAAGAATTGAATTCTGAGGCATAAGCATATTTAAAAGTATAAATGAAGACATAAAAAGACAAGGAGTAGGTAAACAGAAAGAGGTCATAGAAGAAGAAAACTGTGAATCTAGTTTCAGAGAAGCTAAGAGACACTATTATCAAGAAAAGTAGAAGTGACCCAAAGTATCAAACGCAACAGAAAGAGGTAAAGGAGATTAGGGAGGAAAATTTGGGAGGGGATAGAAGGAAGGGAGCACTGCATTAAACAATAAGGAAGTTATTATCTCAGAGAGAGGGATTTCTGTGGAAATACACTTCAGATGGTCAAGATGCAAGAAGTCATCTTGCAAATCTTGTCCTTTTGTAAGGGCCTTAAACAGACTTCTCAAAACGTGAGATATAAGCTAAATCTTGAAATAAACAAACAAGAACATCAAGAATGCCACTGTAGCTAGATTATTGAGTACACAGAATGGAATAAATAAAGAATGGAATGATAAGAATGGGTCAGAAGAAAGCAAAGTAAAGAAAACCTAGACAAGAGAGCACACTAAAAAAGGATGACTGAGAACTTCAAAGGCTGCGGAGGTTCAGAAGGGTTTGTATTGATTAAAGGCCTTAAGATTTGTCAATTAAGACATCACTGGTAACTTTGGAGAGAGCAATTTTAATAGAATAATGAGCCAGATCACAGAAAATTTAGTAGAAAAGGTAGAATAATTGTAAGAGAGAGAGAGAGATCCAGGATGACATATATTTAACTTCTTAACAGTGGGCAAATCAGTTGAGGACAGATATGGAAATAAGGGAGAAACATCAAGCCACCAGAGATGGTTTATAGAGAACTTTATAGTTTAGAATGGCAATGTGATAGTGTTTTCAAAGCCTAAACTTCCATTTATTTCCCCTTTAATTTCCTAGGTGAACTCATAGTAGTTGAGCTGTGGAAGGACAGCTTCCTCAGATGGGCCATTCACAATTACTAATGAAATCACCTAAGTTCTATTAAAACAGTCCACCAAAGCATATTAAGTACACATCTCTCCCACTGCTCAAGTTCTAAGACAAATTGTCTGAATCTTATGTGCTTTCTTCAGATTTGATCACCAGAGACTTTACCTCTACCATACACTTATCTTAGACACGCTCATTCTCGAGTTAACTTCTACAGAAATAATCAGTGTGCATTCATTCCTTCCTATAATGTTTTTTCTATGAGTCCTATAGCTCCAT
The DNA here is from genome assembly GCF_016432865.1 of Antechinus flavipes. Classification (NCBI taxonomy): domain Eukaryota; kingdom Metazoa; phylum Chordata; class Mammalia; order Dasyuromorphia; family Dasyuridae; genus Antechinus; species Antechinus flavipes. The sequence goes on along the minus strand of NC_067398.1, from coordinate 573,934,059 downwards.
CTCAGAAAGCAAAATAGAATAAAAACATGTTAATATGTGGTTTGTTAATATATAAATCCAGGTGCATTACAAGTCAAATTGTAAAATCATATTATAGAATCAATGCCAGATATAGTAGACAAATAGGTACAGCAAGCAACCTGTCTAAAATCCTTCACCAGAAACAGTATCCTCCTTATGCCCTGCTTTCTCTCACCTTTGTACCTCTTTGCTATAGCTATAGCAGTGACACTTCCACCCACAGAAAAGTTCCTTAGTACGTTATTGTAAAATAATATCATAGAATCACAAGAATTTAAGATACTATCAAATCCAACTTTGAAGAATAATCTATACAATGACCAAAAATTAAAATGCTCTTCTTGGCATTGTCAGTGAGCAAGATATGATTTCTTTTATATTTGTCTCAGTACCTGATACAGTGCTTCACTTCACATCAGAGTGCTCATCACATCAGTATCTACCATTGGGGCCCACTTTCTTGATAACACTTTATTAGCTTCCACAAAACAGGAAACAAATTTTCCTCCTATCTCTGACCTCTCTTCTGTTAACTTTACTACCTCCTCCTTTTCTGTCTTGTTTTAAATCCTTAAGCACGGTTCCCTCTACTACTAACATCTTCTCTGAGATTACCCTACATTTACCTTATGATCTTATGTATAAATGTGTAGCTTTAATATTGCCCCTCTATTAGAATGTAAGTTTCTTGAGAACAGTGACTATATTTTACGTTTCTTTGTATCTCCAGAATTAATGCAGCCCTTAATACATGACATGAATTTAATAAATACCTGTTGGTTGACTAACCTCACATTTTAATGAAACCTGGCTTTTCCCTGAAGACTCCTCAAGTCTAATATCAGATGCTTCTTTTACTATTTCCTGAAGTTAGCATACTCCTTTCTTTAACAGTGCCATTTTCAGGCCTCTTCTCTGCTATCCCTAAGTATCCTCATGTCACAAAAATATAGTACCTAAAAAAAAGAAAGAATTACTGATCTCATTCTTACAAATGGTCATTTCTGGAAATAATCTCCTTTGCCAATAAAACTTCCCTTTAAAAAAGAAAGGAAAAGGAAAAATATACAATATAGGGACTATATTTGACAATGTATATAACATGCTATCCTTAATAGTCTTTTACCTCTCTGCCATGAAGACATATTTCACTATCTGAGATCATTTTTACTAGTTTTTCAGACTACATTTACACTGTTTGATCATTTTGGTGATAACTGCTGGTAATATTTCCATCTTACTCTTTTTATTCAATTCTTTTTCTCTCCTGACCCCACTGCACACACTTCTCCATGACCCTGCACAATCTTATCCACTTGTACCACAGGCACCCAGTGGTGCGGTGGAAAAAGTGCCTGGTCCAAAGTAAGGAAGAGTTCTCTTCCAAAGTTCAAATCTGGACTCATCCTAGCTGTATGATCCTGGGAAAGTCACATTTTCCCTCAGTTTCCTCATCTGTAAATGAACTGGAGAAGGAAATGGCAAACCATGCTTGAGATATCCCAAATAGGGTCATAACGAGTTAGATACAACCAAAAATGAATAACTGCTGTCATCCTCAGAGAATTTTAAATTCACAAGATGCCTTTACAGTACCCAGTGTTCACAGATCTTTGAAAACCTCAACTTCTATGATTTTTTTTTTCATTTTAGAATCTAACCTTCACTTAAAAGTGATATCCAAAATTTTGAACTCTGAAATTTTCCTTTCTTAACAATTTCTTATTCTTCCTTAATCCTTCCATTCTTATTTTAACTCTTATTCTGACCATCTTCCTAATTTTTTTTTTCTTTCCTCTATCAACCAATCCTGTTCTACCATAATTTTCTTCACTATTTAGTCTTAATGTTTTGGTCAATTTCTTTAGTCCTACCATTCAGCTTTTAATTCCTTGTCCTTAATTCAGCATAGTATTATACCAAGTTTGTTTTTTCAACTGGATCCACTCTACTTGAAAACTTCATGACCTTTTTTCAAAGGAAATACTATCTAGCTCTCCCTCCTCCATCTGACATAAATTCCAAAAAATCAACTTTTATATTTTTAAAAAATTTACATACAACTGTACTAAATATTGTCTTATTACAGTGAATCTAATGTTCTAATCTTTTAAGATGGTTTTGTATCCTTATTGTTATCTAATGTATTAACTATCCCTTATAGCTATGTTATATATGCAAATATGAAAATACCATTTGTGAAGACATCAATAAAAATGTTCAACACTTTAGCACATACCTACTTCCAACAAGATCATAAACCACTGTTAACTAAATACGCTTCCATTCAATACCATTCAATCTGTCCAGATTCTACTTAACTGGATGATCACCTACCCCAAAGCTTTGCATTATAGAGATTTTACTAAATAATGTGCTAAAGTCTAGGTAGTCAACTAGCATTTCTTAAGGGTCTCCAACAGGTCAAACATTATGCTAAACACTGGGACAGTTCCTGTTCTCAGGTAGCTTACATTCTAATGACTATTTATGGCTTGATAAAGCCATTCTGGCTCTTTGTGATGGCCACTTCCATTTTCAGATATTCACTTACCATTTCCTTAGAAGAAATTTTAGATTTTTTTTTAAGGAATCAAAGTAAAGCTCACTGGCTACATCTTACAAACAGGTCTTTTTTTCAAAATCAAGATATTGACTTTTTTCAGTTCTGCAGTAACTCTTATTCTCCATAATCAATGGCTGGTAATTACATCTACCAGGTCTTTTAGTATCTGAGGATGTAACTTGTTTGGAGCAGGTAACATGAATCCATTTAAGGTAGTCAGGTACTTTCTTAATATCTTATCTATTTTGAGCACCTATTCACTAATGATCAATTTTGTTTTGTTCAAAGATCAGTATTCATAGCAAGAAAAAAATCATTAGCTACAGTAAGTAGCTCCATCTTCTGTCTTCTATTATCACTACATCTACCCCCAAGCAGCAATCCTAAACTCTTATCAACTCCCTTCTTTTCCCCTAATATATAGCTCAAGAAATCTCCTTTGTTAACTTTAGCTCTCCTCAGATGCACATTCTAAATTTTAGAATGACTGATGCTATTCTCACAAGTTCTGTGTGACATTTACTTATTTTTCATTACCTGTTCTTGTTCATTTCATATTATGAAAAAATTATGTTCCATGCAAACTACAAATTTTCTGAAATCAATGTCACCTCCCACATCCATGTGTTTACAAATGCTGTGCCTCTATGTCCATAATGCCTTACTCCTCTTGCTCTTAAGAATATTAATAGAGGCTCTCTGACGACTCAATCTGCCAATTCAAGCATAAGTTTGTGTTATCCACAGAAATACAATTTTTGGTATTATATTTTGAAATTTGGGGTTTCAATTTTTTCTAATTTAATTTTTTTTCAAGAGAAAAAAGGGACAATTTACTTTTGGGCCTATTCAGTTATCATTTATCATTTCTTGAAATATAGCTCTGAAAAAACAGGATTTTAAAAAGCCCAGTGAGCTTCAAATGGAGCTACATGAAGAACCTTTAAACCTAACTTTCATTGAATGGCCCAAAATAGCCTCCAGCCTAAGCAGCAGTTTAGGTTTTGATGACTTAGCAATTGTTTTCTTTTTCGGCCAGAAACTCTAGTCTCCTAAACAGATACTTTTGTGATGCTAAATTAGGTCATCTTTTGTCTCAATTCTAACCTAACTCTTAGTCACTGAACGTACCTCCTCAGACAGAGACCTTAAATTAAGACTATTGGAATCTTTACAAACTGCTAACTAATTAGAGTTGATCTAATCTTACAAGAAGATGTTTTGGGCAGAACCTGAAACAAGGTACTAAGTAGAACTAATTAGTACAATACTTGTGTTTGCACCTTTACTCATTGGAGTTCACAAGTATGCCAGCTTCACAAAGTAAACTCTGTAATTACATCCTGACTTCTGAATCGCCACTGAACTTGATGACTCTGGAAAAGACAGAGGCTAAAGACTTTGTGAAGTCTTACATCCAGTTCAAGCCTTGTGATGTCATTGGCTGATTTTGATAATGAAGGATGGACAAACAGCAAGCATCACCTTTCACAACATGTCTCATCCTTTCAAACTTTGGCTCAAGTTTCGAATCTTCCAGTCTTAATTCTGAATTCTTAGCATTCTACCTTCAAGCCTATTTCGGAATCTCCCTTGTCACTTTTACCTCCTACTTTATATTAAGTTAATCTGTTCTTGCTTTATGTGATCTCTCTCCCTTGTTTTCTAAATACTTTTCTCCAGGACCATTAACATCCTCTTAATACTTTTCCCACTCACCAGTCTCTTATCTTCCTCTCAATGCTTACATCATTACCAAAATAAATTCCCTCAAAAATACTCAAAAACTACATTGTTGGTGGAATTGTGAACACATCCAGCCATTCTGGAGAGCAATTTGGAACTATGCTCAAAAAGTTATCAAACTGTGCATACCCTTTGATCCAGCAATGTTTCTACTGGGCTTATACCCCAAAGAGATACTAAAGAAGGGAAAGGGACCTGTATGTGCCAACATGTTTGTAGCAGCCCTATTTGTAGTGGCTAGAAGCTGGAAAATGAATGGATGCCCATCAATTGGAGAATGGTTGAGTAAATTGTGGTATATGAACGTTATGGAATATTACTGTTCTGTAAGAAATAACCAGTGGGATGAATACAGAGAGGACTGGCGAGACTTACATGAACTAATGCTAAGTGAAATGAGCAGAACCAGGAGATCATTATATACCTCAATAATGATACTGTTTGAGGATGTATTCTGATGGAAGTGGATCTATTCGATAAAGAGAGGCTAATTCAGTTTCAATTGATCAAAGATGGACAGAAGCAGCTACACCCAAAGAAAGAACACTGGGAAATGAATATAAACTGCTTGCATTTTTGTTTTTCTTCCCAGGTTATTTATACCTTCTGAATTCAATTCTCCCTGTGCAACAAGAAAACTGTTCGGTTCTGCATACATATAATGTATCTAGGATATACTGTAACCTATTCAACATGTAAAGGATTGCTTGCCATCTGGGGGAGGGGGTGGAGGGAAGGAGGGGAAAAATAGGAACAGAAGTGAATGCAAGGGATAATGCTGTAAAAAATTACCCTGGCATGGGTTCTATCAATAAAAAGTTATTAAAAAAAAAAAATATTCAAAAACCAGTGAGTCCTTAGTAGCTGAAAGATAAAATATCATTTTAAGCTATTCACAATCTAGTTCCCCATAACATTTCTATATTTAATAGTATTTTCCTCTGTTCACTTTCTATTCAAATTAGCTTGCTAACTGTTCTCTATGTACAAGAATCCATCTCCTCTCAAAGCTCTGGAGCAGAGGCCTCCCTATATCTGCTTTTGGATAAATCCTCTTCAGCTCTACTTTTTAGAATCCACAGCTGCCTTCCAAGAACATTCCCATTAGGGCCACCTCCAATAAAGTCTTTTCCTCATCCCCACAAGCACTCTATTCTTTTTTAAAATTATGTGTGTAGTCATTTTTCAGTCGTGTTTGACTAGTCATGAACTCATTTGTAATGTTTCTGGAGTGGTTTGCTATTACCTTCTCCAGTTCATTTTATAGATGAGGAAACGGAGGCAAACAGGGTTGACACACAGCTAGTAAGTGTCTGAAGCCATATTTGATCTCAGTAAGCTAAGTCTTACTGACTTCAAGCCCGTGTCATCCAGCTATCCCTATTTAAAAATTACTTTGTATACTTTTGGGTATACTTTGTTTCACTTACCTATATATTATTTTTCTCAAGTCAAATCTAAGAAGGAACTGTTTTTCTTTGCATCTCCAGAACTTAATAGTGTCTTGAACATAGTAGATTCTTAATGTTTGTTGAACTGAATAGTTTTGAGGGTGGTATTCTCCATTAATATAATAGTGAATGACTAATATATTAGGAATGTGGTAAGAAACAAAAAACCTTGGAAGTTCTGATCTTACACATTTAATTCTTGATTTTTTTTCTAAGAAAATGGATACAAATGGCAGTGCAAAAAAAAATGTAAAGCACTAATGCTGAATGTTGATTAAGCTATAAATTTATTTTTCTGTTATTCTTTTGTTTAGACTAAAATTAAATCTGTATTTCTTAAATACATGGGTCAAAGAAAAAGCCATTTGGAGGAAGGAGATTTAGGATTTGCCTTTTTTCCCACCTGCTTCAAAAATTGAACCCATCAGTATAGATTCCTTTAGCAACTTTTAAGAAGACACTGTATTCTTGTGTTTTAGATTTCCACTGGCACAGAGAAACAAATCCTGGCAAATAGATGGTAATCTATGTTAAGTCTTTCAGACAATGATTCTGTTCTTATTTCATCCCCACACAAAATGATGAATGCACTTTATCTTAACCACCAACCACCTGAAAAAATTATTTTGAAAGCACAATACTTATTAACATCTATAATCACATATTATACATAAAAAGTAAATCTTTAGACATTTACAGTATTTAGATTATAATTATATGTATGTATAATTATAATTAGAGATAAATCTGAGGAAAAAGATAAAATAAATATATAAACCTTTTATACAATACTTAGTTTGAAGAGAAGGCGTACTAGAGAATGCAAGTGATACTAAAATGTTTACCTGAAGTATATATATCTCCTGTATTAGGATTCGTTAAGAATGGCAGGAAATCTTCTACATGGTTTTGCATATATTCAGCCGTTTGACTTCTTAAGGTAGCTACAGTCAGGGGGCAATCCTGTTCCTTCAGCTGGTCTTCAATAGCTCTGTACATACAATGGCCATCTGATGGAATCTGTTTAATCTCTAAATGTCTAGCTGCCAAAATGCGTGCAAGTTTCTGATTTTCTAAATGTCTGGCTCCAGATAAGTTTTCAATTTCAGCTTCTGCTATCCTTTCTTCTCTTTCCTTCTCCAACGCAGCTTTTTTTTCCTAAAGCATATAAGAACCAACTCTCAATTAATTAGAACCTTATTATATATAATATATATATTATATATATATAATGAGGAATGTATAAGCCTTTCATGATTAGCCATAATACTACAAAAAATGTGAACCTCTCAAGTTACAGAATTTTGTGGTTTGAAAGTAACTTTTACAGATTATCTAGTCCAACTCAAATTCTTTAAAAAAACAACAACAACAACTATGGTAAGCCTGTCAGTGAATACTGCTTTTCATTTACATATTTCTAAGTACTGATAGTCTCATGATCTATTCCCAACCTACAAGGAATTCAGTATTGTCAGATTCATGCCTTAGGGTAATCTATGCCTCCTCTCTTTCATATCACAAGACCATAATATGCTACGATCTTCAAGGTGTAAGACATTCCCTTTGCCTATTGATATATCCAACCAAAGAAGCATTTATATCTTATTACATATCTATCAAATACTCAAAATTTTAAAGATACATATAGTTTGGTATGCCCCAAATTTTTCAAAGTATGTGAAGTAACATCTAATTCTACAAATGTAATCATGTTAGCTCTTCTAATAAGAGGTTTTAAAATTTGGAGGAGTGAGATAAGGAATAATAATGCCTCTCAACCAAAGTAGCCACCTGATGAAAAACAGAATATGATAGTATAACATAAAAATTAATTAACAGCAGAATTTTCCTAAATAACTGGTCTCTTTGAAATGAAAAAGTTGTAAGAAGGAAACAAATTCTCCTAAGCACTGAATTAAACATATTCATAGGAAAATAATGAGACTTTGAAGTTAAAAGACCTACATTAGAATTTCATCTCTATCTTTAAAACTTCTATTTTGTCTCAGTGTTCTCATATGTAAAACAGAGAAAATAATATCATCATCTCAAAAAAAAAAGGGGGGGAGGAATAGAAGCTCCAATGAAATATATGAAAAAGTACATTGAAAACTTTAAAATCAGAATATAAACATAAGATATTATTAACATATTTGCCAAAAGTTGAACTATCCATTTTCAATTTTGAAGGTGGAACCCCTGAATGCTACTGAAAGAAATGTCCTCTTATACAATTTCTCACAGGAATAAAATTTTAAGTCTTCATTTAGCTATTTCTGATGTCCTCAACAATGAGACTTTTAATAATGTTGTTCATGAAGACTTCTCTACACCGAACATAGTATGAAAAGCAAGACTGGCATAAGTCTAAATACCAGAATTATCAATCCTACTACTTTTCCAATTATCTTGCTGTAACCAAAATATATCACGCTCATTCATACTTCTGGCTTTTTTTTCCCTGCCATTTTACCTTCTGAGTATTCTTTATGCTTTTTAATATAAAAACTCAAGTGTATTCCCATAATGCTCTCATATTTGAGTTCCTAGAGCACTTGAATTTGCACCTTACAATGTCCCATTTGTATACCACCTTGAAGCATTCCCTACTTATTTCCTTGTGTAATATTTTCTTAATTATCATAGAGAGAAAATGTTTGAATCTGCAAACTTTTAAGTTCTTTAAGGACAGTAATAATATTTCTTCATTGAATACAGTAGGAATAAATACTTAATAATTTGATTCATACCCGCCTCTTCTGTGCTTTTGATATCCGAGGCTGTTGATTCTCAATATCCAAACTTGCAATGTTAACAACAACAGAGTCTATCTAATGAAAAAATAAAAATATTCACAGGTTACAGAAATTTATTATTAAATAATATTTTAACAAATTGTTTTTAATCACTCTTTTTTAAAAGAGAAGCTAGTTAATCACAATTTCAATTTAAGAAAAAGCCACTAATCTCATCAACACAGGGTCACAGTTCATCCATTTTTAAAATCTATATCAAATTGAAAAGATTCACAAAGCTGGAGCAAACAACTATCATTGACAACCATATTAGTTATATGACAACATATAGCTATATGTTACTAACATCTAATATTGAATACCATACATTTACTCTTTCCCAAAAATGCCACCAAATTTTATCATATTAAAATTATAGTACAAGACAGTGCAACCACAAAGTCTGGTAAGTCATATTTATGAGGTTAGTATCCCCTCAATTCCCTGTGCTAATGAGGTTAGTGGCAATGAGAGAGCTGCTAAAATCCCCTTTCAGTCGGCCGAAGATTTAAAATGAAAAAATTCACTTATTCTTAAATTATTAATTGCAAAATGAAAGTTTATTGTTGGACAGAAACCAGTTTGTTAAGAGACTAACTTCTATAGTGGCAAAGACCTATTAGGGAAATGGAGTCTTGCACTGAGAAAATGCCTTCTCAGCAGTCAGGGTCCTAGCAAATTGCTTGGGTCCTTGCAAAGAGTGAGTGTCCAGATACTGCCTTTTTAAGGAGTCTTGAGAATTCAGGACTCAGGTTCCCAGGTTTAGATGCTTATCAGTTTCCATCCCAGATCTCCTATTGGAATTAAAAACACTTCAAAGGGGTGCTTTTTGACCAGCATTTCTAATTGAATCAAAGGCTCTGGCATCCCAAAAAGATAACTTATCTGGGGGAGGATATGTCTTCCTTAGGAGGGGCTGAGACTCCAAAAGAGATCACAGATCAAAAGGAAATACAGTTTCTTAAAGGGAACACAGCTTCAATATAGGAAACAGTTTTCCTCCCCCTTCAATATCTTATCTTTCTTTGCTTGATAGCACAGAATAAGGATTCTTAAAAACTCTTGCTTGCTATACAAGATGCATGAAACTGGAGAAAGCTTTGATGTAATCATCTAAAATGCCATCATTTAATTATTCTAAAGAAGGGGGTCTATAAGCTATGGCTTATGGGCCAAATTCAGCCCATGACTGTAGCTGAATTTAAATTCTGTAGCTAAGAATGGTTTTTCTATTTTTGAATTTTTTATAGACTATATTTTTAAATAGTCTCATTACATTTTTTTAAAAACAGCTATATTCTTAGCTTGTGAGCATTAGTTTGCTGATCCTGTTCCAAGAATATACTTGAAGTTAAGGTGATCTAGAAAAATTACATTTATTACCAAAGATTTTCATTGGACCTCATTTCCCTTTTAAAAGGCTTAAATTCCAATTTAATTGTAATTTGACTTATTTGTACCATTTGAATCTGTTATGAATGTCTTCTAAAGAAAGACACATGGAATCTGGGAAAAGAAAAAAATAAGAGTCTGTTTCTAAACATACCCTCAAAACTTTCCCAGTCTATCATCTTCTACCTATAAAATGCTGGTAAGACATAAAGTCAGGGAAAGACCACAAGATAAATTGCTAAGCAGCTTGTTTTTTTAAAGCCAACATCACAAACATCACAAGTGACTTAGATAAAGGATGCAAATTAAAGGCTAGATATTTGTACATGTCTTGCCTTCCCTACCATACAGCAACTTCTATGAGGACAGGAAAAAGACTATGTCTTTGTATGTGGCACTATACCTGGCACAGTCCCTTCCACATAGCAAGAACTATATAAATTAAATGAATAATTAAGAGACTATGGCCTAATAAAACTAAACCATGGTTTATGTTATTATTATACTCCTTAATATTACATATCTACTGATTTTTTTGGTGCAATGTGTTAAATGTAGAAATATGTTTAGAAGAACTGCACATGTTTAATCTATACTGGATTACTTGCTGCTGGGGGAGGGAGACAAAGGAGGAAGACAAATATGGAACACAAGGTTTTAAGGATGAATGCTAAAAACTCTCTTTGCATGTATTTTGAAAAATAAAAAGCTATTATGTAAAAAAATAAATAAATTTTAAAATATATATCTATTAACACTCATGGCACTCTTTCTAAATCTAGAGATATTTAAAACAAATAAAATACAGTTTATACTCTTAATCTTACAATTTCATAAATGTAGAAAATCGAGACAAAGTTGTAAATACATGAGTTACTCAAGTGAGAAATATTTTCCACCAGGTAAAAGAATAAGGGATGTTTCAAGAAGAATAGAGCTAAAAGACATTAAAAGGTCTGAAAGGATCTCAAAAGAAAGAGAGAAGTAAGAAGGTACATCCAGGAATGGCAGACAGCAGAAACAAAAAACATAAGTAGGCCAGCATAAATTCAGGGAACTATCAGTTGTTTTACTTTGGCTGGGATATAATATCAAAAAAGGGTGAGTAGGAAGAATGCTGAAAGATCCTTTAATAGTGAAGATCCTTTAGTAGCCCAATAAAGTGTTTACATATGATTCTTTAAGCAAGAAGAATGGCAAAATAAAATGTTTACCTATAATTCCATAAGTAAGCGGAAACTACCAATCTGGGGAAAGAGGAAATTACCAAAATTCTGTATTAGGAAAACTAAGATGGCAGAAGAGTACAGTACAGACTCCAGAGGGAAGAGAAAACAGAGGAGCAGTTGAAAGGAAAGGCCTACCCAGAAACACTAGGAATCAATCAGGTTTATGCCACAGAATGAAACATCATAGCCAAAATTTACCAAAGTAATCTGATACCCTTTTAAAAATCAGATTAATATCAGATACTCAGGTATAGTTTCAGAAATATACATTTTAATATCCATACCTGACTTACTGAAATTAACTGGAAAATCTGATAAGATTAGTACCCAGAAAATAAAGATTGGCAATATCCATTCCATTATTATGACGCTGTAGAGGAATGTCATACCAAGACTATACACACCAAGACTCTCCTCATCCTAAGTTAAAACAGCACTTTTTAATCTCTCTTACTATTCTTTAACATTATAATGTAATGTTAAAGTTATATGAATGTTTTATCTTCCCTACTAGATGATAAATTCTATGAAGGCAGGAATGATGCCTCATTCTTCAAATTCTATAATGGCAAGAATTATATCTTATTCTTTCTATCTCCCACAAGAAAGACCAAAGTGCCTTGCACAGAGTAGGTATTCAACTGTTGAATGAATAATTCATTATGGCGACAGTGGTATGGATAGGAAGACTGTTAAGAATGAAACAATAAAGACCATTTAAAAATGCATTTCTAAGTTATATTGGGGATTTTTCTTTAAACATTTTTGATAGTAGGTTGTATAGAAAAAGAGTTTGACAAAAAAGGCTGTTGACAACAGTAACATTTAAAACTCTTCTGTTGATATATTTTTGATCTTCATTACTGTATCCATGTTAAGAGCCAAATTTCTTAAAAATAGACGTCTTTTCTTTGCTTAAACTTCCACATCCCAAAGAAGAATGTATGGTGTCACTATAAAACTATATGTATTCAAACACATATTAGAGGTAGATAGATGGTATAGTGGGACAGTGGGCCAACCTTGGAGTCAGAAAGAGTCCTGAATCAGAACTTTTATAAATAGCACTATGATCTTGGACAAATCATTCACCTAGCTCACAAGATTGTTGAGCCTCATAATATAATATATGCAAGTACTTTGCAAACATTAAAGTTTATCATTAGATTCGAAGTTCCTCAAGGAAAGGGACCACGTTGTTAGTGTCTAGAACAGTGCTTTACACATTTGCTGTTTTTAATGAATAATGAAAATTGTAAGCCATGTACTGGCCTCCTGGTGTTTTTAACATTCCTATGCCTTTTCTGCACCATTCATTCTACAAAGACATTAAATGAAAAGGTTAAAATACAGAACTCCTTAAGAAAAACTGTAAACAAAGCCAGATGGGATATGCTATCACACACCTTATTCTTTGCATGTGAAGTCAACTTCAAATGCTCCAGTTCTTCTTTGTGTCTCTGTTCCATTTCTCCTTCCAGTTTAGCAACATCCTCAATCAATTGCTTCCTCCTCTTTTTATCATTCTTGGGAACAGCATTTTTCATACTTTGAATTTTGGCTGAAGAGATACCAATGATGGTTAATTAGAGTCCCAGGAAGAGAAAAGTAAACAAGAAAATGAGATCGCTTGCAGAAGAACACTCAGTGGATACTTAGGAGACATTAAGTTCTAGTCCCAGATCAGCCAATATCTAGCTGCAAAGCACTTTTACTTCTGTGGGCCTCGGTTTCTTTAAATGTAAAATGATGGACATAAGTGACTGGAACACTTAACCTCTATCTTTCTTTCAGCCTTATTTCTTCTACAAATGTGACAGTTAAGTAATATATAGAGGGGAGAATAAACAAAGATTTTTGGAGAGAAGATGGCAATAAATTCATTAACCAGAGATCCAGAAGCAGTCTCAAAGTGGGCAGAAAAACCCCCCAGACTAAAAGAAATGAAAGACACGTGGCAAAACCGCTTTGGACTAAGGACAACCACTTTGATTCCCGACAGTTCACGTGAGCAGGCAAATCATTCCCGAACGCAATTTCGTCCCATGTGAAAAGAGAGGATTGGACTAGAATTTTTTTTTCCTTCGCCCTCCCAAGCCTACCATCCTATTGCTAAGAACAGGTCCTCCGGCTCCGATTTTTATTTTGGAGAGGAAAAGGGCCGGGCAGGGAAGAGAGAGAGGAAAGGAAAAATGCTCCGAGCAGCCTTGAACTTTCCTCAGAGATCCGGCTCAGCACCGCACCCCATCCTAGAACAGGACAGGAGGCGATGAGGGAAGATAGAGGAGTTGAGAGGCCTCCCCATTCCTTGCCGGGTCAAGGCTGGATTCTCTACTTACCCTGAAGCTCCTTCTTCTCCTTCCGATGTCGTTTCAACAACTGTTCTTGCTCTTCTTCCTCCTCTTCTTCGGGGAGCTCCTCGGCATTGATCGCCTCCATGACGACCGCGAGGCGCGGCAGAGCCGGCACTTTCCCGGCTTTGCCCCTTCACCCCTCACCTCTGACCTCACGGCCCCATTGGACACGGCCGGGACGTAGCTCCGCCCCTAATCCGAGACAAAATCGTGTCTGTCGCAATGAATTGGGGAGATCCGGCAGCTGGTTACCTTGAAAGATGCAGAGTTGAGGCAGGAGGGGGCGCGAGGAGCGGTCTGGAGTTTTCATAGCGCGCACCGAAACGACCTGGAGTGTGCGTGCGCAGCCGCATTGCTGAGGTGATGTGAGGGGCTAAAGCGCTGACCTCGGCGGGGGGCGGACCCAGTATGCGCGCGAGCCTGTACGAGATGACGTTCAGAAGAGCGTCTTTATCCCTCCCTTTGGTATTTTCCTGTTCTTCGGAGCTGCCAGGGTAATGTGTTACGAGATTAGCGAATTTCTTGCCTCATCCGCTCCATTTACAAGTGTGAAAACTGAGTTGTCCAAAGATAGTCTAGCTATTAGCTAGAACTTTTGGTTTCAGGTGGACTTGACAATGGTTCCACCTTCACGTTCCTCACCAATCTTCCTTTGAAAGGAAACAGTTAAACACGTCGGATTTTTTTAGTAATGGCGATAAACTGACTTCAGTGCATTCTTGTTGTTAGTTTTAGTTCTCAACACCAGTACCTGTTTTAGTTCTCAACACATTTTAAATACCAAATTATTAAAAGCGCATTTTCAAAAAATAAGTTGATGAGGAGACAACCTAAAATCGATACTCGAACTTTTGCATGATTTTTCATTGTGAGTTCATATCGACAAGGTATTTATTTACAAATTATATGCGTTGTATCATTGTAAATCACAAAAAATAAACATTCAGAAAGGATAAGAAAAAAAGCGGTAATTTTTTGGGGGGGATAAAAACATTAAAGTACTATTGCTATTGATATTTTGTGAGTAAAAAAGTTCATACTATTAATAAAATTTTGACATTTAATTTCATCTTTACTTTTACTTAGTTTCTATTTTCCTGTTTTACAATGTTACTATTTTATTATGTGAGTGAATGAATAAGATATTAAGCATTTACTATGTGCTAAGCACTGCTAAGTACTCAAGATACATAGAGCAAAGAGATCATATTCCAAATAGGAGAGAGAATACTTGGAACATTTCAGCTGCAAGTCATTTGGAAAAGTCCCGAAGTCCCTAGGGTGCAGCAGGCAAAGCAGATGGTAATTCCTCTTCTTTAATGACATTTCCACTGATAAAATTCAAACCAGTTTCTGATGATGAATCAATTGAGAGTGACAAAAACTTTCTTTATGTGGGGCTCTATAAAAGATAAGGCTATTTTTCAGTGTAAATCCACTCTTCTTTCTTTGATGTGTAGCACCCCCTTTCGAGCTATTTCCCCAAATTTGCTCTTATAATCACGGATTGAATCCCTTGAGACAGTAATGTGAAACTCAAAATAGGAGGAACCTATGACGTAACCTTACACAAGGATTTTTTGGGGGATGGGGAATGGCTTAGAAGACCACATATTAACATTAGGTCCTTTTGCACTTTAATTTTCTTTGTTAAATATTCTTTAATTATATTTTAATCTGGTCCATACTCTGGAATGTTAAAGTATATTTGGCACCTTTGCCCTAAGGAGTGATTAACAGGGTTCTAGAATCTTGCTTAAGGGTTGTAATAACTAAAAATCCTGAGAGACAGAGTTTCTGGGTAATTAATCAATTATTAATCAGGCTATCTAGTAAACAATAAATTGATATTTAGTGATAACCAAAGATGTTGATTTTCTTCTGAAAGAGAATACCCCTTACAGTAAAAATCAACCCTGATTAGTGGATTTTTAATGAGGAAGAAGGCTAAAAGTTTTGTTTCTCCTGGTCAGAAGGTTACTTGATCATGAGACTCCAGTCTCCAAGAGTCTGGGTGGGGGAAGCCATTTTCATATAGACTTCTCTGACTGGTTTTCTCTATCATAATCTAGGTCACCCTAAACTTTAATGTAGTAGATCAAGGACAGGAGTTCCTTTCTCTAGGGTAGAGGCTCATCAAGACTGGATTTTCTTCATACTCTAAACAGAAATTAGATCTCTAGTTGCAGGAGGTCCTGCACAAAATTGCTGAACATGTTCCTTGAAGGTGGGAAGTAATCTAATCACTTGGCCCTGCCCTCTTTTTTTTTTTTTTTTTTTTTTTTTTTTTTTTTTGTATACTTATTCAGTTCCTATTCAATCCCTTAGTAGCTCTTGCTCTGCAGCCAATTAAATACTTTTAATCATCACAGCATAAGCTGTTCAGTCATATGTCTGGAAATCAGCCTCCTAAAGTTCACATGATAGACTGAAACCAAGGAAGGAATATTTTTGAATGTTCCAAAGTCTGGCTAATCCATCCACATCCAATCCTGCTTAATAGAAGAACTGGTTTAAAAGTGGACATTCTACATTACCCTATCTCACAATTGACCTCTTTCTCTTTGCTATTGGCTTTTTATTGGCCTGAGCTGTATGTATCTTTAAAACGACCTGATTAAAACAAAGTTGTTCTCTTTCTGGCATTAAAGTCGGCAGTAAAAGACTGATTCATTTCCCAACTTTATTCCTTCCTTTACTGTTTAATCTCCCCATTCTAAATTGATATTGGCCACTCAGTATTGTTTTAACCTAAAGAGGTTTTGATCATCCACAGCAGTATCTGTGCAAGTTCCATCAAAAACATCCACCTTTCCCCATGCCTAATTTTGCCCTCCAGATTAACTGCCCTGTGGCTATGGCAAATGCCCCTCAGAATGTAGATTCTGCATTCTAGGAGAATCACCAAATGATCAACAGCTGTGATCCAACAAAGTTGCAGGCATGTATAGATTTTTTCCTACTCACAATAGCCAGCATTATAATTGTTCCTCTAAACTAATACCATTTTTGAACTTTCCTATTACTATTGAAAGTACCATCATTTTTCCAGTCTGAGGCTTCTCACTTTCCTAATCCCACATATCCAAGCAGGTACCAAGCATTATTTCTGTCTCTATAACAGCGCTCATATTTGTGCCCTTCTCTCCATTTATACAACTCCTCCTTCATCTCACCAGGACTGTTGCAAAAAACTCTTGATGGTTCTCCCTGTCTCAAAGTTCTTCCTGTTCTATCCATCTTCCACACATCCATCAGAATGATTTTTTCTAAAGCAGAAGTTTGGACATATCACCCCTACTCAGCCTATTGGGCAGGAAAGCCAGCATTGTCTAAACATTAAGACAACCTTGGAAGAGAAAAATGAAATATGAGAAAAGTTAAACTACCCTCAAAAACAAGTTTGATAGAAATAGCTGATGGCACAATGGACAGAGTGCTGAGCCTGGAGTTAGGAAGACGTAATTTCAAATCTGGTCTCAGATATGTTATATGACCTAGGACAAGTCAATTAATCGGTATTTACCTCAGTTCCCTCAGCTATAAATGAGGATAACAGCACCTTCCTCATATAGTTGTGAGGCTCAAATGAGGTAATACTTGTAAAGCATTTTGCACAGTGCATGGCACATAGTAAGACTTACATAAATACTTACTCTTTCCTTTCTGTTCCCCGTCACCACAAGCTCTCAAATTCTGAAACTATCACAGAGGAGAAAAATCACATAGAGAAAAGTGTAACCTTCTTTGATAGCGCCAATACTAACTGTTGATCAATTGCCACTGAGGCAGATATACACAAAAGGGTTGGTTGTGACCATGCACCCTATGTTACCTGTAGACCTTCAGGTACAGATCCAGCAGTGAAAAGGTCATCTTTACAGATAAAGCAAACATTGTGATTATGAGACTTGGTAACCTTTATTTTTTTAATAATTTCAACTACTGAAGATGAGGCAGGGAAAAGCAATGCTAGGAGACTAAAGATGATATGGGAGATGGATCCATAGGAATACCTCAGTTTCCATTAAGGTTTATTTATTTTTTAAGGGAACAGCATTAAGAAAAGACATATCCTTCCTTAGGGAAAATAAATAGAAGACTTCCTGTTTGGGTAATATTTATGGGGACTAATTATAGAAATGTGAATTGTAGGAATGAATAGTAAAAGTTTTTAGGAGTCAGTTACCTCATATTATCTTCCTTTATTGGGCACACAGTAATTATAAGAGGAATTTGTTAAGGGAAATATTCCAGCCTCCTTCATTTCCATTGCTTGGGAAAATGTGTCTTTTATTGCTTTCACCTAGGACCAAATATTGTTTGATATTAATAGTTGAATATGGTTCAGATGACTCCAGGAGTTTCCATTTGGTCCTACCCACAATAGCCAGCATTAAAATTTGCCATAACATCTATACTGTCATTGACTTTAAAGAATTTACAATAGTCACTCAAACAACATACTCATCCTTTGTAGCTACCATAACTCTGTCTTCTACTCACTGCATCCTGAGCAAGGATGCTCCTTTCCTCAAGGGTCTTTGATCACCAATGGAAACTGAGGTTCCCTATTGTGAGAAATTAATATTTCTCTCCTATTTTACTCAGATGGGTCTGGAGAAAGGCTGATATTCCCTATTATAAATACAAGTGATATAGAAATTGATATCTCTTTGACTAAGATTTGAATGATCCAAGTCACATATCCCAAAGCTTTCATTTTAATATAGTCCATATCTCTTATTGAGTAAACCAAAGTTGATTGCTCCCATGTGTTTGAGGCCATTTTTGAATTCAAGTCTTTTTGACTCTAGACCTGACAATCTATCCATTGTATCACCTAGCTGCCCAGAGTAAGAACAGCCTAAGCTTAAGGGAAATTGCCTTTTCCCTCATAAATGGCACTCTCTTTGCTACCTCCATGCTTTTTCTCTGATTGTCTCCCATGCTTAAAATGTTCTCTGTCTTAACTCCCTCTATTTCCCGGCTTCTTTTAAAATTCTGTCTACCCATGAACTCCTGATCCCAATGCCTTTCCTCTGATATGACCTTCCATTTGACTATATATAATTTGCAAATTTTGCATGTACAGTGATTTTCATGATGTCTTCCCCATTAACATGTAACCTCATGAAGACAGATACCCAATTTTTACCTCTATTTGCAGCCTCAGAACTTAACATAATGCTTGGCAACAGCAAGCATTTAATAGATAGATAATTAACTCATTGATTGACCCAAGCCTGGAAACAAAGATTTGGGTTGTTTAGAACAAACCAGTGGAGGTTTTTAGGTTCTTTTTTTCATTGTACTTTTTGGGTAGCCCAATAATTCTTAGATAATTCTCTTAGCTCTTTCCAGGTCAATTGTTTTTCTAATGAGACATTTTACATTTTCTTATATTTTTTTCTTTTTTTGGTTTTGTTTGATCCTTGGATTGAGTCATTCACTTGCATTTGTAGATTTTTAATTTTTAGTGAATTATTTTCTTCAGTTAGCTTTTTTATCTGCTTTGGCATTTAACCAATTGTACTTTTAAAGGCATTGTTTTGTTAATTGGATCTTTTCCATCTCGCCAATTCTATTTTTTAAGGAGTTGTTCTCTTCTTACATTTTTCCAAATTTATTTAAGGGGCTGTTTTCTTTAATCAACTTCTATTTCCTTTACTAAGCTATTGGCTCTTTCCCCCAGTCTTTCCTGTATAGTACTCATTTCTTTTTCTCATTCTCTTTTAAGATCCTTTTTGAACTCTTCCAAGAAAGCCTTTTGGGCTGGAGACTATAGTATTCTTTGGTTCAGTTTTCTGGGGGGTCTCTAGGAGCAACTTTTGATTCAGTTCAGTAATCACCACAAGTACAGCCTGGTATTAAAATACAAATCCTTTATTATCTCCTTCCTGATGCTGGGCAGCTTTCTGGAGAGCCTTTCAGACTGATCTTGGTCTCAATGGAGAAATGCAGGAGGAGAGCCTGCCACCAGGAGCCTGACCCAAGGTGGAAATGAATTTCTGTCTCCTTGGCTTCGAGAGCTTCTAGTGCACTTGTCCTCTGTGGCTCTCAGTCTCTGCTTATATTGCTCCACACCATAGTATAAACCAATCATTATATCACTAGGAAACCATTATCTGTTGTAAGATTAAATCAATCATACTGAACCATGCTAAAGTAGATAACCATTGTATCATCAATTCCACTTAATTAGTACCTTGTAAGAAGTTCAGAGTTCTGGCCCATAATAGGAGACCAGTTCATATCCTTCTGAGATTTCACCTGAAGGCATTTTGCCTTTGTTGTCCTTCTTTGGGTTTGTGTTCTGATCTTCCCCTTCTCCATAGTAGATTTCTATAGTCAGAGTCTTCTAGCTTTTTTGCTAGTTTTAAAAAGTTGAGCTCTGCTCCTAAGGCATGGGGGAAATTTCCCCAAGTTCTTTTGTAAGGAGACAGGAACCTCTCACTTAAACTGGGGTTCGGGGTAGGGTTGGTGGTATTATAGATTTTCCCACTAGCTGGCTAAGACCCACTTGCAATACTAGAGTTTGGGAGCTCACAATTTGCTTTCCATAGTTGCATTGGAATTCTCTCAGCTGTTCTGCTGATCTTCTGGCCTTCTGGAACCTGGACAAACTAACCAAAGTTGCTGCATTTTGGCTAAGAGCCTCCTGCTAGATTCCCTGCATCAGGTCTCCCTGGATCAGGCCTTTCCACACTAGGCCTGCACTGAGCTGTTTTCCCCCTGTCCAATGAAATAGATCTTTCCTGAAGTTCTTCCAAGATATCTTAAGCTGGAAAATTATTACAATCTGAATGTTTGTGAGTTCTGACACTCCAAAATCCATTCAGAGGCTTGATCTAGCAATGATTCTAAGGAAGCGGGGGAGAGCTCAGACACTGTTCTGTCTACTCTCTGCTGTCTTCAATATTTATATGGTATAAACCCACCATCCTAACTACCCTCCTCTGGATATTCTGCAGTATATCAATGTCCTTCCCTAAATTATTGCATCTATGTCATAGGACTGTCATTAATATATTCCTGGAAACTATTTTTCTTAATGCAACCCAAGATCTCATTAACTTGTTAGTCATCTATTTCATCTAAGGTTAAATAATTTCCCTTAATGGATGTAAAGAGGCTGTCTTCAAGATTTGGTTGGTCCCAGGTATGATGACTTGAACCATTAACATATGTTTTTTTAAATTATTTGAAGGATACAAAGTCCAATCTATGGTAAGTTGGTGTGCTGAAGTTTTAATAGAATTTCCATTCCTTTGTGGGAAGTTTTTCTCACCCAGTGTTGCTGCTATAGTAAATAGGAGAGAAGTGCACATTTTCTGTTTAAACAAATGAGGTGTTTGTTTTTAACTTTCCAGTAAGTGAATTATTTTTATTGCATTTTACATTTCAGGAATGCTTCAAGGTATTTCAATCCTGAGCCTAAATCATTGAACTAACCTGGAGTAGGCCTGGCACAGAAAATATGTTGCCCCAAATGTTTCCCTGTTTTATGCTTCACTTGATGTTGACATGCAGCAAGTCACTGAACACAATTTTTTTCATAAATGAATCAATGATAAAATGTAATAAAACTTTAACATACATGAGTCAATCCAGCATGTTTTAGGAGAATTTTTAAAGTTAATTTTGTACTATTGAGTCAAATGCTTTAAAAAAAAAAAAAACAAACCAAGGACAAACAAAGAGTTTTATTTTCTAATCAGTTGTGACTGGGGGGAAAAGGCCATATAAAAGCCTCCCACAATTTCATTTTTACCCCATTAAGAATACTTGTAATATGTGCATTAGTCATTCTCAACTTTTGTGCACAATATAAAACAGTTGACTCTGACTTCATTCTTTCAGGACTGAACCTATTACATTTTTACCACCATCTCCCTACCTCCCTTTTAGGGTTTTCAGAGACCCTGAAATGAGGTCCAGACATCTCTTCTCACCACTGTTATTGGCTTAAACCCAATTTGTTAGGGAGAGGCCAACAATTAGTACTCGCATTCTATTTAATCATTTAATATCAGTTTTATTTTACTTCACAAAGTCAGCAAGAACAAACATATATTTCCCCCCAACACCTTGGAGATATAATATCCTGCAAGTCTCTGCAGGTCTTGAAGAATTTCTGTGGGTAGAAATAGGAGATTAGACCCAAAAGTGGGACATTAGACTTAAATGTGGCTCGGTTTCTATATAGCAATGGTGTCATGACTACTGGTTGAATTTGTGTCTCACAATTTTAACATCATAAAATCTGATGAAAGAAAAAAGGTAGGCTGCTTATGGCAAGAAAGAGGAATGAGAGTTTGACAGCCTGTGTGCCTACCTTTCTCCACAAAACGAAGTAAAAGAAAAGTAAGACCCCTGGCATATGTGATGGATGAAGTCATGGAGGATTTAGGAAGAACATGGAAAAGAGTGGCACAGCTTGAGAAATTAAAATTGTATACTCTGTGTTGTTTGAAGAAGTATCTATATTGATGAGATAGATCACAGATTCAGCTAAGTTTTGAAGCATAAAATCTTTTTTTTTAATAGCTTTTTATTTACAAGTTATATGAATGGGTAATTTTATAGCATTGACAATTGCCAAACCTTTTGTTCCAATTTTTCCCCTCCTTCCTCCACCCCCTCCCCTAGATGGCAGGATGACCAATACATGTTAAATATATTAAAGTATATATTAAATACAAAATAAGTATACATGTCCAAACCATTATTTTGCTGTATAAAAAGAATCAGACTCTGAAATATTGTACAATTAGCCCATGAAGGAAATCAAAAAATGCAGGTGGGCAAAAATATAGGGATTGGGAATTCAATATAATAGTTCTTAGTCATCTCTCAGAGTTCTTTTGCTGGGTGTAGCTGGTTCAGTTTATTACTGCTCCATTAGAGCTGATTTGGTTCATCTCAATGCTGAAGAGAGCCATGTCCATCAGAATTGATCATCATATAGTATTGTTGTTGAAGTATATAATGATCTCCTGGTCCTACTCATTTCACTCAGTATCAGTTCGTGTAAGTCTCTCCAGGTCTTTCTGAAATCATCCTGTTAATCATTTCTTACTGAACAATAATATTCCATAATATTCATATAGCACAATTTAGTCAGCCAATCTCCAATTGATGGGCATCTACTCAGTTTCCAGTTTCTGGCCACTACAAAGAGGGCTGCCATAAACATTCTTGCACATACAGGTCCCAAAGATCTCTTTGGGATATAAGCCCAGTAGTAACACGAAGCATAAAATCTTAATAAGAATAATCGTACATATTGAAGGTGTCTGATGAAAAAAATAAGAAATTAATAGTCAAGCTTTTCTATAGCCATTTTTCAATTGCACAATTGATTACAATATAAAAACTTCATTGTCTTTTTGCTTCTAAAAACAAACAAGATTTTTACTGAGTAGAACAAAATTCAGTTTTAAAATTCTCTTCCATTGCAAAGGATAATGTGTTTTATCAAAGCACTTTAAAATATTTTTCATGCCATTCTTGTGGAAAAAATGGAAAGAGATGAGATTGCCGATAGTGTAGGCAGATAGATTCAAAACTGTTTAAATGACCAGACCCAAAGATTAAATATTAAAGGACTATGTCATCTTAGAAGAAGGTCTTTTTTGGAGCCCAGAAATCTATACTTGGTCTTGTGTCAGTAGGACCACTTGATAATATTTTGACTTAAAGACATATGGAATAAAATTGGGACAACTCTGAGATACCATTATACATCTCTCAGATTGGCTAAGATGATAAAAAAAGATAATGATAAATATTGTAGGGGTTGTGGGAAAACTGAGACACTAATGCATTGTGAACTGATCCAGCCATTCTGGAGAGCAATTTGAAACTATGCCCAAACGGCTATCAAACTGTATATACCCTTTAATCCAGCAGTGTGTCTATTGGACCTGTATCCCAAAGAGATCATAGAAAAACGGGAAATGGACCCATATGTACAAAGATATTTGTAGCAGCCCTTTTTATAGTAGCAATGAAACTCAGTGTATGCCCATCATTTGGAAAACATGATGTTATATGAATGTTATGAAACATTATTGTTCTACAAGAAATGATCAACAAAATAATTTCAGAAAGGCCTGGAAAGATTCACACGAACTGATGCTAAGTGAAGTGAGTAGGACCAAGAAAACATTGTACACAGCAACAATAAGATTATATGATGATCATTTTGGGTAGATGTGGCTCTTTTCAATAATGAGGTGATTCAAGTCGATTTCAATAGAGTTGTGATGGAGAGAGCTATCTGCATTCAGAAAGAGAACTGTTGGGACTGAATGTGGATTACAACATAGTTTCTTCATCTTTTTTGTTGTTATTTGCTTGTTTTTTGTCTTTTTTTTCCTTTTTTGATCTGATTTTTCTTGTGTAGCATGATAAATGTGGAAATATGTATAGAAGAATTGTACATGTTTAATATATATTAGATTACTTGCTGTCTAGAGGAGGGCATGGGGGAAGCAGAGAGGAAAATATGAAACACAAGGTTTCTCAAGGGTGAATTTTGAAAACTATCTGCATATATTTCGAAAATAAAAAGCTATTTTTTAAAAGAAAGAAAAAAGATATATGGCATATTTACCAAATTAGCATATGAAACAAAATTTGGAAGGACAGCTAGCACATAGGAGGACAGAGTGAGGATCCAAAAGAAACTTTGAAAGTACAATTTGGGGGTGGCTATTAAATATATTTGTTGATTTCTAAAAGCATCTGACTTGATACAAAAAGTACTTTCCTATAAGATGCTTTTTGTGCATATATTAAAATCATATAAGATATAACAAATGCAATCATGGAGATAACTTTGTTCAGTGATCCACTAAGTATGAACATCAAATGAAGCATAAAATAGGGAGACATATGTTCACCAAAGCTATTTGATGAAGTCATGGAAGATAGCCATGGATTTCAGACTTTATGTAGCACCATCATCCCTACCACCATCCAAAAAGACTCACTCCCCCTTCTCTTTTTTTAAAATTGTATTTTATTTCCCCCAATTACATGTAAAACAATTTGATTTTTTTAAAAATTTATTTAATTCCTTCATCTCTCCCTTCCCTTAGATAGTAAGTGATCTGATATAGGTTATATGTGTATAATCATGGAAAACATTTCCATGTTAGTCATTTTGTGCAAGTAGACTAAAAAAGAATGAAAGGAAGAAAGGAAGGAAATAAAGAAGGGAAAAGGGGGGAAGAAAGGAAAGAAAGAAGGAAGGAAGGAAAGAAGGAAGGAAGGAAGGAAGGAAGGAAGGAAGGAAGGAAGGAAGGAAGGAAGGAAGGAAGGAAGAAGAGACAAGGGATGAGAGGGAGAGAGAAAGGGAGGAAGGAAATGAAAAACAATATTCAGACAATATCAGTTCTTTCTTTAGAGTTAGATAGCATTTTTCATCATGAATCCTTTGGGATTGTCTTAGGTCATTATATTGCTGAGAATAGCCAAGTCACTCACAATTCTTCATCATACAATATTGCTGTTCATTCATTCAAATGAAATATTTGAATAAAACAGTTTGGGAATCAATAAGTGTCAATTGCTGCAAGGTATCTGTGACTAAAATTTTTATTTTATTTATTTATTTTAATGAATTTTTAAATTTTTTTATTTGAAAAAATAGGAAAAAAAAGGAAAACAGAAAAGAAATAAAAAACAAAATATAACTTTATCATAAGCCCAACAAAACATCAAGGAGGATTCAAAATATATAAAAAATATCAGATCAAGAACGTATATATATTAGTAGAGGAAATTATATTCATGAATGTTCTTTTTTTTTCTTTATTTCATTGTAAATTGTTCTTTGGTTCTTTGCTACACACACCTTATTCACTTTATTCTTTTTTCCCTTTTCATTTTCCCCCTCCCAAGCAAGCTACAGTTAAGAAAAGATATATTTATGGATACATATGAGGACATATGCATACATACACACACTTATACCCACATATGCCACATATACACACGTCTTTTCTATCTCTGCTGCCTCTTTAATTAAATTCTGTTCCATAACTTGCCTTGTTATTACTTAACCTCCTTACATCAAGCATGTTTCTCTTGTCTTCTTCCCTGCCCTTTGCTTTCCCATCCATCCACTGTTCCCTCCATTATTTTTTTTATAGGTTTTAGAGGGTATTATACCCTTCATGATATGTGTGTTTGTGTGTGTGTGTGTGTGTGTGTGTGTGTGTGTGTGTGTGTGTAGTGTTACCTATTGAACCCATTCTTGATGTGAATAGGTTTTCAGAACGAGTCCTCCTCCCCTCTAATGCCAATAATGTCTATTCTTCCTCTGTATCTTATTTGTATAACATGATTACCATTTTTACCCTAACTCTGCCTATCTTTCTTTTGAGCTCCCCTATTATTGATATGGATTTTGAACATATAATATACATATATAAAAATATAAATAAATTGTCCATGTTTAAACAGTTTGTCCATGTCAAATTCCTTAAAAATGATCTTTCCTATTGAATCTTATATGTTAAATTTTTTGTTAAGTTTGGGTTTGGTTGAAAGAAAGGCCTGAAAATCTGCAAATTTGTTGAATATCCTTTTTTGTTGTTGTTGTTGAGTATTTTAGATAATTTTGCTGCCACAGGCCTAGCTCTTTTGATTGTCAGTAAATATGATTCCAGGACCTGAGATCTTTTATTGTAGCTGCTGATAAGTCTTATACAATTCTAATTAAAGTTCCAGCATATTATTTTCTTGTTTTTTCTTTTTCTTGTTTCTTGCAAAAATTTTCTTTTTGATCTCGGAGTTTCAAAATTTGGCAATAATGTTTCTGTGTGTTTTCCACAAAGTATCTCTTTGAAGTATTGATCAGTGGATTTTTTTTTTCTATTTCTACTTTCCTCTCATGTTCTATCACTCCAAGACAGAAAAATTTTTTGGATTATTATCTGCATTATTGCATCAAGGTTCTCTTTTTGGTCACAACTTTCAGTCAGTCCAATTATTCTTATATTTTCTCTTCTTGATCTGTTCTCCAGATCTGTCTTTTTCTTTATAAAATGTTGCACATTCTGTTCTATCTTCTCATTCTTTATAGATATGTTTTTATTATTTTTTGGTTTCTTATAGCTTCGCTAGCTTCCCCTTGCCCAATTCTAATTTTCAAAGAATTATTTTTATCTTTGAGACTCTATACCTTCTTTTCTTATTAGTAACTTTTTTCATAATTTTTTAAATTTTTGATTAGAGGCCTGATACTTTATTCACTGCACCACATAGGTGCCCCAACCACAAGCCTTGGAAGACTGAAAAGACTTCTCAATGAAATTCTTAATCATTTGAAAGAATTTGGCCTAGATATTTGTAGTGGGGAAACAAAAGCACATGTCCAAATTATGTTATTCAGTTGAATGGCCTTGGGGAGCAGGTGTTCAAAGAATTATAGGTTAGAGGTTCTGAGACTTATAAGACCTGTGAGGCCATTCAGTGAATTCTCTCACTTTGTAGAAGAGAAAATAGGTCCATAGAAATAAAGTGATTTGCCAAAGATTATACAGGTAGCAAATGGCAGATCAAGAATAGAAACCAATCTAGAGGCAGCCAGGTGGCACAGAAATATAGAGTACTAGAGTCAGGAAGATTTGAGTTTAAATTTAGTCTCAGACATATACTGACTATGTGAGCTTGGGCAAGTCATTTAACTTCTGCTTAGCTCTGTCTCTAAAACTATTTTTTTAGTATTCTGAGGATCAGATTTTTAATGCACTTAGCACAGTGCTTGCACATGTACAAGTTTAGTAAATGCTTGTTTCCTTTCTTTCAATTTCAAATCCAGTTATTTTTCTATTGTATCAAGCTGAAGTTCACTGGATTAGTATATTTGTACACAGAAATAGTCTGTTCAGGTATAAAGAGCATGGAATTTGAAGTCAAATGACCTGCATTTGAATCCTACTCTGCAACTTGCTACCTGCATGACTTTGAATAAATCAAAATATTTCTGCCTCTTAATTCCCTCAACTGTAAAACGAGATGTTAAAATGGATGATTTCTAGGATCTCTTCCTGTTCTAAATATATGGCCCTAAAAAGCCTAAAAGCCTTAATCCCCTGGTAATATCAAATAGTTATGAATCATGGAACAAATATGATGATCTCAGAAAATCAAAATTGCAAGTTTATCCAAACATCATTGGAATGACACAGAGGATATGTCCGCAATACAGTAATAATGAGGGCAGCTAGATGGTACAGTCAATAGAGTGCAAGCCTGGGATTAGGAAGGCTTACCTTCCTGAGTTCAAATCTAGCCTCAGACATTTAGTAGCTATGTAACCTGGGTGAGCCACTTAATCCTGTTACCCTGTTTCCTCATTTGTAAAATGACCTGGAGAAGGAAACAGCAAATCTCTCCAATATTTCAGCCAAGAGGACTGCAAATGGGGTCACAAAGAGTCCGCCATGATTCAAATGACTCAACAGTAAGGAGAACCATATTAATAGTGAGTTGCATATAAGAAAGTATATGAAAGATGTCAAGGACTATGTTTGAACTGAAAATGAAGTAGGCCTGTCAAGTTTTTTTGAAGTCAAGAAAATAATAACAAATGGACATATTGAAGAGAAAGAGGAAATCCTTCAGGATAAGAGTTGAATGTTTGGTGAAGAATTATGGTGAGATGTAAACAAGAACCATACAAAATGTGAAGTCATGGAAAAGGATATAATTTACATCACTGGAAGGAATATTTTAGTTGAAAAAAATTTTCTCGAAGCATTACAGTAAGTTGCCTATATCTGTAGTCACTGCCCCTATCTGATTACAGATACCTTCTGGGCAGGTGATATAGCAGCTAGAGCAGGTAGTCATAGAAAGCTTTGGGCAATGAAAAGACTAAGAAAATTGAAGATCTACTTTATAGTTAGTACTTGCATTAAAAAGTAGGCATTTTTAAAATATTTTCTTGATTGAATCTAGAACAATGTAAGTAAGATTCTCTAAGAAATGTATATGAACTATTTGAATGTCACATAGTCCAAAAGGGAAAGATCCTTAAATGTAAGGTGAAGCATTTAACTGTGATTAAGTGGCTGTTCTATTTTGAACTGCCATCTCATCTTACAGATTTTAAATAGTCAAAGCCCCTGTATTAAAATATCATATTAACACTACTTTGTCGTCTCTGGGGAATGATATTAATTCACAAGCTTAAAAAATCATTTTATGAACAGTGTATTGTCAGATCCTAGTGTTCACCTTCCTTCATAACCACTTTCTGTCCTCCCTGTGTCATTCACCTTTATAACAGTTAGATGATAGTCTAATGCTGGCTCCAGCTGTTTCTACTTGTTTTTTTCCCCAAGCTCTTTTTAGGTAAATGGCTTTTCAATGATTTAGAATCCTGGTTTATAATAGAACCAAGCTATATTGCAAGTGAAATAATGTAGTTCAGTAATTAAAAAGAACAGTATTAAATTATATATATAGATTCATCATTCATCTTTAGAGTCAATCTCTGTTGTAATAACTGCTTAGAAATCATGTCTTTATTTCAGCAAATTTAGAAGTTCAAAATTATGATTTCTTTTTTCCATAGATTCAAGTTGCTAACTTCTATAGTTCCAAATAGTTAACCTGCAAAGAAGTCTTAAAAGAAATGACAACTTGAACAGCAAAGAGTGCTAAACAGGACCTAACTCCTGGGAGTATTTCTGAATTTGTGGATCAAAGTCAAGAAAATGGAGCACTGAATCTTGTACAGAAGGCATTCAAGCTTCATATAAAGTCTAAGCTAGATGGCTTCTAAAATATTTTAAAACACTAACAGTTTATTGTAAACATTGCAAAATGTGATTTATTAATAATAGCTACCATTTAAGGTTTGCAAAATACTTCACAAATATTTTCTTATTTGTACCTTCACAATAACCCTGAAAGATAAGTGCTATTTTGTAGATAAGGAAACTGAAATAGAAAACAATTAAGGGATTTGTTTATGATCACATAATTAGGAAGCATTATATCAACTGTGTCACTTAACTCCCTCAAGTTTAGTGGGCAGAGTACTGGGATGCAAATCAAGAGGTGTAGGATCTAGCCTTGATTCTATGATAAGCTATGGATATCATTAGATAAGCTAATTCTGTACTTAGGTTTCCCATAGGCTTAAAAGAGAAACAATAATGTTTTATGCACTTCCACAGGGTTCCTGAAAAAATGAGAACAGTAGGTTTCCAAAACGTTTAAGTTTTAATAGTTTAAAACTGTAACAAGACTTTTGGGCTATCTCCAGTCCTTCTGTTCTTTATCTGGTCATTGGACTCAGATGGCTTTAGAAGGCAAAGTGAAGCACGTGACCTTGCAAAGCCCTTCTTCACTTGCATGTTGTCTCTCTGATGTCGTGGTTCTCTTTGAGAAAGAAGAACAAACAATAGCGAGACATACATTCTGTATAAGAACAAATGCTCTGAAAAAGCCAAACATTATACAAAATAAATTATTCTTTGTAATTTACAACCTAAAAAATGAGAAACACACCATAAAATGCACACCTGGAATTCTTTAAACAGCCAAGTAACCAACAGATATTTAGTGTTTATTGTATTTAGAGCATTTTGCTAGGCATTGGAGAAAACAAGAAGCCATATATATTTTCTACCTAATGATCAAGACATTCATCCCTAAATGTCTTACTTTAGGTGCTTATTAGAGTAAGAAAAATATGCTAGCTTTATAAAAAAAATTTTTTTCTGTATGCTTATGATGCTGTAGCTATTATAAGACATTTTTGAAATGTAAAACAGATCTGAATAACTATGAAGGACACAACATAGGAATAATATATAAGTAGCAGCTTTTATTTTAGATATAGAATTCATAATAAAAGTAAATTTAATGCCAATGTAAAGAATAGAAGATGAAGTCTAGAGAAAATAGCATTTTGTGATGAAATAATGAAAATGTCACAGATGATTGACATATAGGCACATGCTATCTGAAGCATTAATAGCTTTAGCCAGAAGCAAGCAGGTTAGAGGAAAATGGACAGCTAAAGTCATTAACACTAAAAATGCTGGTGACATAGAACTATCCAGACTAGATCTCTGGAGGATCTCTGAACGAACCTTGATCTTAGGTGGAGGAGTAATGAAGGCCACTAGGAGGATCTCTGTTTTTCTCTCCATTTTCTGTGTCTCCTCTGTGTCCAAGTTTGAGAACTCCTCTCCTGTCCTCTCAGACCTTAAATACCTCAGTGTGATTACATCATTACATCACACTAAGTATATGCCAACTAGAGTGATTACATCATTATATCACACAAAGTATATGTGAATTAGAGAACCATTATCTCATCAATCACACTGAGTAAGTGCTTATTATAAGCACCTTGCTGTAAGTATCCTTGCTTCAAGTAGGACACAGATGGTCAAGCCCTCCCTGACTTCTCAGGGAGAGAGGTGAGAAATTCCAAAGGGAAAATGGGGAGACAAAAACAGATATTTTAGCAGGATTCCTCTGGGCTGAAGGACCTCACTCAGAGTTCCCCCACTACCTGTGGTACTCCACAGATTATCAGACCAAAATTCCTGGAAACTTCCTTGTTTTACTTACTTCCCTATAAAAAATTAGAATAACGATGCTAACAAATCATAATTGTATTTTGCTTTAAAGTTTGCACAGAGGATTTTCTTCTCAGCAACCTTGTGGATATAAATTGCACTTACCATTATCTGAATTTTATAAGTGAAATAACGGAATTGTCTGATCACATGTATAGAGCCCAGGGGACTGGTGGGCTATATTGGGTGGTGGAAATTAATTTAAAAGGATTTGTTAAGGTCTCATTCTGTGCTGTTGTTGTTTGTCCTTCATTCTCAAAAAGGACCATGCCATCAGGGAGGTGATACCATGACCTGCAAGTGAATTGGATTCAAGTGAGAGAGAGAGAGAATTGTGCAAAGCCACCTACCTCACTCTTTCCTCCAGTTTTATCTGGGTCCAGTAGCCAGATATAAATCAGGACTGGCAAAATTTTTTCTTAAGGAGTACCTTTTAAACCTAAACCACTCTGACTCTCATTAATTGGCTAACAGTAGATCCCAGGCCAAGCCCCAATTGGTCCTGATTGACTCAGAGACAATGTAAATAGCTATCATTTCTGTTTTGGCCAGAAACCTCAAGTCTTTCCTCTCAGTTTTCTTTCTTTTTTTCTTTAGGTTTTGTTTTTGACAAGGTAAAAGAGACCATTCTTTGCATCAATTGCTACCTAGAGTTAATCACTGAATTGGTGTGACCTCAATCAAAATGAGATCTGTTGATGACCTTAGCTTAAAAAGACCAAGATCTCTAGGGGCTTTCTCTAGTCATCTTGACTTATATCAGACAGCTGGACCTAAATGGCTCTGGAAGGGAAAGTGAGGCAGATGACCTTGCACATCCCTCCCTCACTTAAATCCAATTCACTTGCATGTTAGGACATCACCTCTCTGATGTCCTTTCCTCTTCAAGAATGAAGGACAAACAACAACAGCAAAGAGATGAAGTTTAACCAATGGAAACAGATGAAAATAACCATTCTCTCTTGCTTCAGTCCCAGTTCTAGGCTTTATTAGCTATTTAACCTTGGACATTTTGATAATCCTCATATATGAAGCAAGATGATACATTTATTACATACCTTATGGAATTATTATGAGGAAAGTATTAAGTAAACCTGAGTATAATTATTAACATCTTGTATTTTCCTTCTTGGTACAGATGTCATCATCTCTTTAGATTAGAAAGCCTTTTAAGGGTTTCTATTTATTTTACTTTATATTACCAGTGCTTTGAACAATGCAGCTGTTTAGCTTGGGAATTTTTAAATTGATCTCATCCTTCTATCCCCTCCCCTCAGTATCTCCTGGCTAAATGTTCCTCTGTTCCCTTAGATGATCTTTATACAGCTTAGTGAAATTCTTCACCATCCTAGTTACCCTCCACCTTGTAAATGATTCAACTGCATGATGCTTCATAAGTGGTCTAAGGAAAGCAGAGTACAGAGAGACTACCACTTCACTTCCTTCCCTTTGGATAATAAAAATACTTTGGTGTTTCTAGTCCCATATGACTCTAAGATCATCCTAGGTTCAGTGTATACAATACGCTGATACAATACAATATAGCTAAAGCCCTCATCCAGTGTTTTCTTTACTAACAAACCAAGTGCAAACCATAAATCAAATAGTGAAGTATTTAATTGAGACACATTGATCAAGTAAATAACAGAGAAGATCAAGTAATAGATTAATTCCCAGTCCCCCTCCTCTCTACACAAAGGAATACAATGTCTCAGATTCTCATGTTGATGTGAGGTTAGGAGAAAAAGAGAGAGACTTTTCCCAGACAATTAATACTCTATGGTGGATTTCATAATAAAGACATCTTTCTTGGCTCTATCTTCTGCCACTCTGCCACAATGTTGGCAATTTTGCTTCTCAGGGTTACCTTATCTCTTTGTCATGTTCTCAGATGTCCAGCTAAGGTCATTATATTCTGCCTCCAAAGAACAACTTGTTAATTATTATTGTAGAGCTGTCACCCACTGCAAAATTTTTTTTATTACTGTTTTTTCTTTCTGGCGAAAGCATTAACATTCTTCTGTGAGACTGGTCAGCATGTCTTGGAACAAAAATTCCCACATATCTAATCTTCCCCCACTCCTTTTAAATATAGTTTTGTCACACCTGGTTGACACACAAAAAATTCATTTAGACAGCTATCTATACTTTTTCTTTCTTTCTTTTCTTGCTTTTCCTTCCCAATAGAGTTCTTGTTCCCTTACTCCCAGCCAAATTAAGGGTAGTGAATTCATTTTTACTCCCATCTTGCCTCCGCAGCTAATGCTTCAGCCATGCAAATTATTCCGAAGCTTTGATAGGTCTTAACAATGAATCACAAACAATGTCAGCAATCATATCCACATGATTTCAGGACCTGGGATATAAATTCAAAAAAGCCTCAAGAAGGCATTTAGCAGCACAAGAGGGAGAGAAGTAAAGCTACACCTTTGTTCTGAATTCCTGCTGGTAGGGAAAAGTGCTCTAAACATATTCCCTGTGCATTTAGATTACAGCAGCCTAAGAGTAAATTAGTTGTGGTTTTTTAAATTTCCATATTACAATGGTAACTCCTATACAGTTTTCAGTCCACTGAGAGGCCCTACATCACATAAACTGCTTCTTAGCCATCACTTTTCCAGATTGAAATTGTATAACTTTTTAACTTTAAATTTAAAGTTTCATCTTTTATTTCATCTTTTTAATTTCATTCTACTATAACAGCTTATCAAGAGCTTTCAGAATATGTTATGTAATCAAATATATTAGCTGTTCCTTTTAATTTTTATATATCTTTATTCAAATAACTAATTTTTAAAAAATTTTAGCTGCTCAGGACCAAGGACAGATCCATGTAACATTGGCGGTATCCCTAAAGGTATCCCATTAAACTGGCATTAGTCCATCAATGCTTACTCTTGTGATTCTATCATTAAACTAGTTGTGAAGCCACCTAAACTTATTATCTAGTCATAAAAATTTCATGAAAAAATGTGTCGAATATCCTAACCATGATATTTGGCAGATAGGTGACAGTATATAAAGGAATCGACTTGGAGTTGAAAAGACTGAAATACTAAGCAAATTATTTAACCTTTGTTTGCTGCAGCTTTCTCATATGTAAAAGGTGAATAATTATATTGGTAAGATTTAAGTAGGCACCAAATGGTGAGACTGAGGAGAGCAATTTTTACCAAATGATGCAGTACAGTAACAATTCCCATGCGAAGAATTCACAAGGGCTTTCTCCTTGTCAAAAGGTAATTTTATTTACAAGAGATCACAGACAGAACAAAGAGATAAAATTGGCACTAGGAGTAGTGAATTCAAAATAGATTTGGGAGAACATAGCAAGGAAGGTTTTTTTTTTTTTTTTAAACTAACAATGGAAAAAAAAAAAAAAACAAGTACCCCATTAAAACTCACAATTAACAAAAAGTAAAGGAATATATCATGAGGAAGGAATACACCATTGACTGGCAGGTTAAATCCATAGAGGACTTTAGCATCCTAAAAGAGTTAGCTGTATCAAAGAGAAAGACATTATGAGACATGGAGGAGAGATAAGAGGAAAGATACCATGAGACAATGAGGAAGAACACTGTGGTGGACTAATCCAAAAGAGTTTCAGTGAAGATGGTGTAAACTATGGACAGATTTATAGCGGAAATTTTACCTTTGACATTTTAACCTGGGCTTTCTGATTTAATACAGTAAGATGGGATTAACCAAGACCTCCACAGGAGTGGGACTGTAAGGCTGAGGTTTTTCTCATCAGTACCCTTCCCTGTTTGCCTCAAGGAATAATCTTAGCAGTACTTCAGGCTTTCTCTGCCAATCCCACCTATTTACCCAAGACCTCATCAGTATTGTTAGGATCAAACGAAATAATACATGAAAAGACCTTGAAAAATCTTAAAATGTTATATAAATGCTAGCTATTATTTTTACATTTGAGTGGGTATTTTTATGATCAATTATTCTAATAACTGCTCCCAAAATAAAGAAATTTATCCTAATATTATACCCTCCCTCTTCACTTCTACCTATTGGAAACTGTGATTTCAAGATTCACAATTTTCTATAAGAGATCTTCTTTGAAGATGGCGGAGAGGACACACACACCTACTTGTTCTCCATTTTTACTCTCAGAATTTATTTCATGACAAGCCTCGGAATTAGTGTTTGACTGAAAAACACCTCATAAATAATTATCAACAGAAGACATCCTTGAAATTCGCCAGAAAAGATCTGTTTTGGCTTGAGGGTAGGGATGGTTAGACTGGGCACAGGCTGAGGGCAAGCAGCGATGGCAGGCAGCTCACACTGAGCAGACTGGAGGGAGGTGGGGTGTGATCTCAGCTGTTTCTGCAGAAAGACCTTTACCACAGTATGGCTATTGTGCCTTGGCAGCAAACCAGTAGACCAGCAGAGAAGCTGTAAACACAAGTGGTAAAGACTTCCCAAAAGGGGATATGATATGGTTCTCAACACACAAGACTCTCATAGAAGAAATTAAAAAGAGTCTCACAAAAGAACTAGAAGAAAAATGGGAAAAGGAAAGGGAAGCTTGGCAAGAGAATCTGGATAAGTCATCCCACTCATTTAAAGATAGAGTGGATAAAGAAATCAAATCCTTAAAAAACAGAATTAGTGAACTGGAAAAAGAAAATAGCTCTCTAAAAAATAAAATTGGCTAAATGGGAAAAAATTCCATAGAACAAAACAATTCACTTAAAAACTCAATTGGACAATCAGAAAAAGATATAAAAAAAGTGAGTGAATAAAATAATTCATTGAAAATAAGAATCCAACAAATAGAATTGAATGACTTGAGGAGACACCAAGAATCAGTCAAGCAAAACCAAAAAAAAAATGAAACAATGGGAAAAAATGCCAAATACCTTCTTGAGAAAACAACAGACCTGGAAAATAGATCTAGGAGAGACAATCTGAGAATTATTGAACTCTCTGAAAAATATGATTGAAAAAAAGAGTCTGGACACCATTTTCCAGGAAATTATCAAAAAGAACTGCCCAGAAGTTATAGAAACAGAGGGTAAAATAGAAATTGAAAGAATTCATCGATGACCTACTGAAAGGGACCTAAAATCAAAACTCCAAGAAATATAGTGGCCAAATTCCAGAACTATGAGACAAAGAAAGCTACTGCAAGCTGCTAGAAAAAAATCAATTCAAATATAGAAGAGCCACAATAAGGATCTAGCAGTGTCTACATTAAAGGATTGAAGGGCCTGATAGATGATATTCTGAAAGGCTAAGGAACTTGGTATGCAGACAAAAATAATTTACCCAGCCCAAATGAGCATCTTTTTCTAGGGAAGAAGATGGACATTCAATGAAATAAATGAATTTCATCTATTTTTGATGAAAAAAACAAAATTAAACAAAAAGTTTGATCTACAAATATAGAACTCAGGAGAAACCTAAAAAGGCAAAATCTTGCTATAAAAATATATAAAGAAAACATGTATACTTTGTTCTAGAAACTAGAAGTGGAAAGGAAATTGTACTCAGAAAAGGATAAAGTGGGGGAACTACATCTCACGAAGAGGCAAAGGAAACCTATTATATCTGAAAGAAAGAATGGAGGGGGATGAACATAGTGTGTATCTTACTGGCATCAGAATTGGCTTAAAGAGAAAATATTAGACATATTCAATTTATGGTGAAACTTCTCCCACCTCATTGAAAAGTGGGAGGGGAAAAGTGAAAAGGGAAGGAGTAGGCTAAGCGGAATGGAATACAGAAATTGTGATGAAAAGGAGTAAGATAGGGGGAGGAATTCTAAGGTGGGGGGATGGATACTAAAAATGGAGGGCTGTGAGAAGCAAATGGTGATCACAAGTTTAATACTTGGGAGGAGGGTAAAGGGAAAGCAAAGGAGAAAAGCATAAACAGGGGTTAACAAGATGGCAAGTTATATAGAATTGGTCATTTTAACCATAAATGTGAATGGGGTAAACTCCCCCATAAAGAGGAAGCAGTTAGCAGAGTTGATTAAAAGCCAGAATCCTACAATATGTTTTTTCCAGGAAACACACCTGAAGCAGGGCGATACATACAGAGTAAAGGTAAAAGATTGGAGCAGAATCTACTATGCTTCAGGTGAAGTCAAAAAAGCAGGGGTAGCCATCCTGATCTCAGATCAAGCAAAAGCAAAAATTGATCTAATTAAAAGAGCTAAGGAAGGGCACTATATCTTGCTAAAGGGTAATATAGATAATGAAGCAATATCAATATTAAACACATACGCACCAAGTGGTGTAGCATCTAAATTCTTAAAAGAGAAATTAAGAGAGCTGCAAGAAGAAATAGACAGCAAAACTATAATAGTGGGAGATCTCAATCTTGCACTCACAGAATTAGATATATCAAACCAAAAACCAAGAAAGAAGTCAAAGAGGTAAATAGAGTACTAGAAAAGTTAGATATGATAGATCTTTGGAGAGAACTAAATGGAGACAGAAAGGAGCACACTTTCTTCTCAGCAGTTCATGGAGCCTATACAAAATTGACCATATATTAGGACATAAAAACCTCAACTTCCAATGCAGTAAGGCAGAAATAGTAAAATGCATGCTTTTCAGACCACAATGCAATGAAAATTACATTCAATAAAAAGCCAGGGAAAAATCGACCAAAAAATAATTGGAAACTAAATAATCTCATACTAAAGAATGATTATGTGAAATAGCAAATCATAAACGTAATTAATAACTTCACCCAAGAAAATGACAATAATGAGACATCATAACAAAATGTGTGGGATGTAGCCAAAGCAGCAATAAGGGGAAATTTCATATCTCTAGAGGTCTACTTACACAAAATCGAGAAAGAGAAGGCCAATGAATTAGGCTTGCAATTAAAAATGCTAGAAAAGGAACAAATTAAAAACCCTCAGTCAAACACTAAACTTGAAATTCTAAAAATAAAAAGAGAGATCAATAAAATTGAAAGTAAAAAATCCATTGAATTAGTTAATAAAAGTAAGAGTTGGTTCTATGAAAAAAACCAACAAAATAGACAAACCCTTAGTAAATCTGATTTAAAAAAGGAAAGAGGAAAATCAAATTGTTACTCTTAAAACTGAAAATGAGAACTCACCACTTATGAAAAGGATATTAGAGCAATAATCAGGAGTTACTTTGCCCAACTTTATGCCAAGTTGATAACTTAAATGAAATGGGAGAATATCTTCAAAAATATAGCTTCCCTATTATTGTTCTGTAAGAAATGACCAGCAGGATGAATACAGAGAGGACTGGTGAGACTTACATGAACTGATGCTAAGTGAAATGAGCAGAACCAGGAGATCATTATACACTTCAACAACGATATCGTATGAGGACATATTTTGATGGAAGTGGATTTCTTTGACAAAGAGACCTAACTGAGTTTCAATTGATAAATGACGGACAAAAGCAGCTACACCCAAAGAAAGAACACTGGGAAACAAATGTGAACTATCTGCATTTTTGTTTTTCTTCCCGGGTTATTTATACCTTCTGAATCCAATTCTCCCTATGCAACAAGAGAACTGTTCGGTTCTGCAAACATATATTGTATCTAGGATATACTGCAACATATCCAACATATAAAGGACTGCTTGCCATCTAGGGGAAGGGGTGGAGGGAGGGAGGGGAAAAAAAAATCGGAACAGAAATGAGTGCAAGGGATAATATTGTAAAAAAAATTACCCTGGCATGGATTCTGTCAATATAAAGTAATTATTAAGTAAAAATTAAAAAATATATATATAGCTTCCTCAGATTAACAGAGGAAGAAGTAAATTGGCTAAACAGTCC
Source organism: Antechinus flavipes (assembly GCF_016432865.1). NCBI lineage: Eukaryota > Metazoa > Chordata > Mammalia > Dasyuromorphia > Dasyuridae > Antechinus > Antechinus flavipes. The sequence continues at coordinate 573,895,073 of NC_067398.1, read as the reverse complement.
CATTTTAGAAAAAGAAATAGAAGAAGCTATTAAGCAACTCCCTAAGAAAAAAATCCCCAGGACCAGATGAATTCACATGTGAATTCTACCAAACACTTAAAGAACAATTAACTCCAATGCTATATAAACTATTTGAAAAAAATACGGATTGAAGGAGTCTTACCAAATTCCTTTTATGACACAGACATGGTACTGATACCTAAACCAGGTAGGTTGAAAACAGAAAGAAAAGTATAGACCAATCTCCCTAATGAATATTGATGCTAAAATCTTAAACAAAATATTAGCAAAAAGATTACAGAAAATCATCCCCAGGATAATACACTGTGACAAAGCAGAATTTATACCAGGAATGCAGGGCTGGTTCAATATTAGGAAAACTATTAACATAATTTACTATATCAATAACCAAATTAACAAAAACCATATGATCATCTCAATAGATGCAGGAAAAGCATTTGATAAAAATCCAACATCCATTCCTAATAAAATCACTTGAGACTATAGGGATAAATGGACTTTTCCTTAAAATAGTCAAGAGCATATATTTAAAACTGTCAGTAAAATCATATGTAATGGGGAAAAACTGAAACCTTTCCCAGTAAGATCAGCAGTGAAATAAGCTTGCCCACTATCACCATTATTATTCAATATTGTATTAGAAACGCTAGCCTCGGCAATAAGAGATGAAACAGAGAATTAGAGTAGGTAATGAGGAAACCAAATTATCACTCTTTGCAGATGATATGATGGTATACTTAGAGAATCCCAGAGATTCTGCTAAAAATCTATTAGAAATAATTCACAACTTTAGCAAAGTTGTAGGATACAAAATAAATCCACATAAATCCTCAGCATTTTTATACCTCACCAACAAAATCCAACAGCAAGAGATACAAAGAAAAATTCCATTTAAAATAACTGTCCATAGCATAAAATATTTGGGAATCTATCTACCAAAGGAAAATCAGGAATTATATGAACAAAATTACAAAACACTTTCCACACAAATAAAGTCAGATTTAAATAATTGGAAAAATATTAAGTGCTCTTGGATAGGCCAAGCGAATATAATAAAGATGACAATACTCCCCCAACTAATCTATTTATTTAGTGCTATACCAATCAGACTCTCAAGAAACTATTTTAATGACCTAGAAAAAAATAACAACAAAATTCATATAGAAGAACAAAAGGTTGAGAATTTCAAGGGAATTAATGAAAAAAAAAATCAAATGAAGGTGGCCTAGCTGATATAAAACTATATTATAAAGCAGCAGACACCAAAACCATTTGGTATTGGCTAAGAAATAGATTAGTTGATCAGTGGAATAGTTAGGTTCACAAGACAAAATAGTCAATAACTATAGCAATCTAGTGTTTGACAAACCCAAAGATCCCAACTTTTGGGATAAGAATTCATTGTTTGACAAAAACTGCTGGGAAAACTGGAAATTAGTATGGGAGAAACTAGGCATTGTGGTATATGAATGTTATGAAATATTATTGTGTTGTGAGAAATAACCAGCAGGATGATTTCAGAGAGGCCTGGAGAGACTTACATGAACTGATGCTGAGTGAAATGAGCAGAACCAGGAGATCATTATACATTTCAACAATGATACTGTATGAGGATGTATTCTGATGGAAGTGGATATCTTTGACAAAGAGAAGATCTAATTTAGTTCCAGTTGATCAATGATGGACAGAAGCAGCTACATCCAGAGAAGGAACACTGGGAAATGAGTGTAAACTCTGCATTTTTGTTTTTCTTCTCAGGTTTTTTTTACCTTCTGAATCCAATTCTTCCTGTGCAACAAGAGAACTATTCAGTTCTGCACACATATATTGTATCTAGGATATACTATAACATATTGAACATGTATAAGACTGCTTGCCATCTAGGGGAGGGGATGGAGGGAAGGAAGGGAAAAATCAGAATAGAAGTGAGTGCAAAGGATAATGTTGCAAAAAATTACTCATGCATATGTACTGTCAATAAAAAGTTATAATTATTTTTAAAAAGGTCTTCTTTGATGCTTATATTCTATTTTTTAAATATTTGTATCCCTAGCAACAAGCACAATGCCGGACACATAATAATTATTTAACAAATTTTTATTGATTGACTAATGCTGATTGGGTATAGTTATGTCTTCTCTTTTTTAAGTATTCTAGAATTTTGTAAGGATTAGACATTATGTTTATATTTGAAAAATTAGTTTGAAATATTTATCTTTTCTCCATTTGAAAAATTGGTGAATTTTCACTTTTCCAATTTTATATCACATCTCTCATTTGCCATGATGACTGAAGGATCACCAACTCAGTAATCACATCCATATATCCTATGATACTGCTTATCTATGCCAAATGACTTCCACAAATTATGAACTATTTGGAGCACACATATCATTCTCTTCTTTATTCTTGGTATTCAATATCTTATTAATTAGTTTTGTCCTATTGTTGAAAGTGAAAAGTATTCTATTTGATGGGAAAAGAATAAGTAAAGTCAGAACCGACTTTAAGTTCTGTTCATTTAAGTTGATTAAGAAGTTTAGACTTCTTAATCAAATCCCCACCAATCAGAGGGTCCTAGTTTTCTCCTTATCTTCACCTTGTCTGTCTTATAATCTAAAAAAAAGGAACAAAATGTTCTTAGAAGTTTTTTTTCCAGCATTTATTCCAAACTGATTTAGCTTGTACTAAGCCTTAGCCTTCCTTACTCTATTCTTATAAGACCTGCTACTTTTTTATGTTTGTCTTCAATTTTGCCTTGCCTTGCTTTTCTCTCTTGTACATATCCTTTTAATCTGAGTTGTTCAATAAGTTTCTTGTTCAGTCAAATTCCTCTCTTTAACTATCTCATTTCATTCCTTCTCACAGGAAAATCAGTTGTGATTTGTTACCCTAATTTATTGTGAGTATCTACCACTCACTTGAAGTGTTCCTCCCTTTTAAGAATTTAATTAATAAGGATTTTTGCAGAGAGAGAGAGAGAGAGAGAGAGAGAGAGAGAGAGAGAGAGAGAGAGAGAGAGAGAGAGAGAGAGAGAGAGAGAGAGAGAGAGAGAGAGAAAAGAGAGAGAGAGAGAAAGAGAAGAGAGAGAGACAGAGACAGAAAGAAATACAGACACAGAGAGACAGGAATTAGAGAAGGTATTTATTTAGTAGAAATTTCCTATCACAACTTTTCAGCATTTCTCAGACAGCTGTGTGATTTGCTTCAGAAACTTATATAATTTCTTATGTTAGTCTTGAAGCTTGTAGCATACTCTCACCACTGTATTATCTCTTATTTCCCCTTCAATTGAGCTATTTTTTTTTCCTTTTCATTAAGGCAGTGTGATGTAGTGGAAAGACTGCTGAATTTGGAGACGGAAGTTCTATGTTTAAATTTTAGTTTTTCTAATTATTGTCCATTTGACCTGGGGCAAATCACTTCTCTGGATCCAGTTTCTTAATTGTGAAAAAAGGAGATTGTCTTTGATGACCTTCATAGTTTCTTCTATTTCTTTACATATGGTCATTGCCAAAATATTTTTCCACCTTTTTGGATTTCTGCATAGGTAAATAATTTTTTGACATAAAATGCTACCCCATTTCCATTTCCATTTAACTGGTTTCTCTTGAACAAAATTTACCAATCCTTTGGCATCTACAACTCAAAGATCACATTCCATTGCCTATCCAATAATATCTATGAGGTCATGTTTACCTCTCAAATTTGAAGGCTCTTGTTTATTTGACTACTCATATTCAGCTCAAGAGTTCTATGGCAGAAATAACAACATAATTCCTTTATGCTAGTCAGGCTGATTTTTTCCTCACTGAAAGTTATTCCTTGGACTTAATTAGTCTATGCTGTATCTCTCTTGATGCACTTTTCTGGTAGCCTATGGCCATACTGATATGGGTTGCTGATCTATATCATAAAAAGATTCCCTCATGTGGAGTCAGGACTCTTCACACTTGATGATTATTCCAGGATCACATGAATAGCTATACCCTTTCCTGCCAAGAAGATCTATTTCTATATAGAGAATGGAGGAGGGGCAGAAGAGTCCAGTCAGTCAAAATTGAGTTCTAGAATATTCTTACTGTATATTTATTCTATGCTATGGTGAGTAAATCTTTTACTAAGTGTTGAGTGACTAATGAGTACCTCATTGAATTCCAGACTTGTAGCTGAATTAATTGTATCAGGCCCATCCTTAACATTAAGTGTAATATTTGTCTCTCTCATCATTTTTTTCTACTACTGTTTTTCTTTTCAAGTCATATTTGCTGCCATGTGTGGTAAATGGTTGGTCTGTTGGTCTGTTTCATCAAAACAAGTTTTTCTTTTTTTTCTTTGTTTACTTTAAAGTCTACTTAATCAGATCAAGCTAGTCTTCAGGCATACACGGTCTTCTAAATCTTCATCAGTTGAAGAATATTTTTATTTTGGTTGTATTATTCCATACTTTGTACCCATCCTTTTAAAAATTTTGAATTTAGAGATCATACTATATAGCCCTTCTTGGTTTTTTAGGAGTGTCAAAACATTTTTTGTAGATTATAATTATTTTTTAACATTACCCTCCTCTTTTTTTGCCCCTCCCCCCATTGACTTTTTTTTTCTGGGTAGTTAAGTAAAAGCAAGGCAAGCTAGTGGGTAGAAATAAAGTAGAAGAATAAGCAGGGATAGGAAAGAAGGCATACACACAAATACAATAATAATGGTTAGGAGTAGAATTTATTAGAAAAAAAGCAGGAGTAGTAATAGGAAAACTACATTATATGTCAGCCATATTAATGAATTTATTAGAAAAAAAGCAGGGGTAGTAATAGGAAAACTACATTATATGTCAGCCATATTAATATTTTTTAGGCTATTCAAAACAATTAGACAATATAAGGCTGGAATATTGCTGTGGTATAGGGAATGATGAATTAGTGGATTTTTAAAAATATGGAAAAACTTGGACTTTAGTATAATGTTATTAATTTTCAGAGAAATGGGACAAACAGGCATAGTTCAGTCTTACATAGATGTATATGTGTATATCCATGTGTGACTAGAGGTATCTATGTATACATATATGTGTGTGTATATGTGTATGCATGTGTGCATATATATATGCAATATACGTATGTATGTATATATGCTTGCATACATAAATACATCCATGCTTAATTGTAGCCTACTTGAGATATGTGAAGGGAAGGAAAGGGGGTGGGGAGAATAAAGTAAAAAGTACACAGCAAAGAACAAAAGAAAAGGAAGTAAATAACAGATGGACAATTCTGAATACGAATTGCTCTATTATATATGCTTTCTTGAAATGGAAATTTATCGTTATGTATTTTGAAATCTCTCATGTGCATATGGCAAAGTTTTTTTGTTTGTTTTTTTTTCTATTTGTTCTTTTTATGTTTTACATTTGAATTTTAAATAAATAAATACATTTTTAAAATGAAAAATAAAAATTTTATGTCTTACAGGAAAATTAACAATGACCACTGTATGGGCAGCTAGGTGGCGCAGTGGATAGAGCACTAGTCCTGAAGTCAGGAGGACCAGAGTTCAAATCCAGCCTCAGACACTTAACACTTCCTAGCTGTGTGACCCTAGGCAAGTCACTTAACCCCAACTGCCTCAGCAAAAAAAAAAAAAAAAAAAAAAACAATGACCACTGTAATTCACTTCAACTCATGAAGCTTTTTAAGATCTGATTACCTAAGCTCAGGTAGGCCTTTAGGGAAATCCCCCTAATTGGGGGAATCCGTGGTTCCCCCAAGATTTGAGACCATTCCCATAACTGCACACAATATATTTGGAAACTTGCCAGAATTTTCTGGGGATGGATAGATGGAGTAATTAAAATTATTGGATATAAAAAGAGAGAAAGAGAATAATTGATGGGCCTCAAACCCATTATTGATTTAGGTGATATCTACCCCAAGCATGTGAAACCACATGACCAAGCATGTGAAGACTTCCTCCAGTGGAATGGGCAGATATTTTTGTTTCAGTGAGACTTGAAGCTAGTAGAAGCAGGCATTATGGAGCTTGGTCAGACATCTAAGAAGGCATACTGGCCATTGCTAGTCATCTTGACTTTGGTCTTGACACTAGACTTCAATAACTCTGGAAAACAGAGGGAAGTTGATGACTATTTGTGCCCAACCTATGGTAGAACCTTCCAAGCAAGTACTGGTATGATCAGTCATAGCTGGACATACTATATGTTGACCTCAACATCATAATATCATTTTGGTCCTCTTTTAGCACAACGAAAAAACAACAATTGTTATGCAATTCTGCCTTATCTGAAATTCGCTATTCTTTCTAACATTCATTCTCTTCCCAATTTGTATTATTTTTAAAAATTATTTCTCTATGGTGTACATATTTCCCTTCCTTAAAAATCTCCTTTCATTTGACTGACCATTTCCCTCAAACTATTATTCTATATAATTCCTTCATTTTACAACCAGACTTCTCCCAGCTGCTGTTTATATCTCTTTCATTTATTTTTTTCCTCCTTCCACTTGATTCTCCACTTTTCAATGTGGCTTTCATTCATACTACTTCACTAAAACTTCTGTCTCTGCAGTTAAATTGTATGAGTTTTATTGTTTTATTGTTAAATTTTATGAGTTTTTCTTCTCTATTGTTAAATTGTATGAGTTTTTCTTCTCATGCTCAATGATCCTTCTACATTTAATTTGACAACCTAACTTCTGGATATCTTCTCTTCCCTGGGTTTTTATGAAATTATACTATTATGTTTTAACTCAACCTGTCAGTCCAACCCTTTTCAGTTTTGTTTAGTGCAAACAAACTTCATGCACACTCTGCCACTCTTTTCTAGATCTTCTCTTTCCACTCTCTTGATGGATCTTATTGTTGAGATTATAGGGTACAGTCATGATGTAATCTGACCTAAGAGTGTTCCTGTTCTAACAATCCTTTCTGTCAATAATTGTAGAGGATTATAAAAATATTTCTTCCCTTGGATTTTAGGGAAGATATATCTATGACCTAAGAGTACTCTTGTTCTGACTGTCTATCTGTCAATAATTGTAAAAGTCCTCTGGCTTAAAAATGTAATAATATTTCTTCCCTTAGATTTTAGAGAAGTTATATTAGTGATCTTGAAGCCCTCTGACCTAAGAGTACTCTTGTTCTAGAAATATGTCAATGATTTCAAAGTCTTCTGGTCTTAGAATAGATCTACAAACATTACTGACTGTCTGACATACTGTCAGATAGATAATCTGTTGGTCAGCAATAATCAAGTTCTTGAGACAATAGTGAAGAAGACCACCTCTCAAACCTATCTGAAAGCCATAAAATTAGCAAATAAGTAGTGTGAAGCTCTGATTCAACTCTGTATAAATCTATCACCTTCTCTCAGACCCCTTGCTAAATTCTTCTGGAGTTTAATCTGCCTCCAATTGACATTATAATTACAATAAAACTTTTTCCCTTGACTTGGAGATGGTTTCAAGCCTGCAAATTCTTTTGAGACACCTCACGATACCGGTCTGTGACCCCAAACTTTGGGGTTCCCTTTGTGAGGGATGTAGAAGACCCTTACCCAAAATGATTACTCAGAGATCATTCAGTAGAAGGCAGAAAAGTTGTTTATTGAAAACCTCTGGAGGATGAGCCATCCCATCACAAGATAAGAAAGAGAAAGCTCGTGGTAGGAGGGCTAAAGAAGCAATAAAGATACATAGTTTTTATACAAGAAATTACATCACAAGTAAGAGAGCATTGAGAAGGGGAGGGGGAGGCATCTAATTGGTTGTTGCTATTTAGGGAGATTGGAATGGAAGGTTTCTATTTCCCTGAAATCTCCTGATTTCTAGGAAACTGAAAAATCAGGCCTTCAAGCTTAATCAAGCAGATAGTGGTCCAGCTAATAGACTAGATATCGATAAATGTCAAATACCAATAAATATCATCAGCTCAGGTTAAGTAAATATGTTCCTAGCTGGCCAAGGCTCAAGTAAATATGAGCCTGCACATATTATATAAGTCATAGGGGAAACACAGAAATAATAAAATACAGAAAAAGAATTCATACATTCCTGTAAGTTCTTCATCTTATCTCTCTATTCCCCACATCTTTTCTCAACTTCAACAGTTAGACTCTTCCTGTAATAGGCCACCAAAATGATAGGATTACTCACTAAAATGATGGGTTACAGTATATTGGGGTTGTGGGCTGGTGTGACAAGTCATCCCAAAAGAATTTGTAAGTATAGAACTCCAAATCAAGATTGCTAAGAGCAGACTAAATTCCAAGAGATGTTAGCAAGGATCTACAATCCGAGAAGATCTTTTATAGGAGAAATAGAACCTGGGAATTTGATATCATAACTTGGCTTTCTGATTAGATACAATAAAGGTAAAGTTTCAGAGATCTTCACATGGGATAGGACTATAATAAAAAAAAAAATCACTCGAACAAAGGGCTTACTTAAAGCTGACTATTCCCATCAGTGCCCTTCCCTAAAGGCTTGATTGATACAATCTCTCCAAGCCTTCTCTCTCCTTGACTGGAGGACAGAATATCAAAATCTTCCCAATGCTTTCCTTTATAGAGGGGCAAACACTGGACCCTCAGTTCTGCTATTTTATATCTGCTGCTCTATTTGATTTCAACTCCACAAAACATAATATCTCCTTATGTAATGTTTCTCCCATCCCCATCTTTTTTGTCTTTTTTTCTATGAAGTCTTCCCAAATTAGATTATAAATGTCTAGAAGGTCAGGGACTGTCTTTCTTTTTATTATAATCCTCAGTACTTATCATAGTATCTTGTACATAGTAGGAACTTAATAAATGTTTATTGGATTGGAAGCACTTGGTTGTTGTTCTTCACTCTAGAAGAGGACCAAAATGACATCACTATGTAAGAGTTGAGTTACAGTGTGCCTGACTGTGGTTGATCAGACCAATACAAGCTCAGAGTGTTGTGCCACAAGTCAGACACAAATAGTCCATATAAATATTTAGGGGAGCTTCTCTAATTTTGCATATCTTATTTTTTTTTCTGGGTTAATTCAGTCTGCTTTTCTCATAGAGCACAGCACCTTCTCTGATGAGGGCATGCTATACTGGGTGGTTCTGTGCCAGTGTCTCCCATGTCATACAATTACTTCTAAAGTTCTCAATAGATACTCTGAGAATGTCCTTGTACCACTTTTTCTGACTACCTTGTGAGCATTTGCTTTGTGTGAACTAAAAGTAAAATAATTTTTTTGGCAAGTGCACATTTCTCATTCAAATAAACAGAGCTGTCTCTGAATTCATATTTTACTAGGGAAAAACCACAGAAGCACAGTAGAGTGATGGATGGCTTGGGAAGTCAGAGTCCACCGTAACTGGAATCCCAGGGTTATCTATTGACATGCCTTTTCTGGAGATATCAATATTGATTTAATTACTGTTCTTAGAGTTACAGTCAAAAGGTATGATAAGGGGAAGGGAAAGGGGAGTAAGATAAGGTAAAAGCTCATTAATCAGAAACCCAGGGTCCTGGGACTGTGACATGAGTTCCTGAATTGAAGTGGAAGCTAAAAAAAAGGGCTAAATGATGGGGAAATGACTAGGAAGCTGCCAAAATATCTGTTAAATGCCTAACCTGACCATATTGATGTGGGAGAGATTCCTTTCTTTGTGATTTCCCAACTCCCCCAGTTAATGTAATTACCCTTTGACTCACAAATCCTGGTCCCTTTGTATTCCAATAGAAGATCCTGGCCTGTCCCAGCCCCACCCAGATCTGAGCCAACTTTTGGGCTACACCTAAAAGCCCCTCAAGCTAAATCTCCCATTATAAAAGGGACATGCTGGGACCCCTCTCTTTGCAGAGGTCCCAAATGCTAGCCATGTGAGGACCCTCTGTCCACTGGACCATCTGTCCGGTGCCCTTCTCATCTCTACCTTCACCTATCTCCTTACTTCCAAACCCAGTAATAAACCACTTTTATCAATCTAGCTCTCTGGCCAATAAATGCCTTTTTTGGGGACTCGTGCTGCTGCTAGATTTCATTTACCGCTGTATCCTTGCCCTGAATCCAAGGGGGTTGCAGGGGAACTCTGTTTGACTCCCTGTACCCCAAACCTGCCACTAGACCTCAACTAAACCCTAATTTCATTTAGGTACCCCAAATCTAGATCTCAACAATATTACTCTTTATCTTTGGGATAAAATAAAAATTCTTCTGTTTTTAATTAAAAGTCCTCCATAATCTGGCTCCACTCTGTCTTTACAGGATTATACATTCCTCACCTATCTCACAAACTATGTACTAGATTTAGGAAACAGAGTTAGTGAGATTGCCATATTATTGCTTCTATGATGTAATATGTAACCTTAAAACTTCTTTTTGGAGTCTGCCTCAGGACATTCCTATGCCCAATCTGTTTGAATCTGAATAGCTTATTTCTCAATTCATTGCTGCTTGATGATCTGGTCAGTGATAATCAAATTTCAATTCATCTGGAGAATACTTCCCTAGCCCTACCCTTGAGCTATAGAATTAGCTATGGTAGAAGCTGGATAAATGATCTCCTTGGTTCTATTTCTTTACTTCTATTTCTTTACTATATTATGGTAGAAGCTGGATAAATAATCTCCTTGGTTCTATTTCTTTACTATATTCCCTTAGAATCCAGTCCCATTTAGTAATGGTGTGCCATTACTTTCAATAAACTTTGCTCCTTAACTAGGAGATGGGTTCAAGCCTACAAATTATTTTAAGACACCTTATAACACCAATCTGGGAAACTTTTGGGGTCCCCTTTTTCTAACCTCAATATTTGGTGACTCAGTACAGGGAGAATCTGGCTTTCCCTTGCTTGATTCCCTCCTTGTCAAGGTAAGCCTCTCATTTTTCTTCCACAATCCTATAGTATGACACCTCAAGCCACTGGGAGAAGGCTTGTCTAGGTTATTATGAGCTCCATGCTCAGCAAATTTTCCTGGACTGGGGATACTCAGACTGGGAAATTCTTGCAGTTTTCGGCAAAGTTCCTAGGGAGCCTTTGCCACCTTTTCACTTCTCTAGGATACCAGAGAAGACAGAAAAATTTTGGCAAATTTTATGGCTTTTGGCAAAGATGGGACAGTTCTCTTTCATGTCATTCATGTGTCTGTGTCTCTGTGTAGAATGTCTGTCACGTTTGTTCTGTGACCTAGATTAAAATTGCAAGGAAGATTCCTGAAACATCTCAGTTATAGGGATCAATAGCCCAAATCTCTCTGTTTGCTAGTTCTTCTTGTAATGCTGGTAAACTGAGGCAAGATAGAGATTAGAGAGTATTTAATAATTTATTTAATGGGAGAGATTTGCTGGGACTGAATGGATCCATGGTTTGGTGCCAGGGCTGAATGAGACTATCGTCTCCAAGAATCCAGCAGACAATGAGAGTTCTCGATGACCTATATACACATGGCTCAGACTCAGGAGGTAGACTGAAGCAGAAGTAGAGTCAGGGTGCTGAGAGCAGGAATGGGACTCTGACAGGATGGAGTGAAGCCTCCAGAGATGAGATGACATAATCAGGGGGAGGCACCTGGACAGGGGGAGAGACATCTTGATAAGCCGGTATCTGACATTCCCTTAGCTTGGGATGGGGAGAGGCATTCTGATATTTTAAAACATAAAATCTTTTATCCTTATCAAATATTCTGATAAAGAGGGAGGGGAAGTTTTGCAGGACTGAGCTTTGAGAAGCAGAAAAATTGAGTCAGGATAATTGGAGAAACTAAGAACAATAAGAGAACTATGCCATAACATTCTCATCTTAGAACTGTAGGGAAATTCAAACTCTGCCTCATCTGCAGAAACAGAGGAAGCATACAACTTTGCCCAAATACCCCCAATCCAGCTTGGGGAAATGAGGATGGAGTGGGGTTCAGGACCCATAGTCAGCATTCCCTGAACTCTGGCACTAATCACCACATCTTTCAGCAGGTTCTGTTCAAGAACTGCCTGTGAAAAATTCAGATACCCGTGGCAGCACCCAGAAAGCCAATAAGCTTTGCATTTGGAAAGACCATGAGTCTGTCTCGTTATGGATATATTACCCATGAAATTTATGGCAAATTATTTTATTTCTGCCCAGTTTTCTAATTTGTCAAGAGAAATAATAGATGTTGAGCTTGGCATAAAATATGCTATATGAATGTTAACTGCTTTATTGGATATAATTACTTCATAGCTGATAACTTAAAGGGTTTTTTTTTTTTTTTTGTAATATAACCAACAGATGATTTCTAAAGCAATTTTAAAGGAAAGCCCATTAAAGGAATCTATTTGCACTGATAGTGCTAACAGAAGACTTTTTGTAACTTTTAAAAAAAACAGAAAAGCAGTTTGTCACTACTTTAAAACTCTAGATATCTAGAGGTAGACTTCTGAGGGCCTGTCAGTAAAAACTGACATTTTTTCCTGAGTCACAAAAGAGAAATGATTTACATAGATTTGGAAAATAACCAAATAGTTAATTCAGTTTGTCTAGGCTCATTAACTAAAAAAAAATCTGTTCTACCTCAATTTTAAGAATTACTTTGTTCTCTCCCCAAAACAAAAGGGAAATTTATTTGAGGGAATAGAAACTACAGCTAAGATTATTTGACTATTAGGAAAATTCTAAAATTGTTAACTAAGTTATTTGGAGTTATTGTCATCATGTTAAGCCTTATTAGTTTACCTATGAGATGTGAACTCCTTTTCCCCTTCACAGAATGGGGAGAGGCATCAAACATGGAGGCCCAGGAAAGCACTAAAAATAGTTAGGGTGGGCAATTTAGCAAACTCAGCCCCTCCCTGGAGTCTCTGTCAACTTCACTTACTATGTAAGCTTGCTAGTTTTCTTGAAACCATAAGAGTGAGCATCATCAGCCCTGAGAAATAAGCCTGTTTAGGATTTATACTTTTTAAACAAGGAATGTGATTACTAAGAATCTATAAGCCTGTACAATGATACAGTTTGCTCCTTTGCTCCTTTGCAGCAGTATAAGTTTAAACATATAAAACATGTTAAACAAAATCTCTTATGGGTGTAAATTCTGGTAAACTTTTAAAATAATATATCTAGCCCTAAGCTGTGATTGGGAGAATTTGCTATTAGAGATAAAAATCACTTGGGGCTGTAACTGATAGTCATTTGAGTTTTGAATTTAATTGCCTGATCATAAAGTCAGTAATCCACAATATGAGGGAAAAGGGATCACCTTTTAAACTGTCCTAATTATAAAAAACTTAGGGGAATTATCCACGGAGCTGAGGAGAATCTTCTCTTTCAGGGGTGCCTTGTAGAGGCTCTAAAAAAATACTAGCCTGCACCCTACTTCTCCAGAGGAGACCACTGTCCTCAATGTGCATTTTATTAATCAGTCTGCCCCAGATATTCAGAGGAAGCTGCAGAAGTTGGCCTTGGGACCTCAAACTTCCCAAACTCAGCTGTCAGAAACAACTTTTAGAGTCTTTAATAATAGGGACCAAAACAGCTGCAGAGGAGCAGACTGCAGGGCATGAGCAAGAAACAAGGAACAGGCTCAATTTTTAGCTGCTGCTATATCCTGTAACCATGCAGGGTTCATGCTTTAGATGTCACAGACAAGGCCACTGAGCTCGAAACTGTCCTCAGAGGAAACTCCCAGGCCCTTGCCCCAAGTGCAATAAGGAGGGGCATTGGAAGAGAAGATTGTCCACAGAGTTCAAGCTGTACCCCAACCCCAATGCCCTGTCCTCTGGTTTCCTCAGGACCAGGAGTTTGGGGCTCAGCCAGGTTCCCTCTTGCCCCATCATGATGGCTGAACCCAGGGCAACTTTGGATGTGACAAGTAAGACCACTGAATTTCTTTTTGATATGGGGCCTTTCTTTCTGTCTTGCTCCATCAATCTGGTCTCACCTACCTTTCCCCCCATAGAATAATGGGGATTGAAGGGAAACTTAAAAACTGTTTTGAGACCTCCTCTCTGCCCCGACAGTTTGGTGGCCTGTTATTTAAACACTCCTTTCTTATTATTCCCTTCTATTCTGTATCCTTGTTGGGGCATGATTAAATAGTGAAGTTTAGGACCCAATTTTCCCTTCTCGGAACTCCAGGAGAATTTTTGTGGTTCTCTCAAAGCCCTCTCATATTCCCTCTGAAATCTGGGAGGGAGTAGATTCCTCTGCTGGGACCAAGGAATCTCTGGGCAAGCTACTCATGTCACCCCAGCTTTAGTGCACCTATCGAATCCCAGCGAGTTCTCTCATAGATACTCAATAAAGCCAGAATCTAGTAAGGGACTACAGTCCCTGATTGAGAAATTCTTAAAGCACAAGCTTTTAGTTCCCTATGAGTCTCCCTGCAATTATTGCCACTCATATTCTAGGGGACACAATGATTTTCCACTCTAGATCTTAAAAGGTACTTTTTTTGCATACCATTGCGACACAATTCCTTTTTGCCCTTGAAGGGGCAAATCCAGGAAAATGTAAAGTTCTACTATTAAATAGGCAAGGGAAACAGGTTTGCAGATTCAGCTGCCTGTGTTGCTGCCCATTTGTCCCTGACCATGGTACCTTTACTTCCCCATCTGGGAAGAAAGAGGATACACCTTTTTTCCTTCTGGGTGGTTTCAAACACCTTCAGACTAGTTTTTAATCCCAGTCCAGCTCTTTGCAGAATGAATTAGACCATTCCTCAAATAATTCAAATAACTAGTAGGCACTTAAGATTAGATTTCTTTCTTTCTTGTTATTTATGAGAGATTTGCTCTTAGTATTTTCCCTGCAGCTCTCTTGGTTTCATTCTGTGGGCTCCAACAGTGGGGAGATAACTTCTTAGTCTTTAGTCAGGTTAGGGAACTCTGTGGGCAACAGGGGTATTCAGGGTTGTTGGGTGTGCCCTTAGCATCCTCAAAGCAGCCCATATGTGCTACCTGATGCATTATTTGCAGAGGCCCCTTTCCTAAATATCACCATCCCCACCCTAGATATCACCCTATTTGTACTAGCTACCCTGCCCAGGGGAATAACTTTAACCAGACTATCCTTTGTCTTCGTTCCAGAAAGATATAATTGTAGGACATCCATTCCAAAATTATTTTGGCAAATTAGTTCATAATGCTTCTATACCATCTTCTTTGAAGCTTCTTTATACTTACTTTAAAAAAAATGCTCTCCAATCCTTGTGAAACATATTTTCACTGGTCACAAGCTAGGAGAAACAATTAAACAATTCTGTCAAATATGCCCAGTTTGTGAAAGGACTGCTAAAACCCCCATCCTTTAAGGAAGGACTGGCAGAAGGATTTTACATATATGTCCCCTCTCCACGGCTTCAAACTACTTTTTTGGTTTTTGTTGTCACCTTTACTAATTGGGTAAAAACCTTCTTGAACCTCAGGTTTGAGATCAAACCCATTTAAGGTTAATTATTATATCCACTCTGTATGTCATCCTCTCTACCCAATGCTTAAGACATTTTTAAATACTTTGCACCCTAGGTCATCTGAGTGCTCCTTTCTCTGTGTATAATGACACTGCTTCAGATACTGCCCCCACCCCTTCAAGGAGACAAAAGTGGGGATTTTGGGGAAAACATTCTTTGGTATTTATCCTAGGAAAAGCTGTCTGGATGAGAGACAGCCTCATAATAGCCTCATCTCCTCCCCCAGCCACCCCAGCCTTCCTCTGGGTGGGATTCTTAGCTATTGTCCTTACTAACTCCACTTTTAATTATCCCTTTTGCTCATATTTGGACCCTGTATTTTTAACCTACTTGTGAGAATTGTTTCCTTCAGGCTCCCAGGTATGAACTTCCAATTATTTGTTCATCCTGAATCCATTGGCTAATTGATTCTGACACTCAGCACCCCACTGAATGCTGCTGTTTCCATCTTGCCTCCCCTCCTCAATCTGGACCCCACTGGGCAGGGACAGCTCTATGCCCCTTTTCAGAATGAAGCAGCTCCAGAAAATGAGACCTCCATCTTTTTATCCCAAGTGAATTTAGGGATGACTGCTTGAGGGAGGGAAATGATGAATTATGAAACCTTAAAACTTTTGGTTTGGGAGTCTGCCTCATGAAACTCTTATGTCTAATCTGTCTGATTCTGAATAAACTATTTCTCAATTCATTGCTGCCTGATAATCTGCTCAGTGATAATCAAATTTCAGAGATCACCCTCAATTCATCTGGAGATTACTCCCTATCCCTCCCCTTGAGCTATAAAATTAGCATATCTATGGTAGAAGCGGGATAAAATGACTCTCCTTGCTTCTGTTTCTTTACTGGATTCCCTTAAAATTCAGTCTGCTCAATAAGTAATGAGGTACCATTACTTTTGAGACATCTTGTGACACAAGTCTGGGGACCTTTTGGGATCCCTCTTTCCCAACCTCAACAATACAACTTTCCCTCCTCACTTCCATCTTAGTTGGTATCTCTAACTCCTTTCAGTGTTTAAATCTAATGCCACCTCCTTCAGTAGGTCTTTCTTAATTTCTCACTGAAGAAATTAAATTGGTTCTATATCATTTTATAATTGATTCTATTCAGTATTTCTGTGCCATTTTCGTTAATTGTTCATGCCACATTGCTTCTTTGCCTATGGCCTATGTTTAGAAATTCCATTCTCCTTCTAATTACTATTCTATTCATGCCTCAAGTAAATCTATTACCTTTGAGGAATGCAGGTGAACATTAGAGAATCTGGTCTAATATCTTTATACTATCAAGCTATTCTTCAAGGACATATGGTTTGTTATCCCAAGAAAACTGAATCTATTCTTTCTAACATTGAAGATGGACACAAACAATTATCATTTCTTAGTCATGGGGGAAAAAAGTTTTTTTTTTTTTAAATTTTAAAACAATTTTCAAATTTTCATATTATTTTCCTCATCGATTCAGTTGTGTTCTTTGTTCTATGTTTATAAAAAGAAGTTGTACCTTCCACTTTGGATCAGTGGATCTTTATTAAAAGATTCATTCCCATCCAATAAATTGATAAAGCTCAGAATTCTGGCCTCATTTTACTTTTTTCTGAATTCTAATGAGATATTTTATTTTTTATGAATGTGTTATATCACTCTAGTAGAATAGAAGTTCCCTGAGGACAAGAACCAACTCACTTTTATATTTGCAACCCCTAATCTCTAGCATAGTGCTGGGGACATAGCAGATGCTTAATGAATGCTTGTTGATGATTTATTTGTTCCTGGTTTCGTCCTCTGACATCAAGTAGAAAAAGTAATTATTTTGTGGGTCAGCCTTTCAAAAGTTAAAAATAGCTGTCATCTTCCCTAATTAACACTTGTTTCTTGAGGCTAAATATCTTCATTGTTCAGAACCCTTGATACTACCAATCCAGGTAATATCAACATGATATCCCTTAAAACCTAGACTAGTAAATCCCACTTTATAAGTAGATCTTTTTTAATTCCTCTCTCCTCTGGAAAATATATCTGTCATGAGTCCTATTTTCTTGGGGCTTTCTTGGTATAATTTGCTAGCTTATTAAGGTTTGAAGTATTAAATGGCATAACATATTGACATTCTCAGGTAATGCCTTTGCAGTTTTAATAGGAGCGCTAATGCCTTAACATAAAGTATAACTGTGGAAACTTCTAACATCACACTATTTCCTTTATATCTTTTATTAGACATTGTTACTTGCATACTTTTCTGTTTTACTCTAACTTCTTGTTTCTAAGCACATTTTAAAAAATGTTTGCATTGCTTGTAGGTTTTTATTCATGTAAAGTTGGGGAGGGGAAAGTTGGTTTATTCCAACTAGCTAAAGTCAAATAATTTTAAACTTTGTATCTACTGGGTCCTTATCAGAGTTGTGAAATTACAGTCAGTTTTTATTAGCATCAGTCTCATTTAACAGGCATTATGGAACATCAGAAATGTCAGATCTTTGACTCTTCCAGTGGATAAATGTGTAAGATAACAATTTTTTGCCAAATTCCAAACAAATGAAGGTTATATAGTAGAGTGATGTTTTTCTAAAGATAAAAGAGTGGAGAGGAAATTTATAATAAACATGTTTTATTCCATTTATAAAGCCATGCTCTTAAAAAAAACTCTTAGATATATAATAACCCAGTTATATAATAAGAACCACTTGCAACATGCTTAATTTGTTAGGGAGAAAGGCCTTGATGTCTAGAACTGAATTTTCCACAAGTCAATTTAAACACAAACTCAATAAATAATGGGTATCAGTCCATGTCTGTTCCCTGGTTCCATAATCTTCAAGATCTCTTGTTGCCTGTGAATCCATATGTTCAGTCATTTCAGTCTTGATTCTTTTTGACCTCATTTGGGGTTTTCTTGGCAGTGGTTTGCAATTTCTTTCTCCAGCTCACTTTGCAGATTAGGAAACTGAGGCAAAGAGAGTTAAATGACTTGCTGAGGGTCACATAGCTAGTATTTGATTTCAGATTTAAACATAGGAAGATGTGTTTTCCTGACTTCCGATCCCCTTACATTCAGCTCATTCTGCCTGGGTCCATTCTGTAGTGTTTTGTGTATGGGGGCAAGTTCTAGGTCACTACTCACATCCTAGGAGTCAAAAAAATATGAATTTACATGCTAAAATCCATGAAAAATAGTAGACATTCATGAAACTGGAAACTGAGTGGATGCCCATCAGTTGGAGAATGGCTGAGTAAGTTATGATACATGAATGTTACAGAATATTATTGTTCTTTCTTTTTTTAGAAAGATGAAACTTTATTATTTGTTATTGGAGCTTTTTATTTACAAGACATATGCATGGATAATTTTTCAGCATTGACTCTTGCAAAATCTTCTGTTTCAACTTTTCCCCTCTTCCCCCCCCCTACCCCCAGATGGTAGGTAGACCAATACATGTTAAATATGTTAAAGTATATGTTAAATAAAATATATGTATGCATGTTTATACAGTTATTTTGCTGCACAAGAAAAATCGGAGTTAGAAATAAGGTAAAAATAACCTGAGAAGGAAAACAAAAATGCAAGAGGATAAAAACAGGAGTGGAAATGCTATGTTGTGGTCCATACTCATTTCCCATAGTTCTTTCTCTGGGTATAGCTGTTCTCTTCATTATTGAACAATTGGAACTGATTTGGTTTATCTCATTGTTGAAGAAAGCCATGTCTGTCAGAATTGATCATCATACAGACTTGTTGTTGCCATGTATAATGATTCTGGTTTTGCTCATTTCACTCAGCATCAGTTCATGTAAGTCTCTCCAAGCCTCTCTGTATTCATCCTCCTGGTCATTTCTTACAGAACAATAATATTCCATAACATTCATATATCATAACTTATTCAGCCATTCTCCGATTGATGGGCATCCACTCAGTTTCCAGTTTCTGGCCACTACAAAAAGGGCTGTCACAAACATTCGTGCACATACAGGTCCCTTTCCCTCCTTTAAGATCTTTTTGGGATATAAGTCCAGTAATAACACTGCTGGATCAAAGAGTATGCACAGTTTGATAATTTTTTGAGCATAGTTCCAAATTGTTCTCCAGAATGGTTGGATGCATTCACCCTGTAATGTTATTGTTCTAAAAGAAATGATCAAGATGATGATTTTCGAGAGGCCTGGAGAGACTTACATGAACTTATGTGAGTGAAATAAGCAGAACCAGGAAATCATTGTACATGGCAACATCAATATCATACAATGATCAATTCTGATGAATGTGACTCTTTTCAACAATTAGATGACTAATGCCAATTTCAATGATCTTGTGATGAAGACAGCCATCTACACCCAGAGAGAGACCTATGGGAACTGAATGTGGATCACAACATAACATTCTCACTCTTTTTGTTGTTGTTCACTTGCATTTTGTTTTCTTACTCATTTATTTTCCTTTTTGATCTGATTTTCTTTATGCAGCAAGAAAAATGTATAATGTATTTTAACATGTATAACATATATTGGATTGTTGCCATCTGGGGAGGGGTGGGGAAAGGAGGAGAAAATCTGAAACACAAGACTATGCAAGAGTCAATATTGAAAAATTATCTGTGCATATATTTTGATAATAAAATGTCTTAAAAAAATAAAAAGCTTAACCTTTTTAAAAAAAAATTAGGAGCCATTGAGAAAGATGATATAAATGTTCTTTCTTTCTTGTAGAGAGCTGGACTCTGGAGAAGTATACTTGAAACAAGGCATTAACTCAGTGGAATTGATGATATAGTGGTTCTATAGTTCATATATGTACTTAGTACTTAGTATATTGATGTAATAGTTTTCTAGTTCACACATACTCAGTATACTGTAATGACATAATTGTAATAGGGTATTTAAACTGGGGAGGAAGGCAGATTGTCAGACTACTGGAGGAGACTGGGTCAAACTGAGATTGGATCAGACTATGACAGACACAGACTGTGTAAGAGACAATAAAGACTTTGGACTCTATTCTTGTCCATTCTCATGGTCTATCCTGCTGAGACCAAGGCCTTTCCAGAGGAACTACAGAAAGCTAACCCGGACATTACCCTTCCATCTTTCCTTCCTTCCCTCCTTCCTCTCTCCCTCCCTCTCTCACTCCTTCCTTCCTTCCCTCCCTCTCTCATTCTCTCCTTCCCTCCCTTCCTCCTTCCTTCCCTTTCTTCCTCCTTCCCTCTCTTCCTCCCTCCCTCCTTTCTTTCCTTTCTTTCTTTCTTCCTCCCTCCCTCCTGTTGGAATCTTTACAAACTGTTAAGTCATTAGAGTTGAGGAGGAGAAGGAATCATATGGGTACCAATGAGCTGTATTTGTCTTGTCCATCAGAGAGAAACAGAAAAAGAGAAAAACCTCAAAACAAAGGAGAAGATTTAAGAAACATCTGACACCAAAAGAGCATGGCTGACAATGAGACTGTTAAAAGAACTTTAAAATCTTCGGCTTTCAGTTCCTGAAAACCCAGCAACAATCATTGGATTCCCTGAGATGAAACAGAAAAAGAGAAAAACTTCAAAACAAAGGAGATTTAAGAAACATCTGACACCAAAAGAACATGGCTGACAATGAGACTGTTAAAAGAACTTTAAAATCTTCATGAATCATTGGATTCCCTAACACAAGATGAGACTCTTTCAGTTCTTGAAAACCAGCAAGAATCACTGGATTCCTTGAAATGAAAAATTGTTGATGAGACTATTGCAGGACTTCAGAGCTTACAGGAATTATTGGATTCCTGGCACATGAACTAATGAACAGTGGATTCCTTTTGGACTATTTCTAGGACTTATGGACATGTAAATCTCTCTTGCCTCTGAGAGAAGGCTTGTGGGCTTCTGTATCTCCTAGAATGCTCCTCTCCGACTCTTGTTGATGTTTCGAAGTAACTCTCTTGACTGGCTCCCCTCTCCATCTAATTCCGCTGAACTCTCTCTGAGAGCCGCTGTCTGTTTCTTATATAAGAGAGAGTGGGATTGTGGGATATCTCCTAGCGTGCTCTCTGGCCCTAAGAGCTTCAAGGGAGGTGTGAATTCACAAAGTTACAAAGTTTACTTTGTGAACCTCCCATACTTGTGAACTCCAATGAGTACTTAAATACTTCTTGCTTATATGAGCTTTTTAAAGGTGTGAACACAAGCATTGTATCAATTAGTTCTACTGAGTATCTTGTTTCAGGTTCTGGACCAAAACATTTCCTTGTAAGATCAAATCAATGATACTGAACCATGCTAAATTAGATAATTATTGTCTCTATCAACTCTAATGATTTAACAGTTTGTAAAGATTCCAACATCCTCCTTCCTTCCCTCCCTTCCATAAGGAAAGTAAATCAAAATGTAAAGTAACTAAGTTTTTCATTATGTTTGGAAACTCTAGATACATAGGACAGAATATAGGTCACATAGGAATATTTTCTATATTTTCTAGAGGAGAGAAGAATGAGAAAGGATCCACTTCTGGGGTGCTATTTACTAGTTCACATTTTGAGTGACACCATGTTGATATCACCAGTGTTGGGATAGAAGACGAGAGCTATCTTAAATTATTGGAAGTCAGGTAGTTGAGGCTTTCTTAAGAATAGAGCTCCCCACATTACTTTGAGAAAGAGAACTAATAGTGGTATTGCTGGGTCAAAGGATATACATAGTTTTATAACTCTTTGGGCATAATTCCATACTGCTTTCCAAAATGGCTGGATCAGTTCACAGTTCCAACTGTGTATTTTCCAGGGAAAAAGAAAACTAAAATATATATAACTTTTTTTGTAATAAAGGACTGGAGAATTGAGGTAATATTCTCAAAATATTTTGGGAAAAGTGAAAAGGAGGCACAAACTGAGCATGCACCAATATCTCACATATGGCAAGATAAGGTCAAAATGGTTGTATGAACTAGACATAAAGAGAGATTTCATAAGAAAAAAATTTATAAGAAAAACAGGGAACATATTACTTATCAGACTTAAAGATAGTCAAACAATTTATGATAAACAAGAGATAGAGAGCAAAGTTAGATATAAAGTGGATAATTTTGATTACATTAAATTAAAAAGATTTTATACAAAAAACGTAGCCAAGATTAGAAGGAAAACAGAAAATTTTGGGGAAAGTTTATAGACAGTTTATCAGATAAAGGTTTTATATCCAAAATAAATAAATAATTTTGCCAAATGTAGAAGAAACAAGTTATTCCCCAGTTGATGAAAGATAAAAGAATATGAACAGGTGGTTTTCCATAGTCATAAAAGAAAATACTTTAAAGCATTATTAATTAGAGAAATGCATATTAAAATAACCTTGAGATATTATTTTACATTGACTAAAATGTTAGAAAAGGAAAGTGACAAATGTTTGGGGTGGGAGGAAATGAGGAAAAATTAGGACACCAATTTTCTATTGGTGGAATTGTGAAATTTTGCAGAGCATTTTGGAGAGCAATCTGGAATTATGTTCAAAGAATTATTAACATCACCTATGCCCTACTTAATCTATTTCCCAAGATGATTGGGGGAAAAGGAAAAGAACATATATATTCTAAAATATTTATAGCAACTCTTTTTGTAGGAACAAAGAGGTAGAGATTGCAGGGATACACATGTATATAATTGTGATGAAATAATACTATGTTTTAAGAAGTGATTAGCTCAGTGATTTTGTAAAAACACTGAAAGAGTTGGAAAAATAAGGAACAAAATGAGCAGAACCAAGAAAGCATTGCATTGAGTAACAATAATATTGTTTGAAGAACAATTGTGAAAGACTAAGTATTCTGAGTATTATAAATACTCAAATCAATTACAAAAGACATATGAAGGAAGATGTTATCTATCTGTAGAGGAAAAAACTGATAAATAGAATAAATAGTATTATTTTACATACACACACGTGAGAGAGAGAGAGAGAGAAAGAGAGAGAGAGAAATGGTAGTTTTCTTCAAGGATGAAGAGGAATGGAAATAGTTTGGAATTTGGTATAAATAGAAATACCTTTATGATGATAATGCTCTCATTTTCATATATGCAAAGGAATAGAACAGTTAAAAATTAGGTAGAAACCTCTGAAGAAGGGGAAGAAAAAAATGCATAAAAAATAATTTATCAGTTGCAAAGAACCTTTAGAGAGGGAGGGGGAAATATATGACTGAGATAGACAGTTCCACTCAACATCTGAGTGGAATCCTAAACTGGATAAATTACTGAAGAATCATGAGGACAGAATTCTGAAAGAATAGGGTAGAGGTAGGTAAACTGCAGAAGCCTAATAAGTTATATTTGTATAATAGGTCATACTCAAATGCCTTGTATCTACAATAATCTATATTAAAATGAAGTGCATCATCCTGTTTTTTTCTTTTAAAAATTTTCCCCAGTTACATGTAAAATAGGGTGCTACCAGTAGGCAGAATTAAAAGCAGTATCTTTGTCTCACGGTCACATTCATGGGGATATTTGTTCAAAAAGATTTGTTTAGATCTTTTGGAAGTCAAAAGGGGTGTTATGTTGAGGTGGCTGAAATCAATCCTTTCTTTTCTGAACATTTACTGGGGAAGCACAAGCTTGCTTCTGAAATTGGTGAGTAACATTTTTTGTTATGCATGTGCATTCAGTTTTTAGATATTTCCATGTGAATCATGTTGGGAGACAAAAATCAGAACAAAAGGGAAAAGCCATGAACTTAAGGAGTTCTGCAGTAATCTTCAAATTCAGGCATTCTTAAAAAATTATTTGCTCAGTTTAATTCAACAAGTCTTTGACTTACTATGTACCAAGCACCATGTTAAGTGATGATGATACAAAAAAAAAAAAAAAAAAAGATTCATGCATGGCCTCAAGGAGCTTATGGTATTCAAACTCTAAGAGTTAAATAGCATCAAAAATCAAGGTACTCTCTATCAAGGATAGTTTCTATGGTGACAAATGGTTATAACAACCAAAGTCCAAAGAGATATTTTCTCCCAGGAAAGATTTAGGTAAAAATCAATACCTAAGAAGAGCACAAGACTCTTAAATCCATTAATATTTCTCTTTAAAATAGTTTCAATCAAGCCACCAAACTATACAATTTATTTATTTTTAAATGAATTCATAATGTAGTGTAAACACACACACACACACACACACATTTGTTGGTATTCTCATCTAAACTGAGACATGTCACCACCTTATCATTGAACCAATTTATTCCCAAACTCTTGTTTTCCTAGTTCTCTCCTAATGGTTTTTAGGTGAGTATAGCTGGTATTTGTTTTTTCTTTTCTTTTTAAAATTGGTGATGCAGTAGACAGAACCAACTTCAAATGTGATCTTAGCCCCTAGCTGTGTGGCCCTAAGCAAATCACCCTCCATTTTCTCCTCTGCAAAATGGGGATATGTAAAAAATAGTTTAAAAAAAAAAAACATTTACCTCCTATGGCACCTGTGAGGATCAAATGTTATATATGTAAAGAACTCTGCAAACCTTAATGTGCTATCTAAATGCTACCTAGAATAATAATTATTAATAACAAAAATAAAGAGATTTGGCAGAGAATTGCTATTCACATTTTAGTCACATAAAGCAAAAATAAGAGAAAGAAAAAAGAAAGAGTGATACAGTGGAAAGGATTTGGAATCAGAGGACTTGGGTTCAACTTGTGCTTCTGACTTACTAACTTTATGACCACCCTGGACAAGTCACTTAATTAGGCCTCAAATTTTTTATGTAGGTCTCATCTAGTTCTATCCCTATCATTCTCTTCCCTAATGGTTCTTAGTATTGTGCCCCACAAATTCTCTTAGTGGATACTCTTTCAGAATGAAGTCATTGAGGTATATATTGGAATGAGCATCAGAAGACATTACTGATCCTCATATGTTTTAGGTAAGATACCAATAAGCTTGGAAGCATCCAGAGAATGTTGACTGTTATAGAAAAAGATCATAACATCATAATAATATATATTATATACATAATATATAACACATTAATATATTATTTATGACATACCAATATCATATTACTTAAAACAATGTAATATTATATAATTTATTATATTTAATAATTAATAACATAATGTATCATATTTTATATATAATATATATGTACATGTTACATACATACACACACACATACAATTATATTAGGATCATGTGAAGGAAATGGGAATAATTACCCCAGAAAAGACAACACTTGGGGAGAGGAAGAAGGCTTTGTCTTACTTGATTCTAGGAGTCAGAACCAGGAACAATGCATAGGCAGATTTAGCCTTGGAGGAAAAAAAAAAACTAACCACTGGATCTATCCCACACTGGAATGGGCTTTTTTTTTTTTTTTTTTTTTTTTAATTTTTTATTTAATAATTACATTATATTGACACTCATTTCTGTTCCGATTTTTTTTTTCCTCTCCCTCCCTCCACCCCCTCCCCTAGATGGCAAGCAGTCCTTTATATGTTGGATATGTTGCAGTATATCCTAGATACAATATATGTTTGCAGAACCGAACAGTTCTCTTGTTGCGTAGGGAGAATTGGATTCAGAAGGTATAAATAATCCGGGAAGAAAAACAAAAATGCAGATAGTTCACATTCGTTTCCCAGTGTTCTTTCTTTGGGTGTAGCTGCTTTTGTCCATCATTTATCAATTGAAACTCAGGTCTCTTTGTCAAAGAAATCCACTTCCATCAAAATATGTCCTCATACAATATCGTTGTCGAAGTGTATAATGATCTCCTGGTTCTGCTCATTTCACTTAGCATCAGTTCATGTAGGTCTCTCCAAGCCTCTCTGTATTCATCCTGCTGGTCATTTCTTACAGAACAATAATATTCCATAACATTCATATACCACAATTTACCCAGCCATTCTCCAATTGATGGGCATCCATTCATTTTCCAGTTTCTAGCCACTACAAACAGGGCTGCTACAAACATTTTGGCACATACAGGTCCCTTTCCCTTCTTTAGTATTTCTTTGGGATATAAGCCCAATAGAAACACTGCTGGATCAAAGGGTATGCACATTTTGACAATTTTTTGGGCATAATTCCAGATTGCTCTCCAGAATGGTTGGATTCATTCACAACTCCACCAACAATGCATTAGTGTCCCAGTTTTCCCGCATCCCCTCCAACATTCATCATTATTTTTTCCTGTCATCTTAGCCAATCTGACAGGTGTGTAGTGGTATCTCAGAGTTGTCTTAATTTGCATTTCTCTGATCAATAATGATTTGGAACACTCTTTCATATGAGTGGTAATAGTTTCAATCTCATCCTCTGAAAATTGTCTGTTCATATCCTTTGACCATTTATCAATTGGAGAATGGCTTGATTTCTTATAAATTTGAGTCAGTTCTCTATATATTTTGGAAATGAGGCCTTTATCAGAACCTTTAACTGTAGGAATGGGCTTTCTTAATGGCAATAGTTTCTTAATCAAAAGTTAAATGACCATTTCTCTAGGATATTGCTAAAAGGATTAAATGTTCAGTTATAGGTGAGCCTAGATGATTAATGTGCTCCCTTCTAAATCAGAGATTTAGTGTTTCTGTGATTCTCTGCACTGAGTTCTGAAAAATCTCTTCTAACTGTAACATTCTATGATTACAATCCTTTTACAAATTTGGGAACATTACCATCTTTCCCAAAAACAAATTTCAGTTGATACCAAAGAGAGTAATTATATTTAGAATTAAATTTTCTTTATGGCATATGTTTAAATTTAATCCCTCATTCTAAGGCTTACCATGGAGAAAAATTTAAGGATAAATCACTATTTTGGTCACTTTTCCATAGAAATACATATTTAAAAAAAAAACTTAAAAGTTAAATTGACTGCTCAAGAAAAAAAAAAGGTCTTATAGTAAAGTATTCCCTATCAATAATAAAAATTCCAATTCTCCTTTTTGATGTAAGAAAAGCAAGCATTTCAAAATTCCCATCTCTCCTTATTAAGAATTCACTCCATGTTTAAATACAGAAATTTAACATTTTCTTTAAAATATTTTCAATTAAGAAATGGTAGCCATGGGGAAGCTAATTAGCACAGAAATAAAGTACAGGCCCTGAAGTCAGGAGGACTTGAATTCAAATCAGACCTCAGACACAACATTTAGCTGTATGATTCTAGGAAACTCACTTAATCCCAATTGCCTCATGCCCCCAAACAAAAATTATGATAGATAAATGTAATGGGCTGAGGCTTGAGTTGATGCACTGAGGTCCCAAGCACGTGAGGCTAAATAGTAATTGGACCATACTCTATTTATATATATGCTGTCCCCACCCATTCTTTCTCCAAGTATATGTATAAATAGAGTATGGTCCAATTACTATTTAGCCTCACGTGCTTGGGACCTCAGTGCATCAACTCAAGCCTCAGCCCATTACAGATAAATATAATGGAATATTATTGTTCTATAAATAATGATAAAACACACTGGTCCAGAGAAATCTGGGGGGAAATGTATGAATTTACACAGTGAAATGAAAAGAATCAGGAGAACACTCTATACAATAGTGTAAAGACAACGCCCATCATTATTCCAGAGAACTGATGAAAGTCTATTATAGATGATAGAAAAGATGCAGAAGGAGATAATATGCTTTTTAAGTCATGGACAATGTGAGAATTTGGTTTGCTTGATTATACATATATTTTTAAAATATATATATATATTTTTAAGAAAGAATTTCTAACTTGGGAATGGATGGGAAAAAGAAAATAAATGCTTTTTAACTGAAATAGAAAATAAAATGAGAAAATGGTAAACTGATCTTCATTTATTAGAATATTATTCCTGGTTGAAATTTATAAAATCATTAAAGAAAACTTCAAAGTTTAAGAATGAATAGAAAGTCACATATGGGAATGGATTATTCCTATGAATGAAATGTCAGCATGCTGCATTTGGAAAAATATTGAACATGGTTTTAGAATACTGACTCCAGCACAATTACAAACAGTGAAACAACAGTCATGGCCAACTCAGTAAACTTTTCTGAACCTCAATCCCCTTAAATATATGTTAATGATGAGGTTAATGGCAAGTGCAGAGAGTTGTGGGAATCCCCTTCTAGTCAGTGCAGCTCCTTAGTGAAAGAATTAAAAAACCTGAAATATTGAATGATAAAAGGGAAATTTATTGTTGGATGAGAAGTCATCTTTGCTAGGAGACTGATTTCCTCAGTGGCAAGGTCCTAGCAGAGAAATAACAAAAGGTTTTTCCACTGAGAAGAGGGCCTCTTCACAGAGGGCAGGAGTCTTGGCAAAGACTCCTTGGCAAAGACCAAAGAGGCAAAGCATACTACTTTAGACATTCTGCAAAGAATGAATGAGCAGAAACCTATTTTATGAGCAGATCTTGGCAGGGGTCTGCGGGCAGTTTGAGCTGATCAGACCAGAATCTCCTAATTGAATGAAATTACTTTGAAGGCTTTTTCAGCCTGAATTTGAATGGGGATCTGGCTATTAATGGGGGCGGGTGAGGAGGGAGTGAGGTGATTTGCCTTAGAAAAGGCCAGTTAGGAGGATATGCTCTCTCTCATAGATTCTCTGGAGTCTGGGAGGCTAGGAATCAAAGGGAACAGAATTTCAGAGATTTAATTTTACAGATCAAAAGGGGACAGTTTTTGTTTTTGCTTTTGCTTTTGTTTTGTTTTTAGTTTACCCACATCACTAGGAAAGAAGTTATATGGTATAGTCTGGACTTGGAGTCAGGAAAATCCAAGTTAAAATCCTGCTTTGGACACTTAAGACTTGGGACCTTGGGCAAGGACTTAATCTGTATCAGCTTCCATTTCTTTCTTCACCTGTAAATGAGAGGGATGGAACACAATTAACTCTAAGGTCCCTTGCAGCTCTAAGATTTGTGATCCTATTTGCATCTTTTATATCACAATATTGTTATGGAGAAAAGTTTTTTAATCTGTGACCCCATATGGGATCACATGACTGAATGCAGATATCATTAAATTATTATTTATTTCAGTAAATGTTTGACTTGTACATATATTTAATATCTAGCTAGGGTGGTGTAAAAATTTCTCCAATGAAAAAATTTAAGTTTAAGAAGCCCTGTTATAGAGCACTCTGTCTCTGTCTCTGCCTCCCCCTCCACACACATAATGTACCTCATCTATATATACACACATATATTTAAATACGTGTGTGTGTGTGTGTGTGTGTGTGTGTGTGTATACACACGGGAGCTGTTGGAATACATGGGAGCCACTTGACAGTGGCTGCTAGAGATCCCACCCAGATCTGCAGATTGGATCTCCTCATTTGAGAAGATGATACAAGGAGACTGAAAGACAGTTGCTGTTCTCTGACCTCTCTGACTGAGAGGCTGCTGCATTATCTGACCTCTCTCCTCTTCCCTCTGCCTCCAATTTATCTCATTCCCAGTCCTCAACATCTGTGTCAGCAAAGCCTGTCCTACAATTCTTTCAGATATTATGATTCACAGCTGTGGAGGCTCTCAGAGAACTGACCTGTCCCTTAACATATATACATATAACATATATACATATATACATATACATGTATATGTCTCCTTATACTTATGGATATATGCATATGAGGAGAGAGAGAAAGAAAGAAGGGGAAAGAATTATACATATGGACAGGACCTGGATCTGTGATATCACTGATATAGGAAATTATCCAGTGAGAAATTTCCTCTTTCATTACCTATTGGGTCAGGACATACTATGCAACTTATAATTTTAGAGAGTTTTATAAGGCATTGGATGGTTAATTGATTTGGTTAGTGGCATCCTGTCTGAGGAATCCCCTTCTTCCATATGTGTGTGTGTGTGTGTGTGTGTGTGTGTGTGTATACACACACACATTTGTGAATGAAGAAAAAAGAAAGTAAACCCTTTTTTAGCCATTTCTGACACCAATTTAAATGCCTAGAAGTGACCAAGAATGAATTTTCCTGATCTTTCTTTCTTATGGTCCTTGAAAAGGTAAAGCTCAAGATCCCAGGAGAGCTTTATAATTTAATCTCTTTTGCTTTACTGTTTTTATTTTACTTCAGAAACAATCCATTTATCCAAGCTTCAGACACACAGAATAGCCCCAGGGTAAATCCCGTTCTTCTCCATGGGTAATTATATGCCACTGAGATTCTGAAGGGGATCTGTTATTATACTCACATAGCCCACAGTTAAGTCAAGTTCTGAAAGGGCTGTGGATCAGAGTGCTATCATATTACTCTATTAATGAGTTCTTCCCACTATCATAAGTATATTACCATATCTTATTTTAGATAGGGAGGAAATATTAATAAAAATAACTTATGGCAATAGAGGGAATTAAACAATTACATGCATTCTCAATATATGAATTTAAGTAATCAAATATACTTTGATTATACTTATATATTGTTTTATATTTCTGGAGTTATTCTCATTATTCTCATGGAATGCATATGTTAGATAACATTTATTAACAGATATGAAAATTGCGAAAGAAAGGATCAGGAACATATTCAGTGTTCTTGAAGTAGTCCATTGATGTTTTTCTTTAGTACTCTTTGTATTAGACTCCAAACATATTAGGAATCCATACAAAATACTATACAACTTTCTAGCTCCCTAAATCCTCTAGACATGTCAAAAAATCATATCTTTATGTACTGAGATGAGATTAATTGTAAAGAACTATCTTTGAGAAGCTAGAAATAATTAAAAATTATAAAATTTTACAGTTTGAAAAAAACCTCAAACTTATTTGCTTAGGAGAAAGATGACTAACAAATTAATTAGTCCTATGTTACATAGCTACTATAGATTAGTGGCATGGCCAAGATTAAAACATAGGAATTCAGTCTTTAATGTTTAGTTCCTTTAATATGAACTTAACATGTACATTTTAGTATATAAAAGGGAAAAAAGAATTGTATATGAAAGGAAACTTTTGTTACAATTTATTTTAAAAATATATTGATTTTTAACATGGTAGTAACAGAACTATCCTATTTGTATCTTTTTCTGAATTTGTGGATTTTTTTATATTTTTAAAATGTTTCACTGATGCAATTTACCCATTTTTTTCCTTGTTACTAAACACTAAATATACCTTTCTCTTCTTAGAAGCCTTTACCTTGAAAGCAAGTATATTTAAAATAAATAATGCTATAAGAGACAATAACCATGTTTGAAAATGGATGCTTTTTTTTTTCTTCAAATTCATTATCATTTTGCCCAGATGTAGATTAAATATTTCATCAATTTCTGAAGTCATAATTGGTTATTTTATTGATTAGAATTCTGTAGTCATTCAAAATGTTTCCATTACACTGTTGTGATTATTGTGTAAATCATTCTACTGAAGCTACTCAGTTTACTTCATTAATTCACTCAAGTTTTTCTTAATTTCTTTGAATTAGTTACATTTATTAAAGTATAATGCCATTATATTAATCTGCAAGTTTGTTCACCCATTCCCCATTTATGAGCACCCTCATTGTTTTTAATTTTTTGCTACAACCAAAAGTAATTGCAAAAGATCAGTATATGGCCTTTTCACTTTTTCTAACTTTTACCCTAAGGATGTTGTTCTAGAGAAAGGTAATTTCTAAAAGTCATCATTTACTGATTATTAAAGATAGACACATCAAAACAAAACATTTGGAATAGGGTTGCCATTTTATTCTACCAATGTCATTCACAATGACTAGATTGTAAATGTTTACAAAGTAGGGGGAAAAGATATATTATTTTTGTGTTTCTTTCAGTAGTAGCACAATGAGTGTGTGTATTTGTGTGTGTGTCTGTATAAGTAGATATATCTACATATACATACATACTCAATATTGAGTTGGACTAAGAGCCAAAGACTTTCTCCGCATTTCCCTAATATGTAGTAAATGATGACCTTTAGAAATGATCTTTTTTCCAGAATTATCTTTACATTTTCATATGAATTAGAATGAAAACTTGTTGAGAATAGGGATTTTTTTTTCCTTTCTTTACATTCACAGGGTTTAGCACAGTGATTTATAGTATATATGAAGTACTTAATGATTGCTGATTGATTCCTATATTGAAGGAAATGAGGTTTTAAAAGAGATCTTTTTAATAAAGTTTTTTTCTTATTTTTTCTT
Organism: Antechinus flavipes; assembly: GCF_016432865.1. Taxonomy (NCBI): domain Eukaryota; kingdom Metazoa; phylum Chordata; class Mammalia; order Dasyuromorphia; family Dasyuridae; genus Antechinus; species Antechinus flavipes. Next base: position 573,862,510 of record NC_067398.1, on the reverse strand, counting down.
GCTTTGTCAAAGGACAGGAAGAAGTAGAGGGGAAGAAGCAGATATTTTTAAAAAATAATACAGAATTTTAAAAGAAGAATCCTTTATTTGCAAGGAATGTATTTTAAAATATGAAATAAAATATCTCTTTTGACTAAGTCTTGTTACTTTCTTTCTTCCTATTCACGTTCCTAATAGCTGATAAGGACATTGGAAGTCTAAACCTAACTCCTGTTTGAAATATGGATTGCTTTTACAAAAGGCGTAGTAAATGGTTTGTCAATTTTCCCTTAAAGTTGTCCATTCACATGGAACTTACTATTTATTATAGCAGTCCTTTCTGATTCTTTGTCCTTTAGTCATTTTCAGTTAGATTTGATTCTTTTTGACCCCTTTTGGTTTTTTTTTTTTTTTGGGCAAAGATAGTGGAGTGCTTTACCATTTCCTTTTTTTAGCTCATTTTAGAGATGAGGAAACTGAGGCAAAAAAAAAAGTTAAAGAGACTTGCACAGAATTACAGAATTAGTAAATGTCTGAGGCCTGATCTTAACTCATGAAGAGGAATCTTTCTGACTCCAGGCTCAGAATTCTATCCACTGTGCCATTTAACTTTTATTGATATCTCTATTGTGAATTTTTTCCCTTTTACTTTCTTACAATTCATTGGTTCCAGTTCTGCTTTTGGGGACCGAGCAAAAGCAAGTATAATCCCTCTTCCATAAAAACCTGGAAAGCCAGGATGATGCAGGAAAGCAAACCTAAGATGCTATCATAAATATGAAAGAAAATTTTGGAGACATGTACCAAATAATTTCTAATATAGAAAACTGATTGTCGGGAAAAGAAGGCTCCTGATGGATAAAATCAACATCTATGTCTCCATTGCAAATTCAAATTTAAACCAGGCCCTGAAGTATTTTATTAATAGCTTTGCCAAACTTTAACATTCTTTCAAAAAAGTATAAATATAGCCAAAGATTCATAATTATTTTTTAAAGTAAAAAATCAGGGCAGCTAGATAGCATAGGAGGTAGAGTATTGGCCCTAGAGATAGAAGGATCCGAGTTCAAATCAGACAACACTCATTAGCTGTTTTTGGGCAAGCCACTTAATCTCAATTGCCTGCCTCTCTTATCTCAAAAAGTGAAAAACCATTTATTAAGATGCATGTATGGAGGAGAGTTGGACTCCATGATTTCTAAGATTATAGCTCTAAAGTTATGATCCTACAAATTTTTACCACATGCCCTATATGACATACATGTTAAGTGTTAGAAATAAAAATCAAAAGCCAAGATAGCCCCTGCTCTCAATAAGTTTACATTACATTACAAGTTTACATTACATTCTAATTGACATACAATACATATATTAAGTGATGATACTATTATATTAAATTAAAGATATTTTGGTTTGGAAAGTTGCAGGGATGATGAGTAGAGTGATAGAAGAATAGATTGAAATTTCATTTCCAGGAATAATAACAGATCTGATTAAATTATGGGTTCTAAAATCTTGACCACCAACATTTTTCTTTGGAAAACAAACAATTCTCCCAAAGGATTACCTTTGAATTTTCTCTTTCTCCAAATAAGGGCTTTACTATATAGCAAGTGAGAATAGAGAAGAGAAGGCAGGCATAAAGTGGCATTGGAGCTGAAGAGCACATGGCTGGTGAGTGAAAAATGGCTGGAACCAATTCTTAATATAATGGACAACTGAGGCAATTACTAATCTGGACAATGGGTCCTAAGGTGAGAGTTCCATTAGAATTGGGAGTATTTCAGATGCAAAGTTGCTTTGTTGTAAGCCTCTTGTATATGTATTGCATATATATTATATGCTATTAATGAGTTAAGAAAGAAAAAAATAGCTCATATAGAATGTTATCAATGTATCAATGTAATCAAAATTGCCAACATCTGAAATGTTTCTGATTCCCCTTATCCATTAAAAACATATGCCCATTTCTATGTTAAACATAATTTTTACTTTTAAAATCTTAAAGAGTTGGATGGTAGAAGATTTGAGCAGTACCTTCTCATAAAATAGCAAAATGCAGGGGAGAGGAAAACAACAATTTCTAAAGAAGTGAGGGACACCCAATTAATCCATACTTTTTGAGGACAGCTAGGCATCACAGTGAATAGAAAGCTAGTTCTAAAGTCCAGAAGATTCCCTTTCCTGATAATGACATATGTTGGAAAGGATGTGGGAAAACTGGGACACTAATGCATTGTTGGTGAAGTTGAAAAAGGATCCAACTATTGAGGAGAGCAATCTGGAACTATGACGAAAGGGCTATAAAACTGTGCATACTCTTTGACCCAGAGTACCATTACTGAATCTGTATCCCAAGGAAATTATACAGAAGGAAAAAGGACCCAGACATGCAAAAATGTTTGTAGCAGCTCTTTTTGTGGTAGCAAAAAAATTTGAAAAGAAGTGGATGTTCATCAATTGGGGAATGGCTGAACAAGTTGTGGTATAGGAAAGTAATGGAATATTATTGTTCTCTAAAATTAATAAACAAGCTAATTATAGAAAGGCCTGAAATGATTTACGTGAACTGATGCTGAGCAAAACAAGCAGAATCAAGAATACATTGTACACAATAACAGCAAGAATGTGCAATGAGTACTATGAAAAGCTTGGTTCTTCTCAGTAATTCAGTGATCCAAAGGAATCCCAATACACTTTAGACAGAAAATGCTGTCTGCAACCAGAGAAAGAACTAAGGAGACTGAATATAAATCAATAAATGCTATGTTCACTTCTTTTTTTCTGCTTTTTAAAAAATCTCTCCCATGGTTTTTCCCATTTGCTCTGATCTTTGTCTCCCAACATAATTCATAAAACAATATGTATTAAAAATAAACGATCAACAAAAAAAGGATTTCCTTTCCTGAGTTCAAATCGGGTCTCAGACACTTACTAGTTGTGTGATCTTGGACAAGTCACTTGACCATGTTTGCCTCAATTTCCCCATCTCAAAAAATAGATGGGAGAATGAAATAGCAAGCCACTCCAGTATCTTTGCTAAGAAAACCTCAAGAGGTCAAAAAAGAGTTGCAAGTGAACAAGGACAGAATAGAAGTAGATTGAGATGCAAATTCAAAATAGAAAAAAATCTGTGAAGATTCCCATTATAGATGATTTTCTCCATCAAAGTTAGCAGGAATAACATTACAGTTTTCAATGCATTGCCTGAATAAATAAAAATAGTATCAAAACAAATAAAGGTGAGAAGAGTAAAGAGTTGGACTGAAATATATGCAGAAGTCTGTACTGGAGGTAATACAATGTTGAGATTGATTTGAGAACATACAATTCAGATAATCTTTTTAAAATACTCAACAATGTGTCTACTTCCCTATTTCTAAAAAAATTCTTAATAGAGCAACATATATGGGTAGCAAGAGAATCGTGGATGAAAAGGACAAAGCTTTTTCATAAATGATGTTCTGGGAATCATGGATGAAAAGGACAAAGCTTTTCCATAAATGATGTTCTATAAACATTGCATCCTTAGGATCACAACAATAATTTAAATAAGCCTTGACAATAAAAAGAAATCCAATGTACTAAATGTTTTTTGATATTTTAAAAAATTGATATGGTCCAAGGAGTTATCCATATATGTATTAAAATTACTCAAGATTCTTTAAAAGATGTTGTGACAGAACTTTAATGATCTTCTGATTATTACTAAAAAGCAAAGCATAAAATGGAGAACCATGTGCTTGCCAAATATATTTGCCACCATCATGAAGAGTATCCAATGTAGAATTTAAATTGAAGAGGATCCTCTATCGATGAAGTCCCTCAGATATGTGCTGAATGTGAAAAGCTCTAGAAAATTACATGGATTTAAAAAGATATGGCCTCAAAAGATTTTAACCAAAAAATCTACACAGGAAGCAAGACAGTGTGATATAGTAAAAATAAAGATCCATTTTTTAAATGTGATTATTCGTCTGGTAATACTATATGAGTAAAAAACCATGGATCACCACAATTTTAAAACCAAAACAAAATAAAACTTAAGTCAATAGAAAGTTACCTAAACTTTCTATAAACATGTGAAAAATTATTTATCAATAATTATTGCATTGAGACCAAAATTTCTTCTTTTTCTACTTTCTCATCCAGAAATTAGCCAGTGTGAAAAATCTTAGACAGACTGTCAAGTCTTGTAATAGATCTTAAAAGAAATGTTAAGTTTGGGCTAGTGGTTGTATTCCTGATCATTGCTCAGACATGAAGTGCTAGTTCTCCCTTTTATCAGATAGATTATATGGAAGGTGATGTCTCTTTGACTAAGATGGTGATCCAAGTCAAATGCCCCCAAACTCTCATGGTAATGTAGCCCATCCTTTCATTGTAATATTAATTTTCTCATTAATTGTTAAACAGGATTGATTGCCACTATTCAGGAACATTTTCTCTTCAAAGGGCATATAAACTGTGAGCCCATAGCCATGAGGAGTCTTTGGTCTAAGAGACATCCAAATAACTGTCTTTTTATTAACAACAAATATGCTGGCCTTATTAATAAAATGATTAAATTACCCAGAAATAATGTCATTTAAATGTTTTTAATCACCACAAGTAAATAATGAGTTACCAACACTTTAACAATAAAGAATTGTTTTAAGACCATTGTAAAGGATACCATTAGGGAGGTATATGACTAAAAATAAAAGGTAAACTCTTCACATATAAAAAATTAAGGAATATCTAATGGACTGCCTATGTGCTCCACTAATTATGACATTATCAAAAATCCACATGTATATAATGCTCTAAGATCTGTAAAGCACTTTAAATCATTATCTGATCCAGGGAAGTAAATACTATTATTCTTCCTACTTTATATGAGAAAAATGAGGCCCCTTGAGCTTAAAGGATTTTTCCTAGAGTAATATAGCCATTAAATGTGTAAAGCAAGATTTGAACTCATATATTTTTTACTTCAAATCTAGCATCCTTCCAATTATACCACTAAATAAGAGAATCTGATATAATGGGACAAATATCTACCAGGATTTCCTCCTGAATTACCTGGAGGTTAATTTTCCTAAAAATGAGAGAAAGGGCAAAATTGTATCCAGGAAATGATTAGCCTGGGGAGAATTAAAGCTTAAGATGTATTACTCTAGATACAACATTCTAATATTTTCTGGGCTTCCTAGTCACTTAAATGTACAAAATGGTCCATTTTTATGGAGTCCAGGGCCTTTAGGCTTCACAGATGTTCTAACACTGAGTATGTCGTTATAATGACTTGATCAAAGTGGGATGTATTCATCCAAGTAAAGTACTACTTGAGCATTGTAGTTGAATATCCTTTCTCTTTTTGTTAACTATTGAATAATCTAGGAGTACATTATTGAATCTAAATTAACAGAATAACTTTCTGAGTCATGCTTGCCCCTCCTATCAGGGCATATTATTTAACTCCTCAATGTCTCTGTTAATTTATGTTGTCAAATATAGGTGGCAATATGGGGCAGCTAGGTAGCACAGTGGATAGAGCACCAGCCCTGAAGTCAGGAGGACCTGAGTTCAAATTTGATCTCAGACACTTAACACTTCCTAGCTGTGTGACCCTAGGCAAGTCATTTAACCCAAATTGACTCAGCAAAATATATATATAAGGGAACAAAATTTCAACTCAGGTCTTGTTGAATTCTGGTCCAATACCTTTCCTGAGGATGGATACCACGCACTTCCAAAATCCCCCCATCCCAAGATGAATGGAAGGACATGAATAAGAACTATACAGAACAACATATTCTCTAAAAAAGGATTCCTGATCATGTAGAGATTGGACTAGATAGTTTCTGAGACCTGACAGTAGAAATTCTGTAATTCTTGAATATGAAATAATTGAGGACAGCATCTCCTCCCCATCTTGTTTCATCTTTTTCTTAACTATTGTTTTTCCTTTCTTCTTCACAGCACCCAAACTAGTATTTTATATAGCTTAAAGTGAAGAAAAATAAAAAATAAATAATTCTACCTTCCTTTCCAGATCGTTTATCATTGTCTAATCTCTACCTTTTTTTTTCCCCCAAAAGTAATCATCCTCCTGGAGCAAGGTTCTTTTGTAACTGCTTCTTCTTTCACAGTCTCTTCCAGCTACTAGAAGCAAGTCTGCTTTTCTCTCTCTTCCTCCTTCCCCTCTTATAATAGAGGCAGAGGTTGGCACTGTTTCAGCTATTTCTAATTAACTCACCTCCCCCATGCTCAGTAAATGACTCAGCATGTTTCAGCAATTTTGCTTTCTTGGAGTGGCCAGATTTTTTTTTGGGGGGGGGGAGGGGTATCATAAATAACACAGTTAAATTATTGAGATGACAGGATTGTAGCCTGGTCAGATTTGGCCCCTTTCTCCAGAGGCAATAGATTTCCAGAAATGGTCAGAGTGACTTGGGAATTCATAAGTAATCAGTAAACCCCAAAGGAATTATACTAAATGGGACTATGCACTTTTATTTGGAAGTTCATTGTTATATTTATTAAATGTATTTCAGTAGCTTATTTACTGTTAAGTATAAAGGAATTGATTAGGGGATAGAGTTTGGGGAGGGGAGGAAGAGAAGAAACAGCCATTTAAGACCCGCAGGCTTAGCAAAAGAAATAACCCTTGTATGAAATGGGACTCAGGATCTCAGGAAGTATACATATTCTCATTGTATCTTTTTTTTCGTCATGAAACTACAGAAGAGTATTTCAAATATAATACCAATTTTCATTCATCCTTTGAAGTAAGGCTGGAACACATCATACAGAGACTGTGATTATCATCAGTAGTATCATCATCAAATATGAATGATACACAGTTCAGGGATCAAAAATTACAAAAGAGAAAAATCTTCCTGCCTGGTACTACATTCAACATGGTCCTAGGAGCTTAACTCCATGCAGTGAAGAAACTAGATAGTTGAGATATAAGTGAAACCAGAAAATAGGCCAATCAGAAGAAAGTTCAAGACCTTCCATAACCATTTGTGAGAACTCATTGAATTCTATGTCACCTATACCATTTGGCAAGATTTTGTAGTACTGTACAGGGCAACCTGTGATAAACTGTATGTCTTTCCTCTGAGACTCAGCCTATAGATAGGCTCATTAATAATTCGGCCAAAGGGTGATGAATTTTTCAGCCACAGCTGGTCTCAGTAACCAGCTGACCTAAGTCAAAAAAAGATTCTGGTTAAGGCTAGAAGGTGTACTTCCATCAATGAAATCACAAAGTATTTGCAAATTAAATAAGTTTGTGATAATGAGATAAAACTAAATATTGGGTCATATGATATTTATGTTGTCTCCAGAAGAGGAAAGCTCATAAACTTCTGTGTGCAGTGGCAAGAACAATTATTTCACAGTGTTGTGTAGTCTGATTTCACAGGGCTACAAACAGCTTTCATTAGCACTCTCTCTCTCTCTTTCTCTCTCTTTCTCTCTCTCTCTCTCTCTCTCTCTCTCTCTCTCTCTCTCTCTCTCTCTCTCTCTCTCTCTCTCTCTCTTTCTCTCTCTCTCTCTCTGTGTGTATACATATACATACATACATACATATATACATATATATGTGTGTATATATATATATATATATATATATATATATATATAATTTTCCCTTAGGAATTACAGCTGCTGTTTAGGTAGATTTTCAGGCAGAAAGGGTAATAATTGATGCCATATGTTCTTAGACAGACAAATAAAGATTTTTCTTGAGTTCAGAGTAGTTTCAAACAAGAAAAAGTTGGCTTTCCCTATACTTTTTCACATTTAGAGCTGGGATGACTGCTTGCCTTTTTATTCTTGTCTTTTCCACTTGACTTTCTATCTCTAGTCTCAAGAAAGAACTCAGGACCAATTCTAATTCCACATCACTCTTTAATAGTCTGATATTTGTATTTCTGCAAATCTCTCATTCCATTTCACTTCACAATTGTTTGTTAAATATCTACTTTGGCAATGTATAAGTTTCTGAATCTGCAGAGACAAATATAAAATAAAACAACCTTTGCTCTAAAAAAATTCTATTTTTGTACTTAGTCAAATCAATAAAAAAGAAAAAAGAAAAGAAAATCAGATCCAGAAACCAAGGCATTTATTAGCTTTTAGCCAATTTCATTTGCAAGTGTTTATTTTAAAAATATTTATCAGTCCAAAAAAAAAAAAAAAAAGGTGATTAAATGTCTGGTGCTTGCCAGGGAGATACACAAAATATCCACTTGGATATTTTGTATCCTCAATTCTCTCAAGTAGCTCATAGTGTAATGGAAAAGATAATATACAAACAACTATGGACAATCAAGTTGTATACAGTATATAGAATAAATTGGAAATGATCAATAGATGGAAGGGACTAGAATTAAGAGGATTCCAGAAAGATGTTTTAGATGGAATTTTATCTGGGCCTTAAAAGAAGCCAAGGAAGTTAGAAGGTGGATGGAGAGGAGCATTCATTCATCAGTCCCATGAAAGTTATATGAATTTGAGGCTCTTTTGTTCTAAAACCTCATTACAATGTATGTACCAGTGATAATATTACACAGATCCAGAATAAAGGAAATAACCTACATTTATAGAGGGAAACTTTTGTCATTTTTCAAGCTGAGTCTATAATGCCGGAGAAACTGAGGCAGGAGAGAGATAAGAGAGTTTTTAATATTTTATTAATGGGAGAGTAAGATTGACTGGACAGGACTCTCGTCTCAAATTATCCAGTCAGACAGAGATAAAGATATACTGGGAGTAAGGAATTCATGTTGGTCCCAGGGCTGGAGGAGAATGTGATCCCAAAGAATCCAGCGTCCAGCGGACAGCCACCAGCCGCCAGCCGCCAGCAATGAATGGAGGAACCCCAACTTCTTAAATACCTTTTCTCTAAACAAAGAAAGGGGTAAGAAGGAGGGAAAAACCTCTATCAAGATGGGAAGGCCATAAATCCTAGAAAACCCAGAGACAGGATGTCTGAATACAAAGAAGTAAAGATATCAATGAGATATCTTGGAATATTTTAGAGGGATATTGTAAATCCTTGAGGACAGAAAAGTCAGGAGGTCTACTCTCTTGTTTATCTTGCTAATTTATAACCATAGAGCAAATAATCCTCAGTCTTACTGAGTCAGAGGGGGATTTACAACTAAAGAGATTGAGACAGAACAGTTAAGGAAACTGAGACAAGGGAAACTCATACAGAGAAACTGAATCAGGACAGTTAAAGAGAACTGTGGCATAACAAGTCTTGTCAAAAATCCTACTGTAAAGATGATAATACATGCAGGTAAACAACGAAAAAAGAAAAAAAAAACATTCCTATAAAAAGTGTTAGGGAACAAACACATTTCAAAAATCCCCAAAACAACAACCCTCTCTTTGATGAATGAAAGTTTCACAATGTTGATGCTTTAATTTTTTTTTTTTTTAAAGAACCGAGGAATTAAAGAGCAAAGACCTAGGATTAACTTTTCCCATACAATTGCCCTTGGTTTGACAGCTAAAATTACCTTGCTCTCTCTCCAGGAAGAGCTTGATGATGTTAACTCTGTTTGCTAACCGTAGTTCTCCAGTTATCTAGAGTCAAATACAGACTACTTTTCCCCCCTCCTTTTCTACCTCTTCTCCAATTGGTCTCCCATTTCTCTTTCTCCATTCAGTAAACTTAAGATGCATTGAGGGCAGAGTCGGAGCCATCCTGCTCTCCCCGCCCATTTCCCGCTCCATCCCTAATTGTTCTTTGCCAGGCCTTGGTTCCTTCTTTTCCACTTCTCTCAAGCTCCCCCTCCCCCTCGGATTCTAAAAGCCTTTCCCCTCCCCCTCCCTTGGTCCCTCACTCTCCTTGCCCCCTCCCCCCACTTCGCCTTGTGACACATCCTGGGCTCTCTCAGTCTCAGCAGCAGTAGCCGGTACGGCGGCGGCAGCAGCAGCTTCAGCAGCAGAGGCGGCAGCCGCTGGGCCCCTCAGCCTCTCTTCCCAGCTGAGCTCTTGCTGCAGTCATGGCTGCTGATGGAGTGGATGAACGTTCTCCTTTGCTGTCAGCATCCCATTCTGGAAATGTCACTCCAACCGCCCCGCCGTATTTGCAAGAAAACAGCCCCCGAGGTAAGGCAAGAGAGGCTACTTTCTGCTTGGCAAGGAAAGGGCTGGAACATTGGAAACCGGAGCTTGGATTCTGAGAGCTGAGCTTTTCACTTGGGCTTGGTGGGGAAGGTTAGAAAGAGGGAGGAGAAGAGTGGGGAGGAGGAAGAGGAAGAGGAGAAAGAGCTGGAAGTGTAGATGTGAGGTAAATAAAGGTGTTTATTGTGTCTTCCAAAGCCGGAGAGTCTTGGAATTACATTGCATTGCAGGGCTTTTCTTTTGTGCACATTATACAAGTACTTTGCACTGGGAGGGGGAAAAGGACCTGAAATGTATTTCCTGAGTGGGACTTCGCCTTTTTGCATAAGCCCTAAGTGTACCAAAGCTGGTGTGCAAATTTTCCACAATCATTCACAAATCCCTTAGTGGTATTGTGAAAGGGACTGCTGCTCACCTTGATATATGCCCTTGAAAGCACTAAGCTTGGGAAATATGCAGCATGTCTTGATTTTCATTCGAATCACTACCTCCCCACTGCCTCCTACCACCCACCCAAGCTGGCCTGCTATTGCTCTATTGAATCAGTGATTTCCTTTAGCAAAAAGGTTCATTACAATCAAATTATGAAGATGTTTGGGTTAGAGTATATATGCAATTTCAGTTTTCACTGAGTTAAAAACACATATTCATCTGTGGTCCTTAAAAGTGGTAGTTTTGGGTGTGTGCAACCACAGTTGGATGGAGAAGAGATCTTGTATTTGATGCTTACCTGGCTGATAAGAAATTGACTTCTCAAAAGTGACCTCTTGTCATACACCAGAAGCTTCAGTTTATACAGTTAACATTTTCACCCTACTTCCTAATCAAATAACATTATTAAAATAATTTTATGTATTTTTTTGGGGGAGAGATCATGATTTTTGCACCTGAAGTCTCTAGTTGTCATCTCTACAATAGGAAAAAGGAATATATGTGTGGGGGCTGGGAAGATTATTTTCACTTCAATGAAGTGAGGGAGAAGAGGATTGTGTTTTACCTTGAGAAACAATACTGAAATGAGAAAGACTTGGTCAGCTGGCAGCTGCTGATGTAGCTTAAGTGACTGTATCCCACTTGGCTTGGATGCAATTTTGGAGAAGTAGAGAAAAGGCTTAGGAGACAACAGGGCAGTGCTTACGAAAAGGACAGGTCATGTTTCTGGTAAAAATAACTTTTTAGTTCTAGTGTGAAATAAGAGCAGCTGTAGAGCAGGTTGAACTCGTCCAGTTTAAAGGCTCTATTAACACATCATAGTTTGAAAGGTGACAATCTAGACTACAAATTCTATAAGAAAAAGGATAAAAGAAAACAAAGTTTAGTTTTAAATAACTCAGGGTAATAGCTTCTTACATGTTGTGAGAAGTGGGACAAATGATACAAGATGATTAGACATAAAAAAAAGATGGCTAATTTATTTTTGTTAATGGAGGGAAATACCTATATTTAGGTGGTGAAATTTCCCTTCTTGGACAAATTCAATCTTAAGATTTGTTACAAAACTTGGTTGACTGAGATAGATTGACAACCGTCAGCAAAAGATTCACCCTCTGAGGGTATATACTAGAGTTTGAATTTAAGTTTTTGTCAGATAACTGTTCTATTTTATCTTTACTCATCTTTACTGTGAGGGAGGTGTTTTTGAATTATTGAAAATGACTAAGTGGTACATCATTCCTAAAATGGTCGAGATTAGGAAGCCTCAGAGATTGCATATTAATAATACTTAATTTTTTTTTTATCTTGTGTTCTAAAAGTCAGTATAATTTTAAGCTTCAAATAACACTAAGACTTCTGGGGCAGGCTGCATAGTGCTTTAAAATTTGTAAGTGCTTTACAAACTTGATCTGTACTACAAACCTCTCTAAATGATTTAGATGTACCCCCATAGTAGTAAGTTTTAGATGTGATATTCAAACCCATATCTCCTAACCTCAATTCCATCTCTTATTTCCAACATGCTACAGCAGAAATTTCAGTTTGGCAACTTACTTTCAGGAAATCTGGAATCCTTATTAAATTTAGGAGATAAAGTTGAAGAATAGTAGATTCTCCCTCCCCTCCCATTAACAACCAATGACTTTATAGAATAAACAGTCAAATATATCAATTTTGTGTAGTTAAATGGCTAAGGATCATTTATGATAAATGATAAAGATGAACTTTATTAAGTTTTTAAACACAGTTTAGTAGTGTTTTCTTATGACTAATATTAAGTTTTCAATTCTGCAAACATTAAACAATTCTGATATCATAGATCTAATCCAAAACAAAAACTTCAAAACCCTTGTAAATCTTGTATTAGATTTGATTTAACTCTGCAAGGTGAGACCACTTCTTAATGTTTTGAATTATTATAGCAATCAAACTAATTTAGCCCATGGTAGTGGAATTAAACTTATCTGAAGCTAGTATTACTAATGCTAACCTTTGTTTTTGATGCTGCTTTCATTTACTTTTCATCTGGCCTCCTTTTAATAAAAATAACAATGGGTGAGGAGAGAAAAGAAAAATTAAATACTTAACTGTGAATGCCGAATATAGGAAGATACTGAATCTAAAATCGCACCTGAGACTCAGCATTTTAAGTTGAAAGTCATTGGAGTGTTTATTTCAAGATAGGTTATTAATAATGTAGAGGCCATGAATCAATGTGAGTAGGTTTAAACCCAGAGAGAATCATCTGCAGCCTGAGTGACAATCTAATCAGATTTAAGTGGAATGACTGGAGAACTCTCTACCAAGTTTATACTGGGTATCTGTCCAGATCCTACAGTGGTCCCTTAAAGGGGTTCAGTGGTATCAACATTTCTTTGGATGCACTGATCAGCCTTTGTGAGAGAGTGATGACAATGAAAGAGAAAGTCAGTTTCAAGCTCCTTTGGACCTAGAGTTGAGCTCCACGAATTTATTTAGTAAATTTATTAATAGATGTGATAGTCCTATAAGCAGGGTATTGCACCAATAATGCAATCTCACTTTTTAAAAGATTTTATTTATAAGCTCATAGCATTAGAACTGGAAAGGACAAGACCTTGAAGTCATCCATTAAGATATCCTTATTTTAGAGATAAAGAAAACAAGACCCAGAAAAGAGAGAGAAGTACATAGTAAAAAGTTCTACAGGGTCAGGATTTGAAATTAGAGCTTTTCATGCAAAATACAATGCTATTTCTATAGCATTTTCTACTTGCTACACAAACCTTACATTTAGAATCAACTAAGTATAAGCATGGTAACTGAGGGAATGCATTTTACTTAATATTCATTGTAGACAGCTAGGTGATACAGTGTATAGGGTACGCAGACTTCTTGAAGTTAGGAACACTTGAATCCAAACAATTTCAAACATTTCCTAACAGTATGACAACGGACAAATCCTCTAACTGCTGCCTGCCTCGGTTTCCCTCAACTATGAAATAAGGATAATAATAGCAGTTACCTTCCAGGGTTGTTGTGAGGATCAATGAAATATTTGTAGGATTCTTAGCACAGTGCCTGGCACAACGTAAACAATCAGTGCTTTTCCTTTCTTTCCTTCATTGTTATTCTTAAGAAATTATCATAGAGAAGTTTTTTTGGGGGGGGCATTATATTTTTAGGAAAAAATTTGAGTTTTATGTAGTAATTCCTATTAATGCTCTCAAATAATTTTCTTTTTTTAATTCAAAGATAAAAGAGAAATACATTTTTATTTTAATTATTAAATTTATGTTAAAGTAATTTTATTTCAGTTCAATAAGAGGTGATAGTAATTTTTGATAATAGGCATTCAGATATCTGATGTAACATGTTTAAAAATAAGTTTTCCTTTTCATTCTTTGTTTCACATTTTTAATTATGTTAAAACTGAAGTTATTTGAGGAAGCATTTTTTCATTGACTAATAAAGTAACTTCACAACTATTTTATTTTGTTTTGTTTCTTTCACAACTGTTTTAGAGAATATAAAATATTATTTCATACTTGCCTTCTCCTTGAAATCTACCATATGTATTTAATGAGGCACAGGAAAATTGTCTGATGTATATAAGGCCATATATTAAGAAAAGGGAAAATTTAGACCTAGAGCAATGTTCTTTTATAGGAGAAACTAGGTGGTATGGAAGTTAGAGTACTAGGCTTAGAATAAGGAAAATTTGAGTTCAAATTCTGCTTCAGATATTTAACTGTATGATCCTGGGCAAGTCACTAAACTTCCATTTGCTTCACTTTCCTTATCTATTAAATCGAGAAAATAATAACATCTACCTTTTAGGATTGTTGTGAGGATCAAATGAGATAACAATTTTAAAGTTTTTAAAATTTAAAATTTTAATTTTAATTAAATTTTAAAGTAAATTTTAAAATTTACTATTTAGCCTAGTATTTGGCATACAGTAGATACTTAATAAATGTTTATTGATTGATTGATTGATCAAATGTCAATTGATTAAATTAAGCATTTAATAATTTCTTATTAAATTATACATTAGATTTTGATCTTGTCACTTAACTTTTTTCATTTTTCATATCTGTAAAATGGTGATAATAGAACCTAAAATCAATCAGTAAATAAATGCTTACTGTGTACAAATCTTCAAAGGAATTAAAAAAAGATAAAAGACAGTCTTAAACATCTTATATTTCAATGGAGAAAAACATTAAGTTTTGATCTTCTTGATATAGAAACTATCTTTTGTCTCTTTCTTTTTGAATCCCAAGTGCTTAGCACAGTGCCTGGCATATTGTAGGCTTTTATAAATGAGCATTGACTGACATGTATACAGTTATGTAAAATTGGATCCATAAATTGGAGATAATCCATTGAAGGTCATTGTGAGGCTCCATTGAGATAATAGATGTAAAATTCAATTCAATACTAGCCTTAAGGCCCTATATAAATGCTAATAATTATGATGATGGTTAGACTGATAAATGACATCAGTGAGGAAACTAATGATCTTAAATTCAAATTCTGACTCTTCTAATTAAATCTATGTGATTGTAGGCCTCAATTTCTTCATCTAGGGACTGAAGTTGTGAGACTAGGTCCAAAGTGTTTTCCAACTCTAAAGTCTATGATGCTCTAATAATTTCTTCTGAGTTATACTAACTGTATTACTAACATAATAATTGTTATGTAGTACATTTGTATTAACTTTCCATGTATGTAAAAGGATAGTGAATCGGTTATCTTTAAAAAACTTTGATTCAGCCACACCACATTCCATTTATATTCTATGCCCCAAGCTCCATGTTTCTGCAGGTCTATTTTGCACTTCCTTTTAGTTCATGCCAATATGTTTCTTAACATTTAACTGAAAAAATCTAAGTCTGTTGGGAGATAAAGTGATCAACTCCCAAATTCTGTAGACTTTCTTTAAGGTAGCTCACTTTTTAGGTTTAAGATTATTTGGTCAACTTTTACTGTTCAAATTAAGAGGAATCTTAAAAGCAAAAACAAATCTAAAAATTAGAGAGTAAAGATAAAGATGTGAATTGTCAAAACTATTTCTTAAAGTGTTAAAGATACTGTTTTGGCTATTGTTCCAGTAAGCCCCCCAAATCTCCTGATTTGAAGAAAAGCAGATAGTCTTGAATTGATAACCTTTATCAATATAACCTTTTTTTTTTGCCCTAAATTTATGCTCTGACTAATAGATATCGGAATTATTGAGACCTGACTTGCTTTAATATATAGCAGAAAGAGATATCTCTCCTGCTAGTCTTCTCTTTCTGAAGAGCTACTATGGGATCTGCTTTTCTAGGACCCTATTCTGCTCCCATTCAGGCTGTCTTTTTCTTGTAGATGTACACTGGGAGTAAGAAGCAAGAAACATAAGTTTGGTTTCTTCCCTTTTCCCTTCCTCCCTTTCTTCCTCCCTTCCTCCCTCTTTTCTTTTCTTCTTTCCTTCCTTCCTTTCTCTCATCTTTCCCTCTCTTTATCCCCTTTCCTGTCCTGTCTTGTCCTATCCCATCCTTTCCTTTCTGATGAAGAAGACAACAGGTTAACTATTTGCAAACAGGATATATATGGGATCAATCCAAGTAAATCAAATGAGATGATAATTGGAAAGTGCTTGGTACTATGCCTGGCACTTATAAATGATGTTATCATCATCATAATGATTAGAGGGAAGGCAATAATTTTAAGGAGGACTTGGAAAGGCTTCTTGTGAAAAGTGGGGTTTTAGTAAGTAGAAATGAGAAGAGTGGGAATTCCAGGCCTATGGAATAGTCTGTGAGAATTCTTGGAGTCAAGAGTAGAATGTTTTATATGAGGAAGACCAAGGAGGTAAGTGTCACTTTATTATAAACTACATGGAAGAAAGTAAGGTATAAAAAGATTAGGAAGGTAAAAGGGGTCAGGTTATAAAGAGCTTTAAAAGTCAAATAGAAAATTTTCTATTTCATCCTGGAGGAAATAGAGAGCCATTAACTTTAATGAATAGGGAAGTGATATGGTTAGACCTGAGCTGTAAGCAGCTTTTTTTGATAACTAAATGAAAGACAGATTGGGGGGGGCGGGGGGGAAGGAGCGGAGAATTGAGGTAGGGAAGTCAAGCAAAGGACTATATTGCAATAGTCCAGGCATGAGATGATGACAGCATGCACCATGGTGATGGAAATATCAGAGTAGAGCAGGGGTTATATATAAAATATATTATGAAGATGAAATTGATAGGACTTTGTAGTAAATTGGACATGGAAAAATGAGAGAATGAGGAATTGAGGGTGCCACTAGATTATGAGCCTTTATAATGGAGAAAATGGTTGTGTTCTTAACAGTAATAGTTAGGAATTACTAATGGTTAGGAATTACCATTACTTACACTCATATATTAGGAAAAAGGAGAACGCTTAGGAGTAAGGGGAATATAATAAATTGAGATTTTGAATTGTTGAGTTTTAAGATACTTGTGAGTCATACTTTTCAAGATGTCTAATAGGCAGTTGGACATGTAAGTCTGGAAGGCAGGAGATATGTTAGAGTTGAATAACTAGACCTGAGAATCTTCAGCATATGGATGACAGCTGAATTCATCAGAGTAATCTTTTAAGTTAAATAGAATAGAGAAAGAAAAAAGCACCTAGGATAGAGCTTTGTGGGACACCCACAATTAGCAGGCATGTTTTTGATGAAGGACCACTGTCTGACCATTGAGAAGGAGTGGTCAGATGGGAAGATAACCAAGAAAGAATATGGTCATAAAAACCTTGAGAGAAGAGAATAACAAGAAGAGAATGGTCAATATTGTCAGAGGCTATAGCACAGTCCAAAAGGATGAGGATTCAGAAAATGCCATTAAATTTGGCAATTTAAAAATCATTAGTAACTTTTGAGAGAGAAATTATCTCAAATAATGAATGCAGGAAGATATCATTGATAGGATTTGGACTAGGGCCTTAAAAATCATTTAGTCCAATTCTGTCATTTTGTGGATGAAGAAATTGAGTCTTCTTTCTCTGGTTTCTCACAATAATTTGCCCAAGATCACACAACCAGCACATAACAGAGCCTTCTTGAAATCTAAGTCTATTTCTCCCTCCAAATCTATTTCTCTTTACATTAACCATATGGCTTCTACCACAGTATATTCCAACAGACATTGGACCAAGCCTCTCATATAAAACAAAGATTAAATATTTCAGTTCTCAACTCTCATCTAAAAATACAAACTACACATGTTACTGGGTAAATAGTCAGGAAAGGACAGTAAGCTTGAGGATTATGATTTTCATTAAAGATGTAGGCATCCTGAAAGGTTCAGCAATTTATATAATCTATTCTTATCTCCTATATCTTTCCTATTTACCAGTCACAAACTGCTTTAAAACTATTAACTTTATATTCCAGTAATTTCTTCTCTTCTTAAAAGCAGCTTCTTAACAATGAGAGAAACCTGATCATATTTGTAGGTTTAGAAGAAGTTAATAGATGAAAAGAAATGGCAGATCAGAGAATGATCAAGTGGGTAAACTTTCATACTATTGTTGTTGTTTTTTTGTAAACTCAATGCTTATTGTTTTTATTTTCCAATAATTACTAAATATACCCCTGTCCTACTTACCTAGTGAGTCAGTCTTCTATAGTGAAGATTTTTTTAGAAGCTCAGAAAAAAACACATCAATCTCAGTTGACAGTGAAGGCAGTATTCTATATCTATTATCTCTCATCTCTTCATTAAAAAGAGGGAGATATATGTTCTTAATTCTATTTTGGAGTCAAGGTTGAGCATTTTAATTACATTTCATTCTCTTCTGTTTTCTATTCCTTCAGGTTCCTTGTTCATTCAATGTATCTATTGTTTTTATAGTTTGATTATGTCAATTTATGTATGTCTTTCATGTTTACTGAATACTTGATATTCATCATCTCATAAGCAGTAATATTTAAGCACATTCATATATCACAGTTCCTTTAGTCATTCATCAGTCAGCAAAATCCAATTTTTAACAGTTATTTGCTACTATACACAAAAAAATGCTGCTATAAATATTTTGCCATTTATGGGATTTTTTTTTTTTTGTCCATGACTTCAATGGGATCTATCTAGCAGAGGATATCTTAGTAATAGTTTGCCATTTTCCTTGTTCAGCTCATTTGAGGAAACTGAGACAAACAGGGTTAAGTGACTTGCTCAGAGGCACAGAGTTAGTAATAATCTTAGTAATAATTTTAGCTACTTTGCTCACATATTCCAAATTGTTTTTCAAAGTGATTGAACTCTAAGAATTTCAAAATTCTCAGATTCATTCAATTAGTGTGAACATTTCCAACATTTCTGATTTCTAATTTTTGTTATGTTTGAGAATTTGTTGGAAGTGAGGTAAAACCTCAAGACTTGTTTTAAATTTCATTTATTATCAATTTAAAGAAATCTTTCATGTGATTGTTAGTAGCAGGAAATTCATCTTTTGAAAGGAAGAAAAGGAAGAAAGGAATAAAACTTTATATAATGACTACTATGTTACTATCATAAGCACTTTGTACAAAGTATCTCATTTATATATCACAACCCTATATGTGGTGCTTATATTATCCCATTTTATAGTAAAGAAAACTCAGACAAAACTTGGTCAATTGATTTGCCTAGGGTCATACTGCTAATACTGAGAGCAGATTTAAATTTAGGCCTTCCTGATTCAAGATCCAGTGCTCTATCTACTTCACCATTTGGAACATTTTCCTATTGGAATATGGCTCTTCATCATATATTTGTATCAATTCCCTATTTTCTTGGATTTTAGATACTGTATCAACAATATCTGATGCATTGATTTTTAAGGCCCAATAGAAAATTTCTTATCTATTACACAGTTTAGATTTGTGAAAAACCTAATTATTTTTTATCATTTATTGTGATCTCCATTCAACTAACCATTTATTCAGCAAGCATTTATTAAATATTTACTATGTTCCAGGAATTAGGCTAAGTAAAAAACACTCCTTGCTCTCAAGGAGCTCACATTTTAAGGAAGAAGAAACCTTTATCCTTCTTTATAAAGAATCCTCCATCAGTGAGAGTTGTGACAGATATCTTCAACTATTCTCTTCAATTTTTATTATGTGAATTTTTTATATTTAGATGGTTTATGCAATATGCATTTAGAACTTATTATTGTATGTGGTATTGTTGAGATTTTTTTAAACAAAGATAACTGGAGTAGTTTGTCATTTTCCTTCAGCTCATTTGAGGAAACTGAGGCAAACAGGGTTAAGTGACTTGCCCAAAGTCACACAGTAAATTTCCAAGACTACATTTGAACTCATCTAAATGAATCTTTCTGACTCCAGGCTCAGTAGCCTATCAACTATGTCATCTAGAAGCCCTAGTATGTGATATAAGGGAAGGATGAATTAATACTATCTTCTTCCTCCCTCCTTTCCTTCCTCCCTCCTTTCCTCCCTCTCTCTCCTTCCTCCCTCTCTTCCTTCTTTCCTCCCTCCCTCCGTCTTCTTCTTCCTTCCTTCCTTCCTTCCTTTTCTTCTCTTCTCTTCTCTTATTCTTTCTCAGATACCTATCCTAGATAAGATGGAAAAAAGTAGACTAAATGATAGCACAGTAAGGTGGATTTAGAACTAGTTGAATGATAAGATCAAGGCCCTGATCAAGCAGCAAGACCGTGTATTTAAATTGACCTTGGTGGGTGGTGGAAAAGAGAAGAAATTCAAGGTAATGGAGAAACATTTCAACGTTTGAAAAGAAAGATACCTGACAACTTCTGACTTTTTCCCATTTCTCAAGGCCTTCTCCCCCAATAGAAATGCCTTAAATTTTTGGATGGTCAGCCATTACTAATCCTAGAGAACTTGGGGAAATCTAGATGCTAAATTTATTTAGAAACATATCCATACTTGGGAAGAAAAATAATTCCCATGTCTCTAGTGGGTTAAAGTTTAGCAAGTAAGTGAAATGAGAAGAACCAGGAGATCATTATACACTTCGACAACGATATTGTATGAGGACATATTTTGATGGAAGTGGATTTCTTTGACAAAGAGACCTAACTGAGTTTCAATTGATAAATGACGGACAAAAGCAGCTACACCCAAAGAAAGAACACTGGGAAACGAATGTGAACTATCTGCATTTTTGTTTTTCTTCCCGGGTTATTTATACCTTCTGAATCCAATGCAATCCTATGCAACAAGAGAACTGTTCGGTTCTGCAAACATATATTGTATCTAGGATATACTGCAACATATCCAACATATAAAGGACTGCTTGCCATCTAGGGGAGGGGGTGGAGGGAGGGAGGGGAAAAAAATCGGAACAGAAACGAGTGCAAGGGATAATGTTGTAAAAAAAAAAAAATTACCCTGGCATGGATTCTGTCAATATAAAGTAATCATTAAATAAAAATTAAAAAAAAATAAAATAAAATAAAAAAAAATAAAATTATGCAAAAGAAAAAAAAAACAAAAAAAAAATAAAGTTTAGCAAGTGTTTTCCTCATAATAATCCTGTAAGGTAGATAATAACAATATACTTATCTTCCTTATATACAAAAATAAGCTAGTTTTTATCATTATACTGATAATTATAATTGGTGGGCATTGTTCTTTTGATTTTGTGCATTTGATGTTGATTTTCAAAACACTTGAAAAAATAAAAATATAAAAATAAAACAAAGAAAAAAGAAAAAATTAAAAAACCACTGTTGAGTAAAATTATTTTTATTGTTACATCTATTAGAGACTACTGAATGATCTAAACATATTCTTGGGAGACACTGTTGACAGAGACACTTTAAGATTTGTAGATTATTGGTTGGTTGTTTTTTTTTTCTGGTCTACCAAGTCAAATGCCTCTGCTGCTGTTGTTATTATTAACAAACATGGTGGAATCTTCCATCTACTTCTGTTCCTCAGCTTTATATTTGTAATGGGAAAGTATGCTATATAGAAAATAGTCTGTATTTTTCAAAGTTAGCAGTTTGTTTAAGCAAATCAGATTGAAACAATTGCTATTTCATGAACTATTTTCTCATCTTTACTATTTCTTTGAATTGGATTTCATCTAACTAGTTAATGATCTGATTGCATATAGTAAAGAATTTCCTTTCTGGAAAGATATACTCATTTTTTGTTGTGTTGTTTGGTATCTACCATTTCCAATATTTTCCAACTTTTTTTTTTGAAGAAAATACTGAATATAAGAATGTGGCTTCTAAATGATATGCTTTTTTCCTCTTTTTTTTCATTTCTGAATTCCAAACTAAACTTTGCAACATATTTCCCACAAGCCTGTTCTGTGACCATCTATATACTGAAGCAATCAAGAATTGAATTATATATTGATTTAATTTAATGTATCTCATGAAATTTATCTTAGAATTTCTGTTAATTATCCTTTGTAAAAGATGTTGCACATATGCTGCTTCTTATCTTCATAAAGACCATTTCACTTTGCAGCAAAAGAAATTTTGATTGTTATCTTTGGGCAGCTAGGTGGTGAAGTGAATAAAGTGCTGGGACTAAAGTAAGAAAGACTCATTTTTCTGAATTCAAATCTGGCTTCAGATCCTTACTAGATAGCTATATGACCCTGGGCAAGTCATTGAACCCTGTTTGCTTTATTTTCCTCATTTTGTAATATAAACTGTAATTTGTAATATGAACTGAAAAAAAAAAGGTAAAGCACTCCAGTACCTTTGCCAAGAAAACTCTTGAAGGGTTGGACACAATTGAAAAATGACTGAACAATAGTCTTTAGGCACCTTCTAATCCAACTTCATTTATTCCTTATTTGCTCCCTTGAAAAGAACTCATGGGGCATTCTTTCATTTAACTCAACTTTCTTTAGTTATTCTAATATTTATTATATTATCTAGATTAATTTTTAGCAAAAAAGTAAATAACGATGAAGCTGTTTTCTCAAGTACTACATCAACTGGTTGATCACTAGACAAAGATCTCACATTACTTTCGCTAATGTTGATAGATGCTTTAAGATTTGTGTGACTCTTGGGACAGCTAGATAGCGCAGTAGACAGAGCACCAGCCCTGAAATCAGAAGGACCTGAGTTCAAATATGACCTCAGACACTTAACACTTCCTAGCTGGTGACCCTGGGCAAGTCACTTAACCGCTATTGCCTCAGCAAAAAAAAAAAAAAAAAAAAAAAAAGAAAGAAAAGAAAAGAAAAGAAAAAAAAAAGAATTGTGTGACTCTTAGCATTCTCTGACTCCTTTGGAGAGAGAATTGGACTTGGAGATAGGAAGATCTGAATTAAAATCTAATTGCAGATGTTTATTAGTTATGCAATCCAGGGCAAGTCATTTGACTTATATCTGCCTCAGTTTCCTCAACTTTAAAATGGAGATAATAGTACCACCTATATCTCCGGATAATTGTGAAGATCAAATGAGATATTTGTAAAGAGCTTTAGCATAATGCCTGGTACTTAGTATATGCTTAATAAATGCCTGTCCCCTTCCCTTCTCCCTGTCATTATTACAATGTAAGAAACAGAAAGGTACTTCATAAAGCTGAAGATAATTTTATATTTTTATCTTTGTGGGTCTTCAAGGTTAATTAATTAAATACCTTTTGTCTAGCATCTCTCTCACACATTGATCCTTGAACAATAGACCTTACTTAGAAAGCAAACAAAAATCTTGTCCAAATTTATACAACCTTCTCCAACTTGTACCCCTTGATCTAGCCTTCAAGAACCCAAGATCAGTCAGTCAATAAACATTTCTCAAGAACCTATTATGTACTAGGTATGGTGCTATTTAGTACTTAACTAAAGTTATAAAGAAAATCAAAAAGACAGTCCCAGCACTCCAGAACTCACAGTCTAATAGGGGAAATAATATGAAAATAACTACATACCAACAAGCAATGGACAAGATAAACTAGAGCTTATCAATAGAAAGAAGACATAATTTCTATGCCAGAATAGGACTTTTGTGAGGGCTACAATATCATAACAAATAAAACTATATTTATTTACCTTGGGGCATAATAAAAAGCTATGATCAGATAAATTTTCATAATTTTTCCCATTATATATTAAGAAATTCAATCCGTAAATAGTTGATACTGATTCTAATCTAAGCATTATATACTGTTCTCATGAATCTTATAAAACCATTTAAAAGACATTTTGATAGGGGAGGATTAGTACTTGATTGATTTTGGAGAGTTCTGAGTTTGAATTTCATCTCTGACAATTATTACCATGATTCTAGGTAAGTCATTAAACTTCCCTGAATCTCAGTTTCTTCATATGAAAGTGAGGATAATAATAACTGTAATTATTACATCAGGATTGTTGTGAGGCTTAAACTATATACTTATTATTGTGAGGAAAATGATTTGTAAATCTTAGTATATATTTGGGTGGCTGGGTGACGCAGTGAATGGGATGTCAGAGCTGAAATCAAGAAAACTCATCCTGAGTTCATATATGATTTTTACCAGCTGTCTGACAAGTCACTTTTAAGCCTGTTTCTCTCAATTTCCTCATCTGTAAAATGAGTTGAAGAAAGTGGCAAACCATTCTAGCATATTTGGCAAGAAAATATCAAATGTAGTCAAGAAGAGTCAAAAATTACTGAAATGACCAGACAATAACAATAACAATAACAAATTAATTTTACCTAAGCTGCTTTCCAGTCTCCTCAAAAATCCTTATCGGGAATTCTTGATTAATTTTTGTTTTTTGGTTTATCAAATAGTGGATTACTGAATTCCATCATTTTTTCATTCTTTCTTTCTAATCTTCCATTGATTTACTTCTCTATTTTCCAACCAATATCAAATGATTATGATAATGGTGATTTCATAATATAGTTTTCTTCTTCATGTTCACAAAATGATGCTTAAAAATTTTGAATCTTATAAAGTATCCCTTTGAAAGTTTGATTAATATGACACTGAAGCTTTAAAAAAATTGGAAAAATTGCTATTTTTATTATACTGATACTATGCAGCCCTAATGATTGAATATTCTTCCAGCTATTTAAATTGTTTACATTAAGAAATATTTTGCATCTGAGTAAGTATTGAATAAATATTTTGTGTTCTTTGATAGATTGAACTCCAGGTATTTGGAAATGAGACTCCTCTTTCTATTATTGATAATCTAGATTTTATTTTAATATGGAATTTTTTGTAGATTGTGGGATTTTTTATAGTCTACAATTTTGCTGAAGCTACTGACTCAATTAGTATCTATTATCTATGTCATCAATACATTAGGATAGTTTTATCTCATCTTTATTTTAATACTTGCAGTTTATTTTACTTGTATTGTTGCTATTACTAGCATTTTTGGGATAACAATTAAATGATAACAAGGGAGTGGACATCTTAGCGTTACTCCTAGTGTAGCTCAAATGCATACATTTATTTTTGGTTTTAGGTAAATATTTTTATATTTTTAAAAGATTCTTCTATGTATATACTTTACAGTTTTTAAAAAGCACAAATGAATGTTAGAATTTAATAAAAGACTTTTTATACCTATTGAGATACAGTAATTATCTGATTTTATAGGTTTTTGTTTTTAATGTGATTGTTGATTTTTCCCCTTAATATTGAACCATCCTTGTATTCTTGGTATAAATGCATCTTACTCATAATAAATGATTTCTTGAATGAATTTCTCTAGTCTGAAGGGATTTTATTTAAACTTTTTGAATTAATAGTCATCAATGATGCTGGTTTGTAATTATTTGGGTTTTATATTCATTGCTTTAGGTATTAGGAATATATTTGTCTCACAAAAGACATCAAGTAGATATTTTTGTTTTTCAATTTTTTGAGGATGTTTTGTAAAGTATTAGTACTGATTATTCTTTTAAAATTTAATATAATTCTCAAGTGAAGTTTTTTCCTTTTACAACAAAACCTATTTCTTTTTCTGAGATTGGATTGTTTGAGATTTCTAGTTCTTTTAGTTTAGCTTTTTGACACTTTTGCATATATTTTTCTGTTTCTTCTGTTTTTATTTTTTTAAAGCATATAATAATAAATGTTAGTTTCTGATAATTGAAATAAAATTGTTCTGGTTTTGTTCTGATTTCATTGTTTATTTCCCAGTTTGTTAATTTTATTTTCTATCCTCTTTTAAATCAGGTTGACTAAGGGTTTCTCAGTTTTGTTAATTCTTAGTTCTATTTCTTCTCTAATTTTTAACACCTCTTTTCTATTTGTTTTAAGTTTATTGTTGACTTTCTAATTCTAAAAAATGAACTTTCAGTCATTAATCTGCTTTTCTATTTTGTAATTCTATATATTATAGGGATTTCTTTTCCCCTAGAGCTGCTTTAGCTGTATACTAGATATTTTAGCATGCTTTTTCTTCATTATCAATTTTTCCCATATACTTTTTAGATGTTTATGATTTGTTCTATGATTCAGTAATTATTTAGATTTCCTTTGTTTAGTGTTATTTCAGCTTTTTGTCTGTCCTTCCTGAACTGAAAACTATTTTTACTGAATTATGGATTGTAAAGAATGTGATTACTATTTTAACCTATTACTTGCAATATTTCTTTGTCTTAATACATAGTTTTTGTCAAAAGTCCAGTTAAAAGCCTATTTAGATTTTCCAATAATTTATTCAATTTTATATTTTATCTTTTGTTTATCTTTCTGTTAAGTTTCTCTAAGGCTAAAAGAAATTTTCTCCTGATATTACTATATTATTTTCTGTCTTGTAATTCACTTAATTTTTCTTTCATAAATTTAGATGCTAAAGTATTTAGAGAATGTACATTTAATACTGATTAAAATACTGATTTGTATGTTTGCTTCAGAATAACATTTTTCTTATATATCTCTTTTTATATTTAAAATTTTTATTTTTATTTTTATTTTGCTGATAGTATGATTGGAATGCTTACTTTTTCAAATTATCCTGATGCAAAGTAAAATTTCTTTCAGACCTTAATTTTTATTCTGCTTATGGCTTTGAGTTTTTGATGTGTTTCTGGTAAGCAAAGGATTGTGTAGGGTTTTATTTTTTTATTCAAGCTGTTACTCTTTTTTTTATTTTGTTGGATTGTTAAATTTATTCACATTTGAACTTATGAGTTAGATTTATATTTTCCTATATTTGTCTTTAATATTGTATTTTTCCCTTAGGATTTTTTTTAAATTGTTGCATTTTTTTCTATGAAGATATTTTTTCTATATCATCTTTCATTTTTACTATTTTAAGACATTTTTATTTTTTCCAGCTGTCTGTCATCTTCAGGCAATTTATAATAATAGGATGAGAGCTCAGGAGAGAAACTTAGGATATGTATTTAAATCTCTCTCTCTTTCTCTCTCTCTCTCTCTCTCTCTCTCTCTCTCTCTCTCTGCCAGTAAAGTTGCAACAAAGGCAAATGGAGACATCTTTTTTGCCAGGGCAAGATCACATTTTATCAACAACAATTAGTAAAATGGGTCATATTCTCTTACCCGAAAAACCAGACTTAAGAATGATTAATTTGTTAGATAGGCTAACAATAACCAATAAATTGGGTCATTGGTCTCTTCCAGTTACCAAAGATTTGAGTAAGGATCCTAGCAGGTTTAGTTGTGTTTTAGTTCTGATTGGCTTAATAGGACCTTCCCTGGCAAAGATAACAATCCCAATTGGTAGACATTTTAACAGGGAGTTGGGTTAAACATTACTTTAGCTTTTTTTTCTTATTACTTTTTCCTTGTGGGAGAGTAATTCTCAAATAGTAGGATTAATCTAAAATTGGGGAATGTGGATTGACCTTTAGGTGTAGCTGATCCCTTTCTGGCAATTAAGGAATGACAATTGCATCCAGTAGATTTCGCTAGAAAATCAGAACCATTTTAATCAGATACCCCCATTTACTTTTCCTTTGGATACTAAATCATCCATAATTTTGACAAGGAGTTATAGGAAGGAGAGTTATCCCTTAAGGAAAGCCCAAGATAGTTCTTTGTTTATCTATAAATAAAAGCAAGGGTCCCAAGTTAGCAAGTGATTATGCCATATTGAGAGTGTCTTTTGGGATAGACTGGGAAATGGGAGTTTGACAAAACAGAGAATAGGGTGGATTGCATAGTAATTTTTAAACAATACAACATAATATTAATTTTTCTCAAGATCTGGGAATCACATGCATGGAGATTATAATTGAACTCTTAGGAACTAATGAAATGACCAGGTGAGATGGCATAGAAGCAAAAAAGAAGATGATTGGGAATTATGGAAACATCCACACTTGGTAGGTATGACATTAGCAAAGGAGATGTATAATAAGAAACAGACAGATAGGAGAACCTGGAAAGATTAATGTCATGAAATTCTAAAGAGAGTACCCTGGAGAAGAAAGCAGAACCATGTCATATACTGTCAAAAACATGTCAAATGCATCAAGAAGCATTTGAATTGATGTTTTAAAAGAGCTATTAGATTAGGCCATTGAAGGATCATTCTTAATCTTGCACAGAATATTTTAGTAGAATGATGGATACAATACAAATTACACAGAGTTTAGAAGAGAGTAAGAGAAAATGGAATGGATGGCTTTTTATGTTTCTCTCCAGAACTTATTATAATTTCCTCCTAACTAATCTCCCTGCCATCAACATTTATTTCCTAGTCTTTAACATGCTTGCTGAATCAATTTTCCTAAAACGCAGTCTGACCATGTTTCTTCCTTGCTCAGAAATTTTCAGTGGCTCCTTATTATCTTTAGGATGGAATCCAGAATTCTCAGTCTGGCTATCTATAATCTTTCTCTAATCTCCCTCTGCAATCATTTTCCTTACTACTCATCTTCACATATTGAATTACAAAGTGCCAATTACTGCTTCTTTGCGTTCCTAAAGTTTCTCTCTTCATCCTGAATCTCACTCATTTAGTGAATACATTTTTATTTAAGATCTGTCATATATCAGGCACTCTACTAAGTTTCCTCTAAGACTTTGCTGAGGTGCCACTTCTTCTATGAAGCCTTTTCCCTTCTCTAAGCATATATGTGTGTGTATACACACACACACACACACATACACACAC
The DNA here is from genome assembly GCF_016432865.1 of Antechinus flavipes. Taxonomy (NCBI): domain Eukaryota; kingdom Metazoa; phylum Chordata; class Mammalia; order Dasyuromorphia; family Dasyuridae; genus Antechinus; species Antechinus flavipes. The sequence continues at coordinate 573,833,913 of NC_067398.1, read as the reverse complement.
ACACACACACACACACAAAATTTTACAAACATAATAATGTTAAAAACAATTTTTAAACATTTAACTGGATTGTTTTAAGTTTTGAGTTCTAAATTCTATTTCTCCTTCCTCCCTTTTCCCCCTGCCCCCTCCCTGAGACAGTAAGCAATGATTCAGGTAAATAGTTTGCATATTGGTCGTTTTGTACAAGAAGACTTGAATAAAAGAAAAAGGAAGTGATTAACTTTTTTTTTCCTCAAAGATTTTTAAAAACTTTGCTTGATCTTTGTTTTTCCCTTCTCTCTTAATTTCCCATTGTGAATTATTTCACTATAGGATAGTGCTATATACTTTATTAAAGTTTTCTCTCTTTTACACTATCTGATTTAGTTTAAATATTAACAGTATAGTGACATTGACATTTATGTAGAACTTTAATATTTGTGAGGATCGCGCACACATTTACAATCTGAATTAAGATTCAGATACTACAGCTATAATTTATGCCCATTTTATAAATGAGGAACTGAAACTGAGAAAGGAGGTAAGCTAGGTGGCCTTGGAGTCAAAAATATCAAAGTTCCAATTTGCTTCAGATGCTTAATAGCTAAATTACACTGGGCAAGTCACTTCACAAGTCTCCGTCCCAGTTTTTTTATCTGTAAAATGGGTTTTATCTTAGCATCTACTCTGTAAGTATCAAAAGAGATAATATATGTATTATGTATATGTATATACATATATGTATAATATATGTATATATGTATATGTATATGTATAATATATGTAAAGTATTATGTAAACCTTAAGACACTAAAGGCAAGTTATTATTATTAAAATTTTTGTTTGCCCAGGATTGTACAGCTATTAAGTGTCTGAAGCAACATGTAAACTCAGGTTTTCCTGATGATAAGTCCAGAGTTATTTCATTCTGCTTCTGTACCATCATAACACAACACTAGCCTTACTGCAAGAAAACATATACATTTAATAATTCAGGCATTTTAAAAAAAAGTTTTGGACCCCTGAAGGATAGTTTGTTTCTGAACTATATATTCATGACTATCTCAAGTCTGGGACTTTATATACTAAAAACTAGGATAGTTTACAAATGAGGTTTCTAACCTTTTTTGTGTAATGGAGCTCTTTGACAGTGTAGAATTTACCTATAGGCTTCTTCTCAAAACGATGTTTTTTAAATTCTTAAAATAAAGCACACATAGCAAAGGATTACAAGAAAAACCAATTAAAATGAAAGATAGTTATCAAACTATTTTTCCATCCAAGTCCATGGCCCCTCTGAAATTTATCATGGAATCTAGGTTAAAAATTCCTGGGTTTAAAGGAATATAGCATAGGTAATTAAATTTTAAAATTGTACTAAAAAGCTATTCTACTCCTTAGTTTCTATTCCTTAATTCTGAAATTACAATATCCAGAGTTCAGAGTGAAGAGGAGTAGTTATGACTCTTAAAATTGTGCCTCATATAATCTATTTGCCTTATCACGTTAGGCTGTCAGTGACCACTTTTACTGATTCTCTCCTTCCCTGGCTGAGAGTCAAAGCTTTGTATCTGATCTGTTTCATTTGTATCCACTTCTTAAATTGCTGACACTGCAGTTTTACCAGAACCTTCACCACCCTGACTTGGCACTCCTCCAAAGCCCCAGATTGTCGATGTTTTATCAAGTGCAATATGGCACTGTGACCCAAAGAACATCTCCAGATTTCTTTCTATTATGGATTGTCTAGTCTTTAGTAACTACATGCAATCTGTAGCAAGACTGTACATTCATAAGATGAGGAATAGTGCTAATGTGGGCAGGTATATGTGTTCGTGTGGTAGAGCAGAATGGGGAGAAATGTCGAGGAAGAGTCAAGATGCCAATATTATAAAAGGATACTCTACTTCTGCATCTTTGAGAAGCAAAACTTCACAGAATGCCAGCAAGAGACCATGTGAGAAAGGAGGAAAGATCAGAGAATTTCCATTTTTTCCTATCAAACCTTTGACCAGATTCCTAAAGGACTGTCTAAAGGTTCGAATATACCATGTAAGCATAGAAGTTGAAGGGTTGAAGAGTCTTTGCTTCTTAACAAAAGAGCATTTTGAGGTGCAAAATTAGATCATAAGTTAAGGAATTGCTTTCATAGGCATTTTCTGTAGATTTAAAATCACCTATGAATATTGGACCAAGGTTTTGCATTAGGCACAAAACAGTCAGACTGACTTTTTACTGTATTGTAGCCTGAAGAGCTTCTGGTAAAGCCTCAGTAACAGCTGTGAGTTCAAAGCTAGATTCATTTTATTATCTATAACCATCTCAGACTTTGTTTCTACCATTAATGACTAAACTGGCTAAGTTTGGAGAAGCTTCTATGCTTCACCTTTAGGTGATGATAATGTGTATGGGGGATAGGGAGTGCAACAATGAGGGAGCAGTCTAGTAATGGCAATAGATGTTGTAATATAATGGAAAAAGGGGTGATACTAATCAAATTTTAATCACCTTTCTTTTGAAGTAAGGAGTGAATTTGTTCATTGGATTTGACCATAAAGTATGATAATTAGGAGTTGGAAACTGGAACATTGTGGGTGAGTCTTTAAAAAAATCAGTCATGCACAGACATGGTACTGAAACCTAAACCAGGTAGGTTGAAAACAGCGAAAGAAAATTATAGACCAATCTCCCTGATGAATATTGATGCTAAAATCTTAAAAAATAAAATATTAGCAAAAAGATTACAGAAAATCATCCCCAGAATTATACACCATGACCAAGTAGGATTTATACCAGGAATGCAAGGCTGGTTCAATATAAGGAAACTATTAGCATAATTGATTATATCAATAACCAAATTGACAAAAATCATATGATCATCTCAATAGATGCAGAAAAAGCATTTGATAAAATCCAACATCCATTCCTATTAAAAACACTTGAGAGTATAGGAATAAATAGACTTTTCCTTAAAATAGTAGCATTTATTCAAAACCATCAGTAAGCATCATAGGTAATGGGGATAAACTGGAATCATTCTCAGTAAGATCAGAAATGAAACAAAGTTGCCCACTATCACCATTACTATTCAATATTGTATTAGAAATGCTAGTTTCAGCAATAAGAGATGAAAAAGAGATTAAAGGAATTAGAGTAGGTAATGAGGAAACCAAATTATCATTGTTTGCAGATGACATGATGGTATACTTAGAGAACTCCAGAGATTCTACTAAAAAGCTATTAGAAATAATCCACAACTTTAGCAAAATTGCAAGACAAAAATAAGCCCACATAAATCATCAGCATTCTTATATATCACAAACAAAATCCAACAGTAGAGATACAAAGAGAAATTCCATTTAAAGTAACTGCCGATAGTATAAAATATTTGGGAATCTATCTGCCAAAGGAAAGTCAGAAACTATATGAGCAAAACTACAAAACACTTTCCACACAAATAAAGTCAGATCTAACCAATTGGAAAAATAGTAAGTGCTTGAGCAAATATAATAAAGATGACAATACTACCTAAACTATTTATTTAGTGCTCTACCAATCAGACTCTCAAAAAACTATTTTAATGACCTAGAAAAAATAACAAAATTCATCTGGAAGAACAAAAGGTCAAGACTTTCAAGGGAACTAATGAAAAAAAAATCAAATGAAGGTGGCCTGGCTGTACCAGATCACCAAAACCATTTGGTATTGGCTAAGAAATAGACTAGTTGATCAGTGGAATAGGTTAGGTTCACAGGACAAAATAGTCAATAACTTTAATAATCTAGTGTTTGACAAACCCAAAGACCCCTGCTTTTGAGATAAGAACTCAATGACAAAAATTGCTGGGAAAACTGAAAATTAGTATGGCAGAAACTAGGCATTGACCCACACTTAACACCATACACCAAGATAAGGTCAAAATGGGTTCATGATCTAGGCATAAAGAATGAGATTATAAGTAAATTAGAAGAACATAGTTTACCTCTCAGACCTATGGAGGAGGAAGGAATTTGTGACCAAAGAACTAGAGATCATTATTGATCACAAAATGGAAAATTTTGATTATATTAAATTAAAAAGCTTTTGTACAAACAAAACTAATGCAGACAAGATTAGAAGAAAAACAATAAACTGGGAAAACATTTTTATAGTCAAAAGTTCTTTTAAAGGCCTCATTTTCAAAATATAGAGAGAATTGATTCTAATTTATAAGAAATGAAGCTATTCTCCAATTGATAAATGGTCAAAGGATATGAACAGACAATTTTCAGATGAAGAAATTGAAACTATTTCTAGCCATATGAAAAGATGCTCCAAGTCGTTATTAATCAGAGAAATACAAATTAAGACAACTCTGAGATACCACTACACACCTTTCAGATTGGTTAGGATGACAATGCATTGATATGTTAGAGGGGATATAATGCTAATAATGATAAATGCTGAAAAGATAATGCTGAATGTTGGAGGGGATATGGGAAAACTGGGACACTGATACGTTGTTGGTGGAATTGTGAATACATCCAGCCATTCTGGAGAGCGATTTGGAACTATGCTCAAAAAGTTGCCAAACTGTGCATCCCTTTGATCCAGCAATGTTACTATTAGGTTTATATCCCAAAGAGATCTTAAAGAAGGGAAAGGGACCTGTATGTACAAAAATGTTTATAACAGCCCTCTTTATAGTAGCTAGAAACTGGAAATTAAATGGATGCCCATCAATTGGAGAATGGTTTGGTAAATTGTGGTATACGAATGTTATGGAATATTATTGTTCTGTAAGTAATGACCAGCAGCAAGATTTCAGAAAGACCTGGAGAGACTTACATGAACTGATGCTGAGTGAAATGAGCAGGACCAGGAAATCATTATATACTTCAACAACAATACTCTATGATGATCAATTCTGATGGGCGTGGCCCTCTTCAATAATGAGATGAACCAAATCAGTTTCATTTGTTCAATAATGAATAGAACCAGCTACACCCAACAAAAGACCTCTGGGAGATGACTATGAACCCCTACATAGCATTTCCAATCCCTCTGTTTTTGATTTCCTTCTCAGGTCAATCTTACATTATTTCAAAGTCTGATTCTTCTTGTGCAGCAAAATAGCTGTATGGATCTGCAAAAATATATTGTATTTAACATAACATATTTAACATGTATTGGTGTACCTGCCATTTGGGGGAGGTGGGGAGGAAGGAAGGGAAAAGTTGGAATAGAAAGTTTTGCAAAGGTCAATGCTGAAAAATTACCCATACATATATCTTGTAAATAAAAAGCTATAATTAAAAAAAAAAAGAATTAGAAGAAAAGGAAGTTTATAGATCATAAAAAAATAAACAATCAGTCATGAATTCACAGCTAGGATTATTCTATTCTACATATATAGGCTTCATTTCCTGAAACTAATTTGGGGGAATCTAGTCTAGGTGACTAAAAGCATAGCAGATTTCTGTTCCTTGAATAACCTTACAGAATATTTAAGTCATAATAGACATAAATTCTCATAGAATCTAATTTTCCTTTTAACCTCTTAATATTGACAGTACCTCCCCCACTCACGTATGCAGTCTTCTTATAACTTATGATGCAGCAACTCCTGCCTCCTTACTGCTGTTCTTATAAAACAGTCCATTTTCCTGGGTTCCCACTGTCTTTTTCCTATGTCTGGGCAGATGGATGGCATAGTGCTGAAGTGCTGGCCTGAAGTCAGGAAAATAAATCTTTCTGAGTTCAAATCTGATCTTAATCACTTATTCACTGTGTAACCTTAGGCAAGTCACTTGAGCTCTATTTATTTCCTCATCTGTAAATTGGGGATAATAATAGTACTTACCTGTGTCAATTTTGTTATGAGAATCAAATGAAATAACATTTATAAAGCATTTAGCTAAGGAAGAAAGTAGTCACTTAATGAATGTTTTTTCCTCTCAGATTGTAAACTCCTCCTGAGCAAGAACTGAGTTATTTCCCCTTTTCTTTTTATCCCAAATACTCTATATAGTACTTAGCATATGGTAGGCACTTAATAGATACTTATTGACTTAATTCCTATCTTTTCAGCGGAACTTCCACCTCCTTACACAGCCATTGCTAGTCCAGATGCCAGTGGTGTTCCTATAATAAACTGCCGTGTGTGCCAATCTCTAATCAATTTGGATGGCAAGCTTCACCAGCATGTAGTGAAATGTACAGTCTGCAATGAAGCTACGGTAAGGGCTTCCCTTCCCTATTCCCCACCCTCACTTAAGAAACCTAAATTGATATGTAATTCCTCTCCAAATGATGCATATCAGTAGCATAACTATTAGTAGATGGGCAGGAATACAAACAGAGGGATCCCTTTATAAAGATCAAAGTGTATTTACTAAAGCTAAGTCAATTAAAAAATTCTCACGATTGTTTTAAATGGAATGCATTTTGTCTTCTTACAGAAGTCAGAGAACAGTACGTTGGGAGACCATTACTGTCCTCAGTTAGAGTCTTTCTATCACAATTGAGTCCATTTTCTATTTCTTTTTATAATGAAAAGGTCTTATCAGATAGTTTGGTAAACTGAGACATATGACTTCACTGTATGGGTGAAATTATTAAACATGTAGGGTACTCAGGTGAGTTTTCTTGACTCGTGTCATTTACTTCTGGAATTAGACAAAGCCATTTTGCCAATAATTTGGTGATTCAAACATATCCACTTTGACAATGTTTAATTGACTTGCAACACATATTCTAAGAGATGAAATTTCTCTTTTCTCTATATCTTTAGTTGAATGTTTCTCCTCCTCAAGTAACATAGCTGTGAAATGTCTGTGGCTGAATTTGAACTCATCTTCCTGACTTTGAGTTCAGTACTACTTAGCTGCCTGTGAAACTACCTTTTTAAAATACACTTTGATTCATCTTTTAACTATTCACTGTTTGCAAGGAACAAGAACAAAGCAGTTTGCTGTCAGAGTTTGTATTCTAATAGGTAAATAACCTATACACAAAGATAGGTATAATAAGAGAGAGGAAGTAATGCAAGCAAAGGAAGAATAAAAAAATGTCTCAGGTGTATTTGAAGGAGAGACAACTAATAACTGGGAGGGATTATTTGAAGGCTCATGATGATTTAATGCCAGAGAACCTGAGCAAGGTAGAGATTAGAGTATTTAATAATTTATTAAATGGGAGAGATTTACTGGGACCAAATGGATCCATGGTTTGGTCCCAGGGCTGAATGAGACTATCATCTCCAAGAACCCAGCCCACAATGAGAGTTTTCAGTGACCTATATACACATGGCTCAGACTCAGGGAGGGTAGATTGAAGCAAGAGAGGAGTCAGGGTGCTGAGAGCAGGAATGGGATTCTGACAGAGTGGGGTGAGCCTCCAGAGATGAGATGACATAATAGGGGGAGGCACCCTGAACATGGGGAGAGGCACCTTGATAAAATGGTATCTGACATTCTGGTAGCTTGGGATGGGGAGAGGCATTCTGATATTCTAAAACATATCCTTATTAATTTGTCCTTATCAAATATTCTGATAAAGAGGGAGGGGAGGTTTTGCAGGACTGAGAAGCAGAGAAACTGAGTCAGGACAATAAAAGAAAACTGTGGTATAACAATGGAAATGGTAAGAATTGAACCTTGAAGGGAGATAGATTGAAAAATAAGGAGTAGGAGGAGAGTGCATGCTCTATGTCAAGCATGAGTTGGGTGAAGTACAAAAATACAATATGGAGTATCAAGATCAAGGTAGATACAATATGGAGTATCAAGATCAAGGTAGACTAGGAGTTTAGTTTGTTTGAAATATATAGCCTCTTAGGAGATAATATGAAATAAGCCTGGAAAAGGATATTGGGCCCTAATTGTGGCAGGCCTTAAATACCAGGTTAAGGAGTTTGGATTTTACAATAGAAATAGTTGGAGACCATTGTAGCTTTTAACAAAAGAATGATCTGATCATGATCAGATTTTTGTCTTCAGAGAATTATTTTGGTAGTTGGATGAATGTCCAGACATGCTCACTAGAGGATTTTGGTACCAGCCTGAATCCTGATCCTGGGTGAGGAGTGACAGGGCAGAACTCTCAAGGATGGTCAAACAGGAGTCCGTTTATTCAAAAATTTCTCAGCCTTATATACCCAAATAAACTTACATAACTATAGCCTACTGTGCATGCACTAACTATAGAATACTGCATATGTGGGACCACATAAACAACTTGCTATTGTGTGCAGATGTTTCCTTGCCACTTTAGTATAAGTCTGTTTTACTTACAACATAGTTGTCACACACCCTGACTTCTCAGGAAGGCTGAGGTGACCCTGGGGTGATGGGGAGCCAAACCAAACACTCAACAGGGCTCCTTTTACTGAACTAAGGTGTCTTATACCTTACCCAGTATTCCCCACTATCTATGGCCCTCTACATGTGAAAGATAAATTGAAGAGACTGGATTCAGGGAGATCCATAAGGCAGACTTAGAGGTCAGAGAGAAAACATGGAAGAATAAGATGTTTATTGGATTTGAAGTTAAAAGGTCTGGGATCCTTTTCCAACATTGCCACATTCTATCTGTGTCATTTCAATTGTGGACATCAGTTTATTCATTTGTAAAATGAGTGGGAGTTGAACTAGATGAGTACCATTGAGCTTTCAAAGCAATCCTATGATCCTCTTAAAATTTTCTGGATAAATGGTGATGAGAACCTTAATAAGACTACAGTATGCTCAGAGAGAAAGTGACATATAAATTAGAATAAATATACATAAATTTCAGTGAAATTATAGAATTTTAGAATGAATGGAGACCTCAGAAGTTACCTCATCTAATCCTCTCATTTCACAATGGAGGAACCTGAAATCGCATAGAGGTGAGGTAAGTGATCTTTGCAGGGTCAATTGTTTGTGACAGTAGTGGAATTAGAATCTGACATTTGATTCCCATGAAGGCTCCCTGTGGCACAATGGACTTGGAATAAGAAAGATCTGAATTCAAATCCACCTCAGATACTAGCTGTATAAATCTGAGCAAGTCATTTAAGCTCTGTGTGCCTCAGATTTTTTAATGGCATAATGCAATTTAAAGTAGTATCTAACTGCTAAGCTTATTGTAAAGATCAAATGAATATTTGTAAAGTGCTTAGCATGTCAGATGCTTAATAAATGCCTATTTTCTTCCCTTCTTCTTTTATACCACACTTAATCCATAATTATTTATTAAATACCAGTCATATGTCAAATGCTATCTTAGGACTATGACTACAAAGTCAAAAAGAAAAAGTTCCCAGAATAAAGAAGCTTGTGTTCTTTTTGGGATACACTTGTACATGTACAAGTATGCCCTAACTCTCCCTCTCTCTTCTCTTTTTCCCTTATCCCTGCCTCTGTTTCTTTGTATCTCTATTTCTATCTCTTTTTAGACTGTCTGTATGTTTCTGTTTCTGTGTCTCTGCCTCTCTCTGTCTTGGTTTCTCTGTCTCTCTCCCTTACTCCCTCTCTGTCTCTCTCTATCTTTCTCTCTCCATTTCTCTCTCTCTTGCTCCCTTTCTATTTCTGTTTCTCTCTCTCTTCTTTGCTCCCATTCTGTCTCTCTCTTCCTTTTCTCCCTCTCTCCCTATCTCTCTCTTTTTATTAGCAGTTGGGAAATTTGAGTTGAACTTTGACTAAGGATTTTAAGAATAAGAGGTAAAAAGAGAGTGTATGCCAGGTATAGGGGACAGTCTCTGATAATTCCAAGAGAAGGGAGATAGAATATCTTGTTTGTAGAAGAACAGGAAGTACTACATAGTCACTTTATAAATAATTTACCCCATAATCTCCTTCATGTCCACTCCCAAAATATATTCTAGCTTCTGGATGCTTAAATTTTAACTAAGTGATAAAGACTTTTGCAGCCTTCTAGAAAATTTTGTATTTTAAAATATTTCAATGATTTGTTAATATTAGAAATTTTACTCAATTAAGTTGAACTTTTATGTATCCTAATGAATCTCAGATTTTAAGGTACCATATACAATTCAAAAGGAGGGAACTATGGTGTGACTTTCTATTTTCTATTTAGTGCTAGCTAGCTGATGTAATAGGCATTCTGGAGGCATTCTCAGGAACACCTGAGGTCAAATATGATTTCAAATATCACTAGCCATAGTCAGTCATTTAACTCTTATTTGTCTCAGTTTCCTAATCCATAAAATAGAGATTATTATAGCACTTATTTATCAGGGTTGTGGTGAGGATTAAATGAAATAGTTTTTGTAAAGAGCTTTGTAAACTTAAACATGCTGTAAATGTTAAGTGTTACTGTTTTTCTTATTATTTTTAATAATCTATGTTTGTCTTTCCCCTTTTATATAGCCAATCAAAAACCCACCAACAGGAAAGAAGTATGTTAGATGTCCATGTAATTGTCTCCTCATCTGTAAGGATACATCTCGGCGAATAGGATGTCCAAGACCCAACTGGTAAGAATTAAAGCTGTAACTTCAATAATTCTCTTTTCTTTTATGTAAAATGAGAGCTGTTAACTGTGGGTGAAGAGCAGAACTGCCTTTTTGTGCATATTCTTCTTGAATAACTGATAAAAATTTCTTAGATAGTAAATAAATATTTGTTAAAACCTTGAATTAAATCATTTTGATTCAATAGATTGACACCCTCAAAAATGACAAATTATTTTACCTTTATAATATTGACTTACTCTATTGCTACTTTCAAGTGTTAAATGTTTAATTGATGTATTTCATAGTATGTCTTTATAAGTATATATTACAACTTGTCAGTATTAATATGTATACATGTTGACATGATAAATGGATGAGATATTTGTATCCATGCATATCAAGATTTTTTATCATCTCTTTTTTCTCTGCTTTCCTGAATTTTGGAAATTTCATTGGGTATTTGTACTTCCTCCACAAGATGAACTAGAGGAGGAAGGAATACTTTACTTTGTTATCTCTTGGAAGCACTGACAAAAGGTTTGGTAGCAAAAAGAGGCTGAATTTGTTAGCCCAAAAGACATTGGTAGATTATTTATAGCTATATTATGCTATCCTCCATACTACCACAAATAAATGAATTGAATTTGGATTTATGAAAAGATGCAATTTAATGATAGTATTAGCCCAATTTTTCTTTTATCCACTAATTTGGTTGTAGCTTAATAGTAGTTTTATCATGTTCACAGTACAGAAATTCCTGTTGACATGGTGTAAACTAATGCTGGAAAGTATTAGTTATGCTTGTAACTTTGACAAATATAAGCACTAAGACAACAGAATATTAAAATATAACTTTATTCCCTCGTAAAATTAATGGTGATTTTTTTTAACTTAGCAGTTTCTATTTCTTACAGATTGAGAGTATCCTTTTAATGCTTTTAGTGAATATCGTATATTTTCCTTTATATTTTATAATTAAGAAGATGTTGGAATAGAAATAAAATTATTTTTCAGGATCTTAATAAATGATGAATTAGAACTGGTCCATAGGAGATTTGCTAAACTCTTATAATAAAGAAAATTATATCTTTTCAATGCTTTTCAAATGACAAGAGTTTTACTTTTAAAAAGTATGTTGGAACCATATACTATATAATACAGGAGTCTTTAAGTCTTTTCCTTCATCAATCTCTTTGTGGGATGAGGAAGCTGTTTAATTTTCTTTCCACAGTAGACGCATTATTAATCTGGGCCCAGTAATGCTAATTCCTGAAGAACAGCCTGCTCAGCCTGCATTACCAATTCAACCAGAAGGGACACGAGTAGTATGTGGACACTGTGGAAACACATTCCTGGTAGGTACCTAGAACTGATCATAGAAAAACTAATCCACTCAGAAAGAACTCCCCACTGGAGAACTTCAAGCAAAAGCTGGATGACTATTTGTTAGTTTTAAAAGGGATTTTTGTTCATTCATATGTTTGATTTAGGAGGTCCCTTCCAACTCTCAATTGGGTGACTTGCCAGCTTAGCTTTCATAAACATTCGTGCATATTTTTCCCAAAGAGGGAGGGTAGTGAAAGATTTTGCTTTTTTTTTTTTTTTTTTTTTTTTTTTTTTTAAATCATATGAGCTGCTGCAACTTAGCTTTGAGTTTGGTTGAACCATTTAAACTTGGCCTAATTTCTGTGAGGAAATTAACTAAAATACAAGGGGAATTTTTGATATTTTTTTTTTTTTTGTCAAAAGCTTTCTACCTATTTTTATTGTCTTTTTGGCAAAAGATTGACTTTTTATTGTAAAACCTCCAAATTTAGACCAAAAAAGTTTTATAAAGAAATAAGATTAATCTTATCAATAAATATGACCTTCTGTTCTTGTTCTGACCAGCCTATTCCATTCAACAAACCCTTCAATAATTATTAATTGAGTACCTATTATGTGCAAGGTTTTCTACTAGGCTTTGGGGATACAAAGACAAAAATGAAATCGTCTTTACCTTCAATGAGTTTACATTGTGTAAGAAAATTTTAAAGAAATATACAAAGTGGAAAAGATCTAAAATTACAAAGGTGGTCTTGATGCCATCAAGTGATGAGAAAATCTGGAAGGCGTAGCTAAGTGGCACAGTGAATAGAGCAGTAGACTTGGAATCAAAAAGACTCATCTTCCTGAGTTCAGATATTATCTATGTGATCCTGGGCAAATCATTTAACCCTGTTAGCCTCAGTTCCTCATCTGAAAAATGAACTAGAGAAGAAAAAGACAAACCATTCTAGTATTTTTGCCAAGAAAATCCAAAGTTCCAGTCATGTGTCAGACATGACTGAACAACATCAGAGGGTAGAACAAGTTACTTCCCATATACATGAGATTCAGAAGACAAATCTCTTTACTCTATTATCACAATTATCTTCATCATTATGAAGTACTTATCTTCCTATCTTACTTAACTTTAACATCACAACAAACCTGTGTTATATTTTACAAAGAGCATTGAATTAGAATTTAGAAGGCCTGACTGAAATACTGGAGATTACTAATTTACCTCTGTAATCTTGGGCAAATCACTGAATCTCTTTAGGTAATAATTTCCTACTTGGTATTAGAAAGAGCTGAATTAGACAATTTCTAAGGTCACATCCACTTTTCAATCCAATTGATATTGTAATGTATAGGAAATATAATTATGATGATGGCATTTATATATTACAGGGGTTCTTAACCAAATTTTTTTTCATAGACTCCTTGGTAGTCTGGTGAAACCAATGGGCTTCTTGGTTTAATGTTTTTAAATGAATAAAATAAAATAAATTTGATTACAAAGGAGACTAAAAAATCTGAATGACAGTTATCAAAATGTTAAAAAAAAAAAAAAAAAAAACATTCACAGACTCTAGGTTAAGAACCCCTGACAAAGTGCTTTAAGGTTTGCAAAACTTTTTATGTTTCTTATTTAATTTAAATCCTCTTTTGCCATCCCTATTCTACATGTAAGTATAGTGAAATTCAGAGTGACTTGAGTTAGGTCAGGAATAAATGAATAAATAAATGACTGATATTTTTGAGGGAAGGTCACATTTTTAAAATAATTCAGTATTTATTTTCCTCCTTGTGGAATTCATTGCCAGTAAACCTATAAACACTAAATTAATAGCTATTGGATAAAAAGCATACATATTATCCTTTTCCCTCTTGCATACTTCTATATGTAATATCCTAATGAAAATGATATTTAAAACAATTCAAAACATATTTAACCTAAATTTAAGGATTTCAACTAAATTTAGGGATTCCTTTGGCCAACATCCTTATATCTTGTCTGATATTTTATATCCTCATATCTGTGCCCAAAGTATTCTTTTGCTTTTTTCTTTACTTCTCATTTATTTCTATTTTTCTACTCCAAATGGTCAAATGTAGTTTTTTTTTTTCCCTGTGACCTCCTGGACCTCTTTTTTTAAAAATAACTTTTTATTGATAGATAATTGCCAGGATAATTTTTTACAGCATTATCCCTTGCATTCACTTCTGTTCCGATTTTTCCCCTCCCTCCCTTCACCCCCTCCCCCAGATGGCAAGCAGTCCTTTACATATTGAATAGGTTACAGTATATCCTAGATACAATATATGTGTGCAGAACCGAACAGTTTTCTTGTTGTACAGGGAGAATTGAATTCAGAAGGTATAAATAACCTGGGAAGAAAAACAAAAATGCAAGCAGTTTATATTCATTTCCCAGTGTTCTTTCTCTGGGTGTAGCTGCTTCTGTCCATCTTTGATCAATTAAGGCTCTCTTTATCAAAGAGATCCACTTCCATCAGAATACATCCTCAAACAGTATCGTTGTTGAGGTATATAATGATCTCCTGGTTCTGCTCATTTCACTCAGCATCAGTTCATGTAAGTCTCGCCAGTCCTCTCTGTATTCATCCTGCTGGTCATTCCTTACAGAACAATAATATTCCATAATGTTCATATACCACAATTTACTCAACCATTCTCCAATTGATGGGTATCTATTCATTTTCCAGCTTCTAGCCAAAATGTAGTTTTTTAAAATAAAATCGGAAACTACTTCTGAGATCATCTTGATGAACTTATCATCAAAGAAGAGCCTTTCCTATAATTTTTCTAATTAGTGATTATACAGAATCCTTTTGAAGACCACCTCCAATGATAACTCTTTACTTTAAAGATTATATGACTATATAGATTTTGAGCTAAAAGGGACTCTAGAAGCCACTAAATATAACTCCCTCATTTAATAGAAGCAACAACTGAGACAAATCTCATGTGACCTGTTTTGAGTCATACAATTAGTCAGTGTCTAAAGGAGAGGATGGGGAGATTTGAACCTAGTTATGCCTGACTCAATGTCTAGTGGATAGGGCCCAGAGACATGATGTCTCTCTATTCAAAAGTGAAAAGGGCTACTGGTCCACTGGTTCTAACTTTTTTTTTTCTCAGTATATAGTTTTCAACATTCATTTTTGTAAGATTTTAAGTTCCAATTTTTCTCCCTCATTTACATCCTCCCCTCCCCACGACAACAAGAAGTCTGATATAGATTATACATGTAGTTGAAATCCTTAAAATTAGGTTAAATATGTTTTGAATTGTTTTAAATATCATTTTCATTAGGATATTACATATAGAAGTATGCAAGAGGGAAAAGGATAATATGTATGCTTTTTATCCAATAACATATCTGTTATATTGTGAAAAAAATCAGACCAAAAGGAAAAAATAAACATGAGAAAGAAAAAGAAAAAAAAATTTTAAAGTGAAAATCGCATACTTTAATCTACATTCAGTCTCCATAGTTCTCTCTGCATGTAGATGGCATTTTACATCCCAAATCTATTCATATTGTCTTGAATCATTGTATTGTTGAGAAGATACAAGTCCATCACAGTTGATCATCACATAATCTTGGTATTGTTGTGTACAATGTTCTCTTGATTCTGTTTGATTCAGATAGATTCACTCAACTGTTCATGTAGGTCTTTCCAGGTTTTTCTGCTAGTAATTTCTCATAGAACAATAATATTCCATTACATTCATATGCCATAACTTATTCAGACACTCCTCAGTTGATGGCATTTCCCTCAATTTCTAATTCCTGTTTTCCCTCTGTTATGCTCTCTTTGGGATACAGACCCAGTAGTGATACTGCTGGATCAAAGGGTATGCAGTTTTATAGCCCTTTAGGCATAGTTCCTAATTGCTCTCCAGAATAGTTGGATTATTTCACAACTCCACCAACAGTTTATTAGTGTCCCATTTTCCCCTTTAGCATATCTCCTCTGGCATTTATCCTGTCATCTCAGACATTAAGTGTGAGGTGAAACCTCAGAGATGTTTTTAATGCACATTTCTCTAATCAATGGTGATTTAGAACATTGGTAATTCTGATTGTTAAGAAGTTTTTCTTCATGTTGAATTAAAATCTAGCTCTCTACCACTGCCTTTGTATCTGTGGATCCTAGTTCTACCATTTAGTACCAAGCAGAACAATTGTAATTCCTCTTTCACATGACAGTCCTTTTTGATAAATACTTTAAGATAGGAAGATGGTATATACTTGAAGACAAAAAATTAAAATCTAGTCTCAGACATTTTTGACCCAATTCCCTCATTTTTAAGATGGGGATAATAGCATCTACTTCTCAACATTGTTATAAGATCAAAAGAAATATTTGTAAAGCATTTGTAAACCTAAAAGTGCTATACAAATTCATCAAATAACTCTCATATACTCCTCATAATTACTTTCTTCCTGGATAACATTCCCAGGTCTTTCAACTGATTTTTTTTATTTAATGTCTTTTTTGATTCTTTTACCATTAGCTCTTCCTCCATTGAATGTGCTCTAAGTAGTCTGTGTTCTTACTAAAATGTAGTGCCCAGAATATAGTATTCTAGGTATGATTTGAAAAGAGCAGAAGACAGTGGGAGCATCACCCCACTTCATTTTGGATTTGAAGTTTTTTATTATGGTGGCCTAATAATGCATTTGTTTGTGTGTGTGTATATGTGCACGCACATGCTATTTCACACTGTTAACTCACATTCACTCTGAAGTCCTGTAAAATGCCCATATAATTTTTTAACAAGCCATTTTCCGGTTGTGTTTTGTCTATTATGCCCATCTTATTCTTAAAAATTAAAATGTAGAATTTTAATTCTGTAAATTCTATAAAGCCATTCAGAAAAATGTTTTTATATATTACTTTCCCCTCTCCCCCTCCTTTTTTAGATGAAGAAACTCAGCCTCTTAGAGGTGAGTTTATTTGCCCAGTATAATCCTAGAGCTAAATCAAGGTGCTGTGGTTTCAAATCCAGTTTTTCTTCCATGTAGCCCTCTTAAATTAGTAAAAGAAGTAGAAGAAATTAATGAAATTTTATGAATTCATTGCAATTGGTTCCTGATGTTCCAAACTTATTTCCTTGTTTTAACAGGATTACTTTGCTAGTAGATGAGGGGCAGCTAGGTGAAATATTCACTAGTACTGGGCCTTGAATCAGGAAGACTCATTTTCCTGACCTCAAGCTTGGCTTTAGATACTTACTAGCTGTGTGATTGTGGACAAGTCATTTATCCCTGTTTGCCTCAGTTTCCTCATCTGCAAAATGAGCTGGAGTAGAAAATGGCCAACAACTCCAGTTCTCTGCCAAGAAAACCCCAAATGGAATCATGAAGACATGTACTACTGGAATGACTGAACAGCTACAGCAACAAAGATAAGAAGAATGCTGTAGACCAGTGTTATCGTCAGATAGAAATGGATTCCTGCAGACCACATATTGAATCAGAAAGCTACAAATTAACATTATCCATGTTATATAGTATTTTAATTTATCCTGTTAAACTTTTCCCAGTTACATTTTAGTTTGGCTCTGACAGCATCCTGGAGTTTGACGATTTGGGGCTAGAGCACTGGACTGAATTTATGGCATAAATATATTCCTATATCACTGACCCTTGGATTAAAAAAAATAAGCTTCATTGCTAAAAGATGGGAAAAGGCATGATTAGATAGCAGTTTGTCTCAAAGAAAATCTGGGAGTTTTAGAGTACTTCAAACTTAGTGTGATGTGGAAGCTAAAAAAGCCTTTGTATTTCTAGTCTTGTATTAAGAGACATGCATAGATTTCAGGGAAAGGAAGTGCCTCTTGTCAGAACACAGGAATATTGTACATATTTTCATATGATGCTCTTTAGAAGGATGTTGTTACCTGGTAAATATACAGAGAATGGTAACCAGGATAATAAAGAAGCTTGATTCTAGCCATATGAGCATCAGTTGAAGGAACCAGGTATGTAAAGCCTGAAGAAGCAAAGATACAGGAACATGACAATTGTCATGTAAAAGAAGGCTTGAACTTGTACTGTTTGACCTCAAAGGTTAGAGCTAGAGATGACAGGTTCCTCTTCCTTAGAAGATATCAGGCAGAAGGTAGATGCTGAATTGTTCAGTATATTAAGAATTGAGATTCTTTCTGGATATATTTGGACTACATAGATGCTGACATAACCTCTAAATCTAAAATTCTGTGGTTTTGTTCAGGTGCACATTGAACTAGATGAGAGGTTCTTAACTTTTTGTATATGTTTGGGACCCTTTTATAGTTTGGTGAAGTCTATGGATTCCTTCTCAGAATTATATTTTAAATGGATAAAATTAAGTATGTAGGATTATGAAAGAAACCGATTACAATTGAGATGATATTAACCATGAAATAATATTAATAAAGTGTTTTGCAAACCTTAATATATTAAATAAATGCTTGCCATTGTTATGCTGAAATAAAGATATAATTTTTTCCCATTTAAATTCACAGATCTCTTGGGGCCATTTTTGGAGCTTATGTTAAAAACTCCCGGTATCTAGATTGCCTCTGAGCTCCCTTCCAACAGTGGGATTAAGTAAAATTTTAACTTTTTAGATTCAACCCATCATTTTATACTATTAAGCTCTTTTTGGGTCCTGATTCTCCCATTTTTCTTAGTTCTCCTTCCAGATAAATGTTATTTGTAAATTTATTAAGAATACCATTTATCCCTTCATTTAAATTATTGATTGAAATGTTGAACAGAACTGTTCCGAGGAAAAAATTCCTGGGGTATTCCACTAGAGACCTTATCTCTAGGTTGACATTAATTTGCAAATCATTATTCTCTTGGTCCAGTCATTCAAACAGTTTTTAATCTGAATCATTTATTTTCACTAGTCTATATTGCTTCAACTTATCCACAAAGAACATCATTAGACAAGTTATCAATTTATTGACATACATTTATGTACTAACTATAGCATTCTCTTAATCAACCAATCCAATAGGTCAGAGACATCAAAGGAAAGAAAGAATGGGAATAAGTATTTATGCAGCACTTACTATGTGCCAAACACTGTGCTAAGTGCTTTACAAATATGATCTCATTCAGTCTTCACTGGGACCGATAGTACTGGGAGATAGGTGTTGTTAGTATCTATATTTTAGAGTTAAAAGAACTGAAACAAAGAGATTTGCTCAGGGTCACATAGCTAATTATAATCAGAGGCTAGATTTGAATTCAGATCTTCCTCACTACAGGCCCTAATGCTATGCCACCTGCCTGCCAGGGCAGCTGGTTAAATGAGGTCCACAATACTCCTCTGTGTGACTAGAGACAAATTAAAATACAATTGGGAAATATTTAACCAAATAAGTAAAAAAAAAATTTTTTAATTAAGTTAATATGCAGCTTACAGGGATCCTTACAGATTGGTGGCTATTTGAGTTTGACACTACTGCTGTAGGGAATGGGGGGAATAGAGACTAGACTTAAAATTTCATTGTTATAGGAAATTCCCAGAAGAGGAAACTCCCTCTACCAGTGGAGATGGATACTCACTACTACTTATATTCTGAAAATTTGCCTACAGCACAAAGAAGTTAAATAATTTACTCACACAGCTAACAGATATTGATCTGTCAGAGGTGGGAGTTAATCCAGGTTTTCCTGACTCCAAGATCAGTTCTCTATTCATTATGTCACATTGACTTTCCTATAATGCTATCAAAAAAGGAAATACATTTAGTCTGACATGATCTGTACCAGACAAATTCATGCTGACCCTTATTGTTTACTGCTTTCCTTTCTAAATGCTCACAATGGATCTTCTAATCATATTCAATTCAGATCAACAAGCATTTTTAAGTGACTACTTTTTGCAAAGATCTATGCTAGTTTGGGAGAATACAAATGCAAAAAAATATATAAAACATCACATATAGTCTTATAAGGATTTACATATGGGAGAAACAATATGCACTCATGTAGGAATAGGGATTAGACCAGTGACTTCATTAGCATAAGGACTTCCTTGGTAAGGAAATTTCCTCTACCATTGCAAGTAAGTACTCTTTCTTGACCATAGTCCCAGAGCCAGTGTTTTTCAGAGGTATACTTGAATGCAAGTCTTCCTGTATCCAAGGTCAGCTTTTTATCCTCTATGCTATACTGCCTCTTCCACCCCAAGACAAATATCTGCATCTTGGAAAACATGGTTCTGGTACTTTCAGATGAGCTGTCACTGGCCCTTGAAAATATAGGGAAAAGGGTATATAAATCTTGTGTAAGATTTTTTAAGCTCTTCCTCTTTATTACATTATGCATCATTCAGATATTCTATGTCTGGCAGACACTCTGGATGTCTGGATCAACAGATGAAGAAGTGGTCCTTTTCACTTCATCCATCCATCCCTGTTAGCTATTATCTGTCCTATATCTTCTCTTCCTTTCTAAACTCTTTGAGAAGACATCTCTTTTTCTTTTCCTTTACTCATTGCAGTCTGACTTCAGATCCCATTATCCAACTGAAACAACGCTTTTCAAAGTGGTCAATGATCTTTTAGTTATTATATCCATTTGGCCTTTTTAAAAAAAAAATCCTCTTCCTTTTTGATCTCTGCAATCTTTGATACTGTTGATCACCCTCTTCTCTTTAATATCCCCTTCTCTCTGGAATTTCATAACACATGTTCTCTCCTGATTTTTTTTACTTCTCTAACCACTCTTCAATATCTTTTTTTTTTTTAACCTAGTAACCATGGGTGTCTCCTAAGGTACTGTTCTGAGCTCTTTTCTTTCTCTGAACTATTTTTCTTTGTAATCTCTTTAACGCAAATGTATTTAATATCATATTTATGCAAGTGATTCTTAGATCTATTTATCTAGTCCTACCTTCTCTTTTGACCTCTAGTTTTGCATGTCCAACTGCCTGAGTGTTTCTTTAAAAATTTTTCGCACTTTACATGTAAAAAACCCAACATTTTAAAAAACATATTTCTTTATGAATCATGTTGGGAAAGAAAAATCAGAATAAAAGGGAAAACCCACAAGAGAGAAACAAAAACAGAAGAAGAAGGAGGAAAAAATGAACATAGCATGTGTTGATTTATGTTCAGTCTCTACAGTTCTTTCTCTAGATGCAGATGGCATTTTCCATCCAATGTTTATTGGGATTGCCTTGGATTACACCAAACTGCTGAGAAGAACCAAGTCTGTCATAGTTGATCATTGCACAATCTTGTTGTTGCTGTATACAATGTTTTACTGGTTCTGCTTGTTTCGCTCAACATCATTTCATGTAAATCTTTCCACATCTTTCTAAAATCTTCCTGTTCATCATTTTTTAATAGAACAGTAGTACATCATTACTTTCATATACCATATCTTATCTAGCCATTCCTCAAATGATGGGCATCTACTCATTTTCCAATTCTTTGCCACCACAAAAACAGATACTGCAAACCTTTTTGCACATGTGGGGTCCTTTTCCCTCTTTTGTGATTTCTTTGGGATACAAACCCAGTAATCTGCCTAGGTATTTCAAACTGTAGAAATCTTAAATTCTAAATATCCAAAACTGAAATTATTTTCTTCCTTAAACTTTCTTTCGAAATCCAGGTATCCATCCAGATACCTAAGCTTATAATCTAGTTGTTATCTGCCTCTCCTCATTCTCATCCTCCATATCCAATTAGTTGTCAAATTTTGCTTCTACCTTTGTAACATTTCTCATAAAAACTCCCTCTCTTCTTCTCATATTGCCATCCTTTTGGCACAGATCTTAATCACATTATGCCCGAACTATTGCAATATCTTGCTTATTGGTTTTCCTTCCTCTAGTCTTTCTCCTTTCCAGTTTAAACTCTAGTGGGTAGGCAAATTGATCTTTCTAAAGTGTATGTTACTTTTCCTATTCAATAAACTTCAGTGGCTTTCTATTACCTTCTGACTAAAATATAAAATTCAGTTTGTCTTTTAAAGCCTTTTATAACCTGCTCCCTTATTGCCTTTTTATTTATCTAATGCTTTAACACATCCCTCTCCATACTCTGAAGTATGACATAGGGTACTTCTTTGTTCTTTGAGTACATTCAGATGCATTTTTATTGGCAATCCTTCATGCCAGAAACATTCTTCCTCCTCATTTCTGTTTCTTAGGTTTTCTTCAAGTGTCATCTAAAGTCCAATTTTTTTGCAGAAACCCTTCTCTGTCCTTCTTAATCTATCTAGTGCTTTTCTTTTAAGATTATTTTCAGTTTATCTTGTCTATATCACATTTTCATGTAATTGTTTTAGTTAGTTCTTTGAGTGCAAGAACTGGTGATTGAGAGTTTTTTTGTTTTGTTTTGTTTGCCTTTTTGTTATCTCCTCAACTCTTAGCAAAGTACTTGTCACATAGTAGATGCTTAATAAATGTTTCTGATTTGTCTTGGCATGTTTATTTTCCAAGGCCAAGCCATCTACATGCACCCATGATCTTTCCACGATTCATATACCCTTCCTGTCAACGCTAGAAAATTTCATGTATCATAGACATTTTAATCAGTTTATTCCTATCTAATGATTCCTTCCATGTTGCTTACAAACACATCTTTTTCACCTATCCTTTGAAATAAAAATTTCCTTCTATCCTATTTTTCCTCTATCATCCTGTTTAGTTAAACTCCCTGAGAAAGTCACCCACATTTAATGTATGAACTTCCTTTATATTCGTTCTCCTCTAAATCATCTGTAATATATCTTATGATCTTATCATTCCAACTGAATCACTCTCTCCAAAATTAGCAATGATCTTTTAATTGCCAAATCTAATCTAACATTTTCCTAATCCTCAATCTTCTTGACTTCTACAGTATTTGACATTGTTGATAACATATTCCTCCAGAATCAACTTTTCATTCACGTAGCCATCCCCTAGTTCATGTCCTTTTCACTTTTTACCTGGATTTCTACTAAGACTTCCTGCCTTAAGTCTCTTTTCCATTTTGATTTATCTTCTATTGGGCTATCAAACTAATTTTCCTAAAATATAGATATGCCCATGTTACGCTTTATATAATAAATTCCAGTGGTTTCTTGTTATCTTTAGGATCAAAAATAAAATTCTCTGACTTTTAAACTCCTTGTTAACTGGCTTCTTCTGACAATTCTAGTCTTCTTACATATTACTCCTTTCCAGGCATGCTACACTGGCCTACATGCTGTTTCTTCTTAGGACATTTTGTCTCCCATCTGTGTACTTTTGTACTTACTATTCTCTTCCTTCCTTCAACTCTTTCCCACAAGATTCAGTTCATGTCCCAGCTTCTTAAAGATAACTTGTCACTATGTTCCCCCTAGCTGCTAGTACCTTCATCAATAAGATTACTTATCATCTACTCTGCATTCTTTCTTTATATATCTATTTATTTAAATTTGTGTCTGTTTTTGAAATATAAACTCATTTAGGGATGGTACTGGTTTTGTCTGTCTTTGTATCCCCAGGAAAGAGCCTGGCACATAGCATGTGCTTACTAAATGCTTCTTTACTGACTGACCCATACCTGCAATGGGCCTCCAAAGTAAAAAGTTGCTGGCATGTTAGAATGATATCGGAAGTCAGCAAATTCCATCTATATTTTAAAAAACAATTTTCATTTGTAATACTATAAATAAAAGTGTGCCAAAATAATAGTTATTCTCTAGTTAAAAAAAAAAGCAAGATGAGAGATTTTTGGAGGAATTGTGAACTGAATTTCTATTGAAAATTAGCTCAATAAGGAAACTGTGGATAATTGTAAGCATCTAAGATTTTTTAAAAATAAAATAGTTAAAACAGTTTTAACATAGTTTCCATTTGCATTTAACTCAATGCTCTAGGAAACTGTTAGCCAAATGCATTACAATCATTCATTTGGCACATCTTTATTGGACATGGAAGTGTGCTAATTGCTATTGAAAACAAGATTCTTTGAACTGTCTTAAAACTTTATCATCTGAGGGATATTAAGGAAGTTTAAGATCTTAGGACCTTACCTACACCTAATCCAACTTCTGGGTTTATATTTAAGCATGCAGGATTGAATGATTTAATTTATTGGCTAAGATTATAAAACTAGAAATCAGAGATAATATTATTAACCTTGATCTTCTGGTTCTCCATACACTATTTTTTCTATTCTGCCTGATATATAAGAGGTAACTCGATTGCCTGGCAATTTACCACATTTTGGTAGTCAAAATAAAAGTATAGTTTTAGCACAAGTGAATTAAAATCCATATAACTTCTCCCACTTTTTTTTTAGCATTGTTGTAACTAGATGAACAATATAATAAAGACAGAGAGTTGACAAGATCCTATTATAAAGTGGGATAAACTAAGTGCCTTCAAATTTAAGAGAAAGAATCAAATGCCTCTGACTTGTGTGTTGACCTGGACCTTTTCAAATGGTAGGATTTCAATTGATAAAAATTTGAGGAGATAGGAAAAGGAAGACATTCCCAACAAGAGGATGGCCTGAATTTTCTTGAAATAGAAATTGCGTAGCCATGACAAATACATACAAGTACCCATTGCCTTCTGTAACTACAATAGCATATGATAGATTCTCATTTGTGTAAAATGTCTGAATGGTGTACTTCAAAGCACCCCAGCTCTTGTTTTTTGTTCTGTATTAACAACTCACATTTCTATAGTTCTTTAAGGTTTACAAAGTGCTCTCTTCACAACAACCCTGTGAGGTAGGTGGTGCATGTAGCATTCCTTCCATTTTACAGATTAGGAAACCAAGACATAGAGATAATATGACTTATTTATGGTCATATATTTAGTGTCAGAACTATGATTTGAAATATACTCCCCTGACTTCACAAGTCCTATGTTCTTTTTCTTTTCTTAAAAAAGATTTATAAGCAGTTTATGAATATTTTGGAGGTATTTTTTAAATATTACTTATATTTCTCCTTGTAATTCCCCCACTCTTCCTTTCAGAAAACCATGTTTTAGAATGAAGAATTTTTAAAAATGAATAAGAGGAAGAAGAAAAAGATTCAGTCAAACACCCTCAATACATCAAAAAAAATCTGGAATTATATTTAATGATTCACACTTGTAGAATTTCAAAAGAATTGCATGTGGTATTTTCACATATCTCTTCCTTGGGATTTATATTGTCCTTTATAATTTTATAACTGATTTTTTTTGTTCTTTTCATTTCCATTACATTTACATAACAACAAGTAATTATCATGTACACTATTTTCTTGGTTCTACTTACTTTGCATCTGTTAATCTAAGTCTTTTCATGTTTCTCTGTATTCATCATGTTCATCATTTCCTATAGCACAATAATACTTCTTTACCTTCATTACCTAATAATACTTCATTACCTAGTTTGATGTCTTTAGTCATTACCCAGTCAATGGACATTTATGTAGTTTGTTTCTAGTTCTTTGCTACTATAAAAATTACTGCTATAAATATTTTGGTCTATGTGGAGCTTCTCTTTTTGTCATTAATTTCCTTGGGTTTGTTTTTTTTTTTTTTTTTTTTTGATTGTTTGTTTGTTTGTTTAGCAGTGAACTCTCTGAGTTAAAGGTTATCAGATATCTAGCCATTTGATTTGAATGAACTTCAAAATGCCTTCTAATATAGTTATAGTAATCCATAGCCATATGAACAATGCATTAGTGTATCTATCTTCTACAACCTTCCTTCCCCATTCCCTATTAATAGTCCCCATTTTCTTATCTATCAATTTGTTGAGTATGAGGTGAAACCTCAGGCTTGTTTTGATTTGCATTTCTCTTATTATTAGAGATCTGGCACAAATGATTTTGGATGTTTTTGTCATAAGATTCATTATATATCTTAAAGCTGAATAATCTTTACAATTCTAATATAAATCCAGCTTGGTCGAAATAAATTATTTCTTTGGGGGTAAAGCCTCTAATCTGTTTGGTTTCATTGAAATTTTTTTGAATAATTCTTGAATGATAGTGGTCTATACATTTTCTGTAATTTTTTTTCTTTCCACGTTTAAGTATTATTAAATTTGTCTTCAAAAGAAGTCTGGTAAAGAGCTTTCTCAATTTTTGAATACAATTTGTTCAGTATAGGTATTTATTTTTCTTTAAAAGTTCGATAGAAAATTTATATTAAGTCCATAAGAACCAGAAGTTTTTTCTTCTTTTTGTAGTTCTCTTGCAGCTAGTTCTATATCCTTTATGATACTGGATTATTTAGGATGTGAGTTCTTAATTTGGAGTCTATGAACTTATAAAAAATATTTTGAGAAGATGGCAGAGTAGCAAAAAGGATAGCAAATTTTTAGAAATGTCAATTAATAAGGAAAACAATTGGGACAGAGTAGTAAAATTGCCCCATAGTAAAAATTTCTACTTTCCACATCATTTTTTTAATCCTTTCCTTTGTCACATCCTTTTCATTTTCTTTCTCTTTCTACTTTGTTGTAAGATTTCCTCTTTTAACCATATTTTCCTCCCTTTCTTGATGCGGGTTTTGTCCCCAAGAGTTCTGATTTCCCTTCTTCTGAAGCAGGATGTTGTCTGTGGAGACAAACATTCTCTCAGATGAAGTGATCTCTCATTTCTCATATTAAATTCATTTTAAGATCCCTTCTCCCATTAAGAATATATTTTTTACCTCATGGGAGTATATTTTAGTGGGATGTCCTCTCTCATTGGGCGGAGACATTCTACTTTCACATCCCCTCTTTCTTTTGACACATCTTTTATTCCCTTATAGATTTTTTTTTTTTTTGCTGAAAGATTACAGGAATTAATGTCCTATTGTTGTTCACTTATATGTTTGATTTTATTCTATCATCTGCCTCCTTTTCTCTTTTCTGCACTCTCCAATTTCTCATTCTAACAACAAAAATATAGTAATTCATCTATAAGGAGAGATTTAGGTTTATTCCTGGTCATAGAGGAGGGCATTATAAAACTGGATGATATATGTTTGAAGATATATCATTGTGGATATTAAAACCTCCAAGAGAAAGGACATGGATTACAGTGGAAAGATGGAGTGAAGTACTGAAGTTTTTGGGTAAATCAGGGAAGCAACTGAACAAGAGACTGAAATTTTTCACAGCGATTCCTGGAGCTCAGTAATAACATGGATCTGGGTCTAATGATATAGATTTTAAAAAATGAACCTTAAAAAAAGAGAAGTTGCTGAGTGATGAAGGCTAAAAGAGGGTGATTTCTTCCTCTATCCTGGTATGTTTGAGGGCATGAGAGATTAGATTGAGGGGAGGGAGAGGAGAGCATCCAGCACTGATAGCTTCCTCATCTCTACTGCCTAGATTTTCTAGCTTCCTTCAAGGTCCAGCTTAAATCTCATTTCCTTGAGGAGGCCTTTCCTGGCTTGGAGCTGCTAGTGACTTCCCCTTTGTAATTGTCTTCATCTGCTCTGTATGTATTTTCTATGTACCTCATTATTTACATGTTGATTCCCCATTAGAAAGGATAATCTTTATGGGGGGGGGTATATTGTCTTTGCTTTTCTTTGCATCTGTGGGGGCTTAGATACTATTATCTATATTATACTATTACATAGTATCAAATGATCAATCAATTACTAAGTATTTTTAAAGGAGCTACCATGTGCCAGGCACCATGTCAGGTGCTAGGAATTCAAGTACAAAGAATGAAACAGTCTGTACTATTAATTAGCCTACATTAGAATGAAGGAGATAAGTACATATATAACCAGCATAAAGTGAATAAATAACAAATGCATACAAAGTAGTTTAAAACATGATTATTTGGGAAGCAGAGCAGTGGCTGAGGGTGGGAAGAGGGGGAGTGAAGGGTTGAGAAAAAGTTTCATGCTAAAGACAGTATCTGAGTTGAATCTTAAAAGAAATAAAGGAATTCTGAGATAGAGATGAGGAAGAAGCGCATTCTAAGTATGGAGGGATGGGCCAGTGCTTAATGAATGAAATCTGACTGATTGACTGGAAGGGGTGGCAAGGGATGAAATTTCTCCTAAAGAATGAGGAATCCAGTGTCACATGGTGATATAGAGGTGATCCTAGGTGTTTTAAAAAATGATGCCAGATATAGATTAAGACTTTAATATGAAAACATCAGAAGATTATGTTAGCTTATAAATGATGTTATTAATCTTTTTAATCTATTTTAAAGGGAAATATTGGGAGGAAGTACTGGTAACATTTTTCTGCACATTTTAATGAAAATCTGGAAATTTAGACTCCATAATCTGCCACTACCAAATTGTGTAACTTTAGCAAGTTTTATAATATTTTGTAGTCTCAATTTTATCACTTGAAAAAAAAAAGAGATGAGTTCTAACTCTTTTTCTTTAAAAAAAAAAAAAGAAAATTGAAACTTGAGTTGATTGAATTCTAGATTTAGACCTGAAAGTGCTTAGAATTCACCTAGTTCAGTCTACTCATCTCAAAGATGAGGAAAGAGATTTAAGTATTCTTTTGTGTTACCCAAACATATTCAATTAGTAAGCATGTGAGGTGCGATGTGAGCCTAGATCCTTTCCAGTTATCTTTCCAAATTCCAGTTACTTTTTTCCACATTAATTTTCCAGATTGGCATAACTATGTCAGATGTAGAATTTAGATTTTTTTTTAGTTGTGGCCCCCATGATTGACCTATCAGGCCATTCTTTTTATTTTAGATAAGGAATACCTAAGTTCAGGACCTCTAAAATGGGATTGTAATATTCCAAATCCAGTAAAATAAAATTGCCATATCAAACAAACAAAAAAATCAGTCTGACAGATAACATAGCAGAGGCTATCCCTTATTCCTACATTTTGGCCTTCCACTTCTTAATCTTTGCAATTTGGATTCCAACTTCATCACTCAATTTAAACTGCTCTCAATGATCTCTAAATTTGGGGGATTTTTTTTTAGTCAGTCTTTATCCTTAACTTGTCTTCAGCTTTTGAGACTGTTGACCACTTTCTTCTCATAACTTTTTCATGTTCCTTGCCAGCCTCCTTTGCTGGATCATTAACCATGCCTTCTAAATGTTTCTATAAACCAGAGTTCTGCCATCATTCCTCTTCTCTTGTTTTGGTCTCTCCTTTTGTATTCCCATTAGCTCTTTTTTTTTTTTTTTTAATTTTCTCTGTGCTGATTTCCAGATACACACACAAACACACCCCTATTCTCTTTCCTTAACTCTAGTCCTACATCAACTGCCTGTTGTATGTTTTACCAATCAGATTGCAAATATTTATTAAGCATTTACACTGTGCCAGTCACTATGCTAAGTATAGGGAATGCAGAAAAAAATCTTTTTGTAAAACATCTCAAACCCATTACATTTAAAACAGGCCTTCTTATCCTTTTCCCAAAACTCATCCCTTCTGAATTTCCCTATTAGCCTTGATATCACCGCCCTTCCATATACCTAGTTTCTTAGTATCATTTTCGACTCCTCAATCTTACCTTTTCTAGTCATTTGCTAAATATTTTCATTTCTACCTCTGTAACATCCTGTCTCATCTGCATCCTTCTCTCCATTCACACAATTGAAGTCCTCATATTATCTAGGATATGGCCTACCAAGACGTGTCCAGGCATTTTTTCTTGTTTCAGTCTGTAATTCATAGCTGTCAAATTATATTTCCTGAAGTACATGTCACTTCTCTATTTGATGAATCACAGTGGCTCCCTATTACTCTGCAGATAAAATTTCCCTCATTTGCATTTAAAGCTTTTTATGACCTACTACATTCTACTTCCACTGTTGCTTCACACCCACACATGCACACACATCCTTCACACATATACTGTCCACTCACACTAAATCTTCTTACTAATCCTCATATATAACACTGCATATCCCATATCCTTACTTTGATGTGCCCCATATCTAGAATACCTTTCCTCCTTACCTCTATATTCTATAATCCCTGACTTCCTTCCAAGTTCAATCACATACCATCATCTCCCCAGATGTTGATGCCATCCCTTTCCCCCATATAACCTTGGATCTACCTACAAATACATACACACATTCATTGTATACACACACACACACACACACACACACACACACACTGTTTCTTCCAGCTAGATTGTAAGCTTATTGTGGGCACAGATTATTATACTTTTGACTTTGTATCCCTAGAATTTAGCAAAGCGCCTGACACATAGCAAGGGCTTGATAAATGTTTATTGATTAATTATAGTATCAGTAAAACTATTTCTGTAATGTAAGCATGATAGAACACATTATTATAACTTCTTATAGGAATAGAACATTACAAACATGAAGATTGACTTGAAATTGTAGGCTATTAAAATGAATCCTTTTTTTTGGTGAATTGAAGGTACAAAATTTTTTGGTAATTGGTTTACCTTTGTGACCAAGGAAAATAGTACATTTAAGGGTTAACTAACTCCTTGAAAGAGAAAAAAAGAATCTGGGCCAATGAAGACAGGTTTGTTTCTATTTCTGAAGCTCCTCTCCAACAGATAACAAGTGTCCAGTTAAAGGCATTTTAATCTACATCCCCTATTGTGTAAACATTTGAATTGTATAACTTTGGAACATCAGAGAAAATGAAATTCCAAAGTTCTAAAAAAAAAGATATAAGAATTTTGGGTCTTAATAAAAAAAATTTAAATAGTTTCTTAGGAGAACTCTAATCTATTTTAAATTTTCCCTTATGAAAGTGAATGAAACTAACTCTTCAGTGGAAGACACAATAGAAAATGGGAATGGTGATTAATAACATAGGGGATTCTTAATTTGTATTATCTTCTTTCTAAAGCCCATAAATTACTAATTAATACAAACCATATAGGGATTTAAATGCCATCCTTGCGAGATAAGTAGCAGATCCCAATCTCTGTCTTTATCTGAACCTGAAACAGGAGTGTAGTTTTTCTTGGTTGACATCATTAAAACTTGCACTATGCTAAAACCAGTCCTAGCTTCCTCTCAAATACCTTGCCAAATACAAATATGACTTCCTCTTACACTAATTTGACTTTTTGCTGCTTATTTTTCTTCATGACTTCATAAATTCATCTGCAGCACAGATTGGTCTGTCCAAAATATTAACAATAAAGATTAGGAAAGAGTATGTAGGAGGAGAGGCAGAGAAAACAGGGGGAAAGCGTCTTCAGGAAGAATAGTGTCATTAGGTACAAGGGTTTGTTGTTTAGGATAGTCTCACAGGAAATAAATCCCAGCCCACAATCCTAAAACTGAAAGAAATGACCTTAATTATGACCTTGTATTCAACCTAGGTTGTAAAAATGAACCTGAATTACGTCAAAGAGCCTAAAGAAATTCATGGGAACTGTGTCATGGGGAAAAATGCCAAATCTATTCCATTTAAGGAATAAGCAGAGAGTTGGGGTAGGCAGACCCTAAGAAAGCATGAGAAGGAAAATGTTTTTGCAGTGATCCTTGTGATATTGTAATGTATTTTCTCAGGTTTGATTTTTTTTCCAACTGTTTTCCTCTCATTTTCTTTCTTTGTTTTACAGTGGATGGAACTGAGGTTCAACACTCTAGCAAAATGCCCACACTGCAAAAAAATGTAAGTTCTTCACCAGTGCAAGACAATGAGAAATGAAGTGCTTCAGAGCATTTGGAAAAGCTCAGAATTGTCATTTTTAGAGAGGTACTCATTACAGACAGATGGGAGGATGTTCCTAGTGCTTTTTCAAACATAGAAAAACTTTCAGGAATACACCATTAAGCTTAAATAATGTATTCTGGTGTGAATTTTAAGTGATTTGGTTTGATCATCAGTCTCTGAGGGTATAATCAGTTTCAGCAAGGGAAACAGAATTTAAATAATCTACAGTAACTTAGTTGTGACTTAAAATGGTTTTGGATACAAGCTATATTTTGAAATAAGGCAGGATAAATCCTAAAATGTGCTTGGATTTAGGAGATGAGCAAAGCTATTTTATGAAGTATTCTATAGTGCACTGCTATTTCTGTCCCTTCCACATTTATATTGTCCTTTTGAGATACAGACCTTATATAGATTGTGTATTAATGTTAAACTTGTAGCTGCTTTTTCTTGTAAAATTATCAACCGTTATACCTTGGTAATGGATATCAAATAAGCAAGCAACTAGCCTTTATTAAGTGCCTACTGTGTACTAAAAGTAGAAAGTACAAAAACAAAAAGAAAAATCTCACCTCTCAAACTGCTTACACATTCTACCAAGTAGACAACTTTTGAACACATAAGTATATAGAAAGAAATCCAAAGTATGTTTGCAGAAGGAGGGCACTGGTGGATAAAAGGATCCAGAAAGATTTTGTATTATAGGAATCACTTAAGCAGAAATTTGAAGGAATTAAGTGAATCTAAGAGTGAGAAATAAGATAGGAATACATTCATTGGAAGGCCTCCTGTGATGAGGAACTCATTACCTTTAGAGATATTCCATTTTACTCTCAGACAGCTCTAATTGCTGAAAACATTTTCTTTTATTTACATACATAGGACTATACAACTTCTACCCATTCTGAATGGTTCTAACCTTTGGAACCAAGAAAAAGAAATCTAATCTCCCTGTTCATGTGAAATCCCTTCAGATAAATATAGATTGCTGGTATGTCCCCATCCCTTACCAATTCTTTACTTTCCC
The DNA here is from genome assembly GCF_016432865.1 of Antechinus flavipes. Classification (NCBI taxonomy): domain Eukaryota; kingdom Metazoa; phylum Chordata; class Mammalia; order Dasyuromorphia; family Dasyuridae; genus Antechinus; species Antechinus flavipes. The sequence goes on along the minus strand of NC_067398.1, from coordinate 573,801,532 downwards.
AGACTTCAGTGAATGATGTTATAGTGCTTTCTCTAAGTAATACCACTACTGCCACTACAATAACAGTAATAAGACAAATATTGTCTCAATTGATCCTCTCAATGACTCAGGGAGATAGATGCTATTATTATTCCCACTTTATAGTTGGAAAACCTGTAGAAAATGGAGCCTAAGTGACCTGTCCAAGGTCACATAAGGTAATAAATATCAGAGTTTGGATTTGAATTTGAGTCTTCCTAACTCCAACCCTGGACTTGGAGTCAGAGTATCTGAGTTTGTATCCTAACTTTGTCACTATCTGTATTATTTTAGCTAGTCATCTAACCCTTGTTGGATTCAGTTTCATCACCTATAAAATAAAGGAATTAGAAAATGTGTCTTTGAAAGTCATTTCCAGTTTTGAGTAGATAGACCTATGAACATCTTCTCTTATATAAAAATGTGGCTATTCCACAAAGTGCAGTCTTCATATTTCTGCTTTCCTTTTTCTATTCCTTCTCCCTTAAAAGATTATTTGCCTTACTACTCAAATATCCTAGTTTGGCTTATCTATATGTGAGAGGTCAAGTTTATTATAAGAAAACAAAAGATGATTATACATAGCAGATAAGTGTAATGTGGAGTAATTTGGATTTAGCAGACTGTATCTGTGAATCTATTACATATATATGAATCAAATCCATTGTCCTCAAAACTTTGTTGCCTCTATTTTATTCCTAATGTTTATTGGGTGAGGAGATGAATTCTCTTTATTCTAGCTTCCTTCAGCATTGGGCATGTAAGTTTGTTAATCATTCACTCATTAGATTTCAGTTTTTTTTCAGTTTTCTCTTCTCTAAAATAAGAGGCTTTCCCCAGTGTCCCCTGATCTTCCATTTGGTTCTTAGACTGTGATTGGGTAATTTATCATAATGAAGAATGTTTTAGATAAAATTCAAAGGCTCATTATAAAATCACAGGATCTTAGAGTGAGAAAGAATGTCAACATTTTCATCTAATACCCTTTATAGGTGAACAGGAATCTCCAACCTTCTCAGCAAGAAATCATACAACCTCCTCTTCAAGATCTCCAATTAGAGAAAATTCTCCACTTCCACTTTTAGATGGCTCTAAATGTTTTTCTTTCCCCTCATACTTATTTGAGATTTTCATTCATTGTACCCAGTTCTAATCCTCATGCCATTCTTAAAGTCTGCCTGTCAAATACTTCTATAGAGTTAAGAAGTTTTTCTCTCCCCTCCATATACATACATACATATTCATAAAGCCATTTCTTTTTCCCCCCTACAACAGTATGTTGGCAGGGTTTTTTATTATTTCTTAAAGACATCATTATTTTACCAGTTATTTAAAAAAAAATCATTAATAAGCCTTGACTAGCCCATTAATGTTTAAGTTGTAATCACAAACCAATATGTTAATGAAAAGAACTCAGAGAAACTCGGGTATTATTGTTCCTTGCAGAGAAATTCCAGTGGAATGAGATTGCTTAAATGTTTGGCACTATTTCAAAAAAGAATGGTTATGGCATTCTAATCACATGCTAAACATGTGAGGACTTGTGTTCTTTATTTGAGTAAGATTTTTTTCATCTCATATGATTATTCATTTCTGGATGAATATTTCTCTAGTGATCTTTTAAAATATTAGAATAAAACAGTATACAAATATAGAAAATAAGATACATTTTTTTTATCAGAATCATCTTTTTTTTTCAAAACCAAATAGAAAACAGTGAAATTATTTTCAGGATCCCAGAGGAACACAATTGTCTCCATGCTTTTCAAAATCCCTATAATGCCTAACACAGTGTTATAAAAATAAAAAGCATTCAGTTCACATTATCATATGATAGAGAGTATTGATAAAAAAGTATAACAGTATTCTCTTTACTATAGTCAGAATCCAAGAATTTCTAAATTAGAGGGAGAAATATTCAAACTGTCTGAGTGCCCCTATGCCCTTGAATATAGCAAAACACAAGGCAATTTCACAATATGATAAAACATCATTATATATTTAAAAATAAGGTGAAGATTAACATTTTTCTTCATTGAACAGAAAAATAATCACTTAATCTTTTGGTGATGTCCTTGGAGAATTAATTTTTTTTAAACCACTCAATTCTTCTATGACATCCCTTCATGAATCCTTGCCTGGACAGCTCTTCACAAGTGACTTAAAGTAATTAAGTAATTAAAATTTCTTTTCTTTGATGGATCATATTTATCCCTTAAGTGTACTGGTAAAAAGTCTACTCCTCTTAGATCACTGAAACGTCTCTTGGTCTTGCCCTCAATGGGTCACAAGTCCTAATGCTTCAAAGGAGAACTCTTTCCAGGGTGACTTAAGAGAGAAGAGAACAGATCATTGGATTTCTCTTGCAAATTTATCCAAAGGTTTCACACTAGCATAATTTGAAATGCTTTTTCAGTTTTTTTCAATATTTAAACATGTTCATTTAAAATTTTGAATTCATACTCTATCCCTCTCTTCTTCCCTGCCTTCTTCCCCCTCCCTGAGATAGTAAGCAATCAAAATATATGTTATACAAATGCCATTATGTAAAACATTTCCACATTAGTCATTTTGTACAATGAAACTTGAATAAAAGAAAAAAATGAAAGTAAAAAATAGCATGTGTATGTCTGCATTCAGACAATATCAGTTCTTTTCCTTTGTCCTTTGAGATTGTCTTGGATCATACATTGTATTGCTGGGAGTAGGTACATTATCCACAGTTCTTCACTGAACAGTATTACTGTTACTGTGTACAATGTTTTCCGAGTTCTGTTCAATTCAATATGAAATCAGTTCATGTAAATCTTTCCAGGTTTTTCTGAAATCATCCTGCTTGTCATTTCTCAGAGCGCAATAATGTTCCATTAAAATTATATACTACAACTTGTTTAGCCTCTCCCCCAGTTGATGGGCATCCCTTTGATGTCCACTTCTTAGCTACCACAAAAAGAGTTGCTATATTTTTATACCCACAAATACTTTTCTCTTTTTGGATTGTTTTTGGAATATAGAGCCTGCAGTGGTATTACTAAATCAGAGAGTATGCAGTTTTATTGCCTTTTGGGCAATTTGCTCTCTAGAGTTCTCTAGATTTTGCTTTCTAGAATCCTTGGATCTGTTCACAACTCCACTAACAGTGCATTAGTGTCCCATTTTTCTCATATCCCTTTCAAAAATTTTTTTTGTCATATTTGCCTCTCTAATAAATGTGAGATGGTTCTCCTCAGAGTTGTTTTAATTTGCTTTTCTCTAATCAGTGGTGATTTAGAACATTTTTATATGAAAATAGACAGCTTTGATTTGTCAGAAACTGCCTGTTCATATCTTTTGACTTTTTTATCAATTGAAGAATAACTTTTATTTTTATAGACTAATTCAGTTCTCTATATATTTGAAAAATGAGACCTTCATCAGAGATACTTGTTGCAAATATTTTCCCTAATTTTCTGTTTTCTTTATAATTTTGGTTACGTTGGTTGTTTGTACAAAATTTTTAAAATTTTATATAATCAAAGTTATCTATTTTATATTTTCTAATGCTCTATGTTCTCTGTTCCTACATTTTTTTCCTTATCCATATATGTGACAGATAAATTATTCCAAGCTCTCTTTTTTGTTTATAGTATCACCCTATATGTGTAAATCATGTACCCATTTTGATTTTATTTTAATATACAGTGTGAGATATTGGTCTGTACCTAGTTTTTACCATATTGTTTTCTAATTTCCCAGAAGATTTTGTCAAGTTTTTGTTTCAAAAGTTTGGATTTTTGGATTATCGTATATTAGATTACTATGGTCATTTACTATAATGTAATTTGTTCCAGTGATCCACCACTCTTTTTCTCAGTAAGTAACAGATAATTTTGATAATTATCACTTTATAGTACAATTTGAAATCTAAACTAGACCATGTTAAAATAAAAAAATAAATAAACTAGACCATGTTTATGTTTTTTTTTTTTTTTTCACTGATTTCACTGATATCCTCGAGCTTTTCTTCCTCTAAATGATTTTTTTTTTTTTAGCTCTAGGAAACAATTTTTGGTAGTTCCCCATGGCACTGAATAGATTTAGTAGAGTTGTCATTTTTATTATATTGACTCAACCTATCCATTTACAATTCATATTGTTCCAATTGTTTAGAACTAATTTTTTGTGTGAAATGTGTTTATAGTCTTCATATAGTTCCTGGGTTTGTCTTGGCAGGTGTTTACCCAAGTATTTTATATTGTTTATACTTATTTTAAATGGAATTTCTTTATCTCTTGCTACTGGGCTTTGTTGACCCATAGAAATGCTGATAATTTATGTGGGTTTATTTTCTATTTTCTAACTTTGCTAAAGTTGTTAATAATTTTAAGTAGTTTTTAGTTGCTATTCTAGGATTTTCTAAGTATACCATCATATCATCTACAAAGAGTGATAGTTGTGTTTCTTTATTGTCTATTCTAATTCTTTTATTTTTTTGTCTTATTGCTATACCTAACATTAATATTATAGAGGTGATAATAGGCATCCTTGCTGCACCCCTAAATTGTATTGGGAAAGCAGTTCTAGCTTATTGCTATTATAAGACAATGCTTGCTGGTGATTTTAGATAAATATTGCTTACCATTTTAAGGCAAACTCCATTTATTCCTATGCTCTCTAGTGTTTTTAATAGGAATGAATGCTGTATTTTTCCAAGGGCTTTTTCTGCATCTGTTGAGATAATCACATTTCTATTGTTTATTTTATTGATGTGGTCAATTATGCTCAAGAGTTTTCTAATATTGACCAGCCTTGCATTCCTTGTATAAAAATCCCATGTGGTCATAGTGGTTTATCCTTGCAATATATTGCTTTAATTTCTTTACTAGTACTTTAAAATTTTTGCATCAATATTCATTAAGGAGAGTGATTTATACTTTTCTCTTGTTTGGACTATTCCTGGTTTGGGTATCAGCACCATATTGGTGTTGTAGAAGAAATTTGGTAGGACTCCTTTTCCTATTTTCTCAAATAGTTTATGCAGTATCAGGATTAATTGTCCTTTAAATAATTGGTCACATTCACTTGTGAATTCTTCTGGTATTGGGGATTTTTTGGAGGGAGTTCACTGATGGCTTGTTCAATCTCTATTTTAAGATTGGGTTATTTAAGTATTTTGTTTCTTCGCTGATCTTATAATTTCTATTTTTGCAAATTGCAAAATTTGCAAATTGCAGCTATTCATCCATTTCATTTAGATTGGCAAGTTTATTGGCATATATAAATGAACAAAATATTTTCTAATAATCATGTTAATTTCTTCATTGTTGGTCAATTCGTCAATTCATCATTTTCATTTTCATAATTCTTTTGCATTACTTTTATTTTCCCAACTTTTCTTCTACTTTACTAATTTGTTTTATAAAATTCCTTTTTAAGCTCTTCTAGGAATTCTTTTTGGGCTTGAGAGCAAATCATATTTTTCATTGGGGCTATATATATATATGTATGTATATATATATAGCAATTTTGATACTGCTGTCCTCTTCTAAGTTTATGCCTTGATATTCCTTATGTCTCTAATCACATCAATAAAATAGAGAAAAAGCAACTCCCCACCCCCACCCCACCCCCGGGTTCAGGATCTTTCACTGAGCTTCATGGTTTAGCTACTTGTTTTCTCTGGGAGGTAAGTATCCATTCTGGCATTTATTGGGGGAAGAGCTCCCTGTTGGCCTCCCTTGAGTGTGGGGTGTAGCTACTAGCTGGCTTGCTATGGTAACAAAGTCTTTCTTCTATGCCAAGGGTCTGGAGGAGTAATTTTCTATGGAAACAGGTTCTTACTCCCTTTCTCTGTCTTTCTGTCTCTTGTCGTTCTCGCTATATCTCTCTGTCTGTCTCTACTGGTAGGCTTCCATGGCCTGTATCTAGTTGTTAACCAGCCCTAGAGGTGGGGCTTCACTATTGATGAGCACTGGGATCAAGGCCTCCCGGTGGCTTGTGCTGGAGCTGGATTACTGTGTCGGACCTTACTGCTCTGCACAGGCTGCTCACTTGCCTACAGGGCTGCTGGTTTGTAGAAGGTTGTGTCCTAGCTGTATATTGTTCTGGGCTTGTAGCCTTATTGCAGATCCCCTGTTGCTGCTGTTCTTTGACCTTTATTTCCTCCTCCCAGAGAGAGAAATGGACTCTTCTGGTAAGCTGCTTCTTTTTCCTAGATTGGTTCTTAGATGGTTTTCTAATTGTTTGGGGGAAAATTTGGGATATTTTCAGAGGATTCCTTTCTCACTCTGCCATCTTGGAACACAACTCCTTAAAGTGGTTTTTAATTGACTGTCAAGAGAGTACCAAAATATGATTTACTCTTCATCCACATTTTGATCAGATCCTCTCTATACAAACTTTCATCTAGTCCCCACAATCTCTTTTCTACTAGTTAACGAGCATTTCTCTAAGTTGACTAGGTTGAATTGGTATTGTACTCTTCCCTCTATCAGGGAATACAACTAATTGCCCTGTATGCTACAAATGGTTGTGATATATTGTTGTAGTCAGACCCTGACAATTCTCCTGAAATATTTTATAGCTTGAAAGTGATCCAATCTTAAACTAATTTGTATGAGATAGTAATTGGTATGAGATACTGACATAAGACACTAAGGCACATTAGCTGTACTTTATTACTTTCCAGTTGCCAGGGAGGGAATTCAAGCATATCATCTTTGAGCTTTGGATAGAAGGGCAAGCAGTGGTCTTTCTTCAGCAGACCTCTAAGCTTAGGAAGCATTGGTTGCTTGCAAATTTTCTCATCTTTTCTATCCTCCCATATTCCAAAGGACAGAGCTATAGTAAAACTTCACTCCAGTATCAGAAATTAGGCAGTAAAACTTGTGTCATATTTTCTTGTAACTTTATATGCAAGCATGAGAAATGTCACACATTCACTCTGCTGAAATCTGCTCAGATTTCTGGTCTCAGGCCTTCTTAAAGATGCAAAGCATATTTCTCAACTGCTTGATTCTTTCTGAAGCCAATGTCTCCTTGAGTAATTTACTCTCAAGTTTTAACTTTGATCAGATAATTTGTGTCTATCAAGAAGTTGCTCACATTTTTCCTATCTTTTTTAGAGTTAAAAGTCTATACACAATCTCTAGAGACTCATTGGTGTTGTATTTGCCCCCAGGAAGCTCATTTTTGGGATAACTTCATCATCCTATAAGATCATCCTTGGTATTCTACCCCATCACTGTCCTGATCTCTCTAATTAGATGATGGATCCATGGATTCAAAGCCTCCATTTAAGGAGAGAGCTGCTCTGACATCTTATCTTTCACCTAACTGCACTTTCTTAGATCTTCTCTGACTGACTTTTCCACCATGCCCCTATGTTTCCCTCATTCCCTTTCCTCCCCTTTTGCTTTTCAACTTTTTACATTTTGTCTTACTCCATTAGATTTTAAACTCCTTAAGGGCAAAGACTGTCTTTTTCTTTTTTTTTCCAGTTCTTAGCACAGTAGCTGGCATGAAGTAGGTGGTTTAATAAATTTTTAGTGGCTGACTTACTTTCCATATAAACAGAACTTCATAATTTCATATAAATTCACTAAGCATATCTCACCCTTTCTATACATATTTGCTGTGATACTGGGCAACCAAAATAGATTTTGTACTAGTTCAAGAAATCTCATTACCTAAATATCTAAAAATCATCATGTAGGACTTTCATGGCCATAGGAAAAAAATATCTTTATCCTGTTCTCCTCTTGTCTTCCTCCCTTACCACAGAGATACTTATCAAGCTAGATATCAATATCCTAACAGTATCATTGAGAGTAGCTAAAATATGTGAAGAGCCTACATAACACCAACCACTTTTTCTGATAGCTAGTATGGAATCAGTTATTGTCAGTCATAGTACTCTATTACATTATTACCACTTTTGCTGTTCTTTCAAGAGTAGAGGAATGAAGTTTCAGTCCTAAATCATGTGCTTATTCCATTCTCTTGACTTCTTATACTCAATAGTATGTGGTTGCTCTTACTGAAATTTATTTAAGAACATTCAAAACAGAAGTGATTAGTCCAACCCAATAGTCCAATTTTCTGGACTAAGGTTTAAAATATAAAGGTGATGGTCTCATTCAGTCAGAGTTTCCTAACTCAGAAGTTGAAGATGTATTTGCACAGAATCTTGCAATTTAGTTTTTTAAAGGGGATTTAAGTGAAAAGGAAGGAGGGAGATAACTGTGTATATGTCTGTCTACATTTTTTCCTCTTCTTTCCTTTCATTTTCCAATTCCTCTCCCCTCTTCCCCCTTCTCCAGAGAGACACAATATCAAACTAGATATCATTTGTTTAATAGTAATCAAAATATATGGAAGAACAGGAGAACATATGCTTTAAAATTCACAAGAGCTGACTGTAAAACCATTGGCTTCAATTATCAGGACAGAAATTAATATATAGATCTTAATGCAAGGGGGAAAATTTCACTATTATTCAGAGTAATGAGAGGAAATCCATGTCTAGAATATGGTTCTGGGAGAAAAAAACTCACTTATAAATAATAGGTTAAAAAAAAGGTGTCAAAAGATAAAATACATATATTGAAAGGACAGCCTTGAGAGGACATTTAAGAACCAGAAAGGAATTCATAATAGAAAGACATTTGAGTAAATTAAGTCAACAGTAATAGAATCAATATTATTATTATTTATTAATTGATATTAATATTGTTGAACTACTAACAATAGATAAGTAGTTCAAGACATAGATCTTAAGCCCGGAATGGAGATATGATTCAGTAATGATAGTGGAATTGATTATTTATATTTAAATATCTGCTAGACTTCTTGCTGCCCAAAAATGTGTCTGGTGTTATATCGAAAGATCTGTAATATTGTATATCTTATCAGGTAGCTTTCTTTGCTTAATTCAAGTCTTCCTTTTATATTAAGGGAGATATTTTGTGGAGTTCAGGTGATTGTTGGAAGGAATGCTTATGGAAATTAATAGTGATAGAAAAATGTAGCAATGAAACATTTTAAAATATTAACACCCAGCTTGATTATCACCTGACTGTGGCTTTATAGTTCAGTTAAAAACACTTAAATACTGGTTTATAATAATAGAGCTCTCAAACAACAAACTACTTAAGAATATTCACAGCCTAAAACCTACGTAGTAACCAGATGAGGATCCAAGCATTTTTTTTTTCATTTGAAAAACACCTAAGGCATTTCCCTGACATTGCCAAATTGAGACAGCTTTACATCTTATTTTTAAAAGGTAGACATTTGTCAAACTGAGATCTGAATTTATGCCTCAGGGAAATATGCCAGATAATAATTTTTCAAAAGTATTATGCAGTAATGATTATATCCTAGGTTGGAGTTACTCACTTGCAACTATTTAGAAATCAGGGGTCTGATTACATTAAGAAAACAATTTATGAACTGTCAATTCAATTCTTCAAATGAATACTTTTGTAATGGCCTTGAGACTAGAAAAAGAAAGTGTATTTAGCACTGCCTTTATATCCCTATCAGAAGCTGCAGCTTCATGATTTTCCTGCCCCTTTACAAATAATAGAATTTATTGAGCCACTGAGTATCTACTTGTCACATCACAAAACTCCAGACTAGGTATTTCAGAGAGAATGCAAAGCTTCTGTCCTCAAGACTTCTATCACCTGCAGGTTCTTTCTGTTGTCTTCTTATGAGGAAATAAGATTATTCTGTGTCTAGTTCCCACCATTAGCTTTTAGCCAGTATGTCAGTTCTTAAGAGATTTCAATGAAAAGTATGCCATCCATTCAAAGATGCTTCAAAAGCCCATCTTCTTCTTCCATCAATATATTAACCAAAGATGTCGCAGAATCCCAATTGCAAATAAAACTCCAAGGTTGATGGAAAAAATACACTGTGTATGTATATGCAAAGAATGTGACTCATTACCAGTGATACTTGAGTTCAATTAAATAGATGAGAAATATGTCATTCAGTATGTATGTGATTGAAAAAGGAAATTGAGCAGTCCTGTAGAAAAATAGGTGAATATGATATTTCCTAAAATATTTAAAAAACATTAACAAAATGGTTGTTCTTTGTCATCTTGACTCTGATTTCCTTTCCTATTTTGTCTGTTTTTCCTTAACCTGTCTAGTTCTATCTTGTGAGAAATGCTATGTTAAGCTTGTTCATTCTTGTACTCTGGATTCCACTATCTCCACTGTACTTAAATTTCTTTCTCCAGTATAAAGTGACCAAATTGCTCATTCTTTTCTCAGTCCTTGTCTCTCTTGGCCTCCACAGGTACAACTGTCTGTGAGTTAGTAGGCAAATCCTCTAGCTTTATCTGAGACACATTTGGAGAGATTAAATAATTTACTCAGAAACACAGAGAAATAGAGGTGGAATTTGAACCCAGGTCATCCTGATTCCAAACTCAACAGAGATAAAAGTCACTTAACCTCCATGACTCAAGCAGTTCCCTGGGATTTAATCTTCTAAATCACAGCAAAATTATTTATTCTTATTCTTCCATTTCTGTCCCCTTGTACAAACTGCTTTTTCTTCCATTAACTTCTTTAATGTGATAATCTTCAAAATTTATTGTTCACTTTTTATCATCTTTCTCAGAAATTTTAATCACTTCTCCCTTTTCAAAATGTCTATCTTTCCATGAAGATTTCTAAACCTTTATTTCCTTCTAATCTCCTGATCTTCATTTTCACATCACTAAATTAATTTTTAAAATATTTAGCTGGATAATTCCCTCCTGATGCCCCCTTTGTACCTCCAAATTCAGTAAATTTCAGGCTGAATTCATCATCTTCCTTCTCACACTAAATCCCTTTCTTAATTTTCCTAATAATGGTACTATGAACATATAATAAAAGCACAAGAATCTGAGGATTTGGTATAAAAGAAAAGTCCTTTGTACCATAAAAGCCTCTGGGAGCATCATCTTAGGACAACATGGCATAAGAATTGATGTTCATAGGGATAAACAATGCTGTCATGTCTTCTATTTGCATCAGTAAAGTTCATTTTAAAAGAAGGGCATTGATGATGGAATATGCCCAGAAGAGCAAAATTAAGATGATAAAAGGCCTAGAGTTCATATCACATTGGTTGAAGAAACTGGGAATGCTTTGCCTACTTGGAGTAGATATGCTAGTTCTCTTCAGTTATGAAAGACAATTTATATGGAAGAAAGATTAAAATCATAGCACTTGTTTTTTGCTGAGGCAATTGGGATTAAATGACTTGCGCAGGGTCACACAGCTAGGAAGTGTTAAGTGTCTGAGATCACATTTGAACTCAGGTTCTTCTGACTTCAGGGGTGTGCTCTATCCACTATGCCATCCAGCTGCCCCCATAGCAGTTTTTTTATAATAGTGAAGTGCTAAAAGCAAAGTTGATGTTCATCACTTAAGGAATGGCTAAACAAATTTTGCTAAATGGATGTAATAAAGTATTTCTGTTCTATAAGAAACAGCGAATATAAAAAAATTCAGAAAAGATTTGAAGCACTGTTATGTGAAATAAGCAGAACCAGAAAAATTATATACACAGTGACAGCTATACCAATGTAAATGGAAAGAGCTACAAAAGCAACACCTATTCCCCCTCAAAATTGAAGATTATAATCACAATGAGTGAGGTTGATCTGAAAGAGGAAATAAACTCTTTTTGAGGGTAACTATGGATATAGAATCACATTGCTTCCATTTAAATGTAATCTTGAGAGCAGGGACTATTTCTCTTTTTTTGTTGTTTCCTCATTTCTTGCTTTTTTTTTTTTTTTTTTTTTTTTTTTACTGTTTCTTCTTTGTTTAGTTTAGCCTGTGCCAGGCTTATATAGTATTGTAGGTGCTTAATAAATGCTTATTGATTGGTGAATATACTGTCAATAAATTGATTAGTTTTGCTAAATATTTTTCTTCCTATTATTCTTCGTTATAAGGGCTAACACGTTATAAGGGGAAGGAGAAAGTTATATTTGGAAATGAAAGACTATAGAAGAAGCATTTAGGGTTTGTTCTGCATGCCATTAGGAAGAAGAAGTAGGAGCAATGGGTAGAAGATATGGGTGGGCAAAAGTAGGTCTGAGGCTATATTAGGAAAAAATTCTTCATGATTAAGAGTTATGCAAAAGTACAATGGTATATCTTGCAAGGTTTGAGGTTGCAACACAAGTCCCTCTCCACCAATTTCAGTGGAAGTTTTAAAACATAGGTTGTATGACTGCTGGTCTTTATATAGAAGAGGTGGGGTGTGTGTGTGTGTGTGTGTGTGTGTGTGTGTGTGAGTGTGTGTGTGTATGTGTTTTCAGGTACAGGTAAGACAGCATGGCCTTAGAAGTTTCTTCCAATTCTAAGATTCTGTGTTTAATCACTGGACAGCATTGATGACCAGGTGACTATAGTCAGTACTAGAGAATATTTAAGACTTCTTTCTCAGAGAACTCTTTATACCTGTCCCTTAGTTCTGTCCTTTTGTAGGTGGCAGTGCATATTTCTTTAGTCTAGGGGTAAGTTCTTTATAGATTTATTCAATTAGTGATTAGTATTTTATACTACTTCCTGAAATGACCATACATAGGTATGCCTATATACATTATAGACTCCATATTATTACATGTTATTTTACATATTATATATCCTCTCAGTTAAGTTTCTTGACTTTTTTCTTCCTTTTTCCTTGCTGCCTACTTGGTGCCTTATACACAGTAGGCACTTGATAAATGCTTATTGGATTGAATTGGATACATGGATATAGATGAAAGGTATATATAAAAGACGACAGATTAAAAGAAGAATTTTAACCTAGCTTTTGTTGTTATGCACACACAGTTCCTCAGTGGGTAGTGCACTTCCTCGAAGACGTTGCTGTGCATATATTACCATTGGAATGATATGTATTTTCATTGGCGTTGGATTAACTGTAAGTGTTTTATTAATGGTGAAAATAATAAAATTCTCTATTTTTCATTCTGCAACATAGTGGTGGCTGTATGGAATAGCAAAAAGAATTCTGGTCTTGGAAATCTGGGATTTAAATTTGTCCCTTACTACTTGTGCAACCTTGACATGTCACTTCACTCCCTGGGCCTCAGTTTATTCATTTGTAAAACACAAAGCTGGACTAGACCTCTAAAGTCACTTCCACCTCTGAGTCCTCTGATTTACCCATTGACTCAAAACTTTACTGTGGAACTAATAGAAGTCAGTTGGCTTCTACTTCTTGCTGAGACTAATTTTGCCACTGTCCTGTGGGATGCATGTTAATAGATAAGGATTTCATATCAAAGTGGAAAGGATATTTTTTGTGTGTGTGAGAAAAGAGCAAAACTTAGCCATAGAGAGAAGGCTTGAAGACCTGAAGTAAATTAATTTTTTTACAACCGTTAAGCTTTTATTCTCCTTTGTCCCTTAAGAGAAATTTGCTCAGTCTGATATCAGCACTACCTGAATCCCCTCTGGTCAGATAGACTGGATACTTTTTAGAATTTATCTGTGTCCAATAATTTTATATAAAGGTAGTTATTAGTAGATATTTTTATAAATGAATAAAAATCTGAGAACATCTACAGCATAGTTATATAGTTCACCCTACTATCAAACTCAATGATTTAATAAATATTACATAGAGATGGTTATTTTTTCTATCTATTGATATATTTTTAGATGCTAAGAATATTATTATTTTCTAAATAGTAAAATAGTTGCATTTCCTCAAATTTTCTAACCGTGAGTTATTTTGTTTTTCTTTTCATTTTAGGTTGGTACACAAGATTTTGCCAGGCGATTTCATGCAACCTATGTTTCTTGGGCAATTGCTTATCTTTTAGGTTTGATCTGCCTTATCCGAGCTTGTTATTGGGGAGCCATAAAAGTCAGTTATCCAGAACACAGTTTTGCATAAGCGTACTTCTAGTGATAGATTGCTGCAGGTGAGAATCTCTAGCAGTTCTGGATAAAACAAGTGGACGTTTAAAAATAATTTTCCTTGATGGATTCCATTCTAAGTATAGTAGTTTAAAGTTGGGGGGAGGGTCTTTTTAATAAGTAAATATCCATTGCACTGCATTATATGCAAAGACTTTGTTTTGCTGCTAGATTTTCCAAGCTCTGAATAATAAAGCTATGTTTACATGTTTATTTTACAAAGTACTTTAACATTTTTCACCCACATTTTAGGTTTTACATCTTTTCATTATTTTAAAAAAAATTTGTTACATTACTTTACGATCTGAGTATTTAAAAGCAAGTTGTTAATCTGTTTCTAAAATAGTTTCATAATCATACTTAGATTTTAATTACAGCTGTATCAAAGTGGCTTGCTTAAAGATCTAAGCAATAAGTATTCTGCCTGAACTTACAATAACTTTCAGAAGATCATAGTGACCTTATTCAAAACACATTAGTTGAATCTACTTTTGAAATACTGTGATACTGTCACTGGAAAGAAAACATTTGTAAACACTGTATGCTTGTTTTTTCAGGTAGAAAGAACTATTTTGGTAGCATTGAAATAGAATGATAAAATAATTATTTGTTCACTATGGGAGAAAATGTTGGATAAATGTCTTTTCTCAAAGATCCCAAGAGTTATTTTATTTTTCTCCTAATTTTATTTGTCTGTCCTAAGAAGCCCTGATCTAAATTCAATGAACTTAATTTTAATAATTTGTAGGAGTTCCTTTACCCAGTCTGGGGAAAGTGTTTCATATAATGTTTTGTAATACGTAGCTATCTTGTAGAAAAAGGTAGGGTTTACATTGGTCTGCTTCTTGTCATTTGACTATGGCAAAATTTCCCTTGGGAGGCCAATATACATACTGGTCATGTGGAAAAGGAGTTATTGACATTTTATGCTAGCTAAAAGGATGAGTATACACTTAGTTTTACCACTTCATCCTAATATAGCTGGTCAATTCAATACCCACTTTATATAAGGTGGAATAAGCAAACAAGAAGCAATTTAGTTTTCTAAGAATTCACAAGGGTTAAGGGACCAGCTCTCACACTGCCCATCTTTGCAATTTTGAAAACTTTTTTTGCAAAATTGAGAGAGATTGTCCTGAGCTCTTTATAAGCTAGTAGTTTTTAAGTAAGGGGGAGTTGGGAGTAAATTAATTAGCTATTCCAGGAATAAGAAAAATATTTTAAAAATATTTCTGTTCCTAATTTTGTTAAGAAGGCACTTATGAGCTAATTTGGAATACAGTAAGTGTAAACTTCAAAGGATAAATGATGATTAATGTACAAATGCAGTAGCTCAGGATTATAATGTACCTTTTAAAAGTACACTAATAAAGATAATTATTCAAAAGTTTCCCTGTTTTCCCTCAATGTAATTATTTTTAGTTAAGATGTATCTTCTCTGACTGGTCTGTATCACTTGTGATTTATTTCATAGCAGTCCTCAGAAGGAGCAGATTTAGGGAAAGTCCTCTTAATGGACTTTTTTGTATTTTTAGAATATGGAAATAAGCTGTAGGGAAATGGGAATAGCTTTCTTTTTAAAATACACTTTGTCTTAGGAAATGCAGGTGTATTTCTTTATCTCTATTCATAGATGTGATTTATCCCCACGAACAATTAACTATTTTTCAGAATCATGCTATTTACAAAAGTACAGTAAGCTATGCTCCTTAGAGGAATTTAATGTTTATGAGTTTATTACATTCAATTATGAAAAAAGTGGCAATCTCAAATAATTTAAAGAATGATTATCTAGTTTGTGAATTTTCTAGCCTATTATTTCTCCTTTTCTTTAGGTATTTTTCTAATTCTGTCAGAGGATAAAGAAATAAACTAAAATTCAAATAAATCAATTTGGCTAGTTGCTAACAGTTCTGATTTGTGATGGGGATTTGAAATTATTGACAAAAATGAGATTTAAGAAGCATCTGTAGATTTAATTTGTTCATGTTAACCATGTTCCATCTGCATAGGTATTTAAAAGATTGTTTTATTCATCTGGGTCTATCATTCATATCTTTAGAATAAGTGCTTTCAAAGAAATCAACAAAAAAAAATAACTTAAAAGGAAATTACATAAAAATGATTTTTTAAGAAAAAAAAGGCTCAACTATAGCAACAAATCTACCTTGATTCACTCTTCTTTCTTTTCCACAGAATATTGCCATTTCCCTACAGGAGGGCTTCAGGTATCCTGCAATTAACCAAAAACTTGGTTAATACGAAGGACTGATGGTTTTAGTTACTTCTTTGGGACTAAGCTATTGGAAAGTTTAGCAGAATAGGATGGAGCTTATTTTCTCTACTGTTTCTTATCAAGCATTCAGCTTTTAAAAAGGCCTTCCAGCAGGAGGGGACCATGCATATCTTTGTTAGGTCTCCTCTCTCCACTTCTCACCCTCTTTCAGACTTTAGAATGACTGCTCAGATACCTGGGGATTCTGCATGTGGGATCCAAAGCCAGGTAGTATCTACATAAAAGGAAAAGATCTTTTAAAAGACCTATAGGGCTGGTATGCCTTTTCCATAGAGCAATGGAGCAGAATATGGGAAATCTGGGTGGTATAATGGATAAGAGTGCTGGAGGTCAGGAAGACCTGAGTTCAAATCCAGCCCCAGACAGTTGTATGACCCTGGGCAAGTCACTTAATTTCTGTCTGCCTCAGTTTCCTCATCTGTAAAATGGGGATAATAATAGCACCTACCTCCAAGGTTGTTGTGAGGATCAAATAAGACAATAATTGTGAAATGCTTAGTGTACTGCCTGGCATATATGGTAGGCACTATATAAATGTTAGCTATTATGGTTCTTGTCATTATTATTGTCCTGGATTTGCCTTAAGGGCATGGTCGTGGAAAAAACTCTTCATCTTTCTGGACTTTACTGTCTTTGTGTATTAAATAAAAAAGTTGGATAATTTCAAGACACCTTCAGCTTTAACATGATTCTAAAGAATCATTAATGGATATTGTTCCAACAAATAAATTATTTTTCCTCACTTTTTTCCCTTGTCATTAATTGTTCCTAATATTTTCTCCTTTCCTAAATTCTCTTTTCTGCCTTTCTTCTATTGACATTTTTCTCTTTTCACTTGGTTCCCTAATTCCAATTTTACTAAAAACACAATGTACATCAATGAAAGTATGGAAACTAGCCCCTCAATTTTTTAAAAAACAAAATTGCCTGCTTCCTTTTTCTCTATATCCAAAATGTGATCCATTTTAGATTGTAATCTCCTTGAGACCAGGAGTTAATCTTTAATCAGAACACCTAATTTCTGTGTCATTTACATAGCACCATATTCACATATTCACTTAATAACTTATTTGCATTTTGTGTGACTATGTCCTGTTATCCTTTAATTACTTTATTAATTATTTTAATTACTTATTACTAATTACTCATTACATAAACACATAGTGCTGCAAAAGACAGGTACAAATCAAAATTGAAAGTTATTGTCTTTGCATACTAAAAGCTCTAACAACCAATTATTTAGATAATCATGATGAGCAAACAAACTATAAAGGGTATAAAAGACCATCATTTACTAATAACAAACCAAGATAGATATGGATGTATTTAGGTGTGAGGGATAGGATCAGTGAGAGAGGAGCTTAAATAGGGAGAAGAATTTTCTTTAAAACAATCACCCTTTCATATCTCAGTAACAATAATAATGAAGACTTCTTGAACAAAAGAGCTTGCAGAAGTATGTGGTGCAATGGTCTAAGCAACAGAAAAATTATGTGACAAAACATGGCTAGAATAGAAGTAAGCCAAAAAGTAGAGTATGTAGATTAATAATAGGTGGAAAAGCAGTAGTAGTTTTAGCAGTGTGGAGTAAGAGATTCGACTTCATAAATCTGTAGTCTTTCCAAAGGAACCAAGTTACAAATCTCAGCTCTTGGGAGATTAGAACAGGTTTTATTAAATGTTTTTCCACTTACAACTCCTTTTTGCCCAAGAAATTCTTACATTTCCCCAGGTATATTAAATAGGCATACAAGTATTTACTGATAATAAATCATAATTTCATGACTCCTACATTCAGTTACGTGGCACCATATGGGGTTAGGATAGTTTAAAAAGCTTTGGGCTAATGTAGGCAATGAGTCTGCCTATGATCTTACAAAGGCAAGCAGCTTTGAAAAGACTCCCTCCTCCTGAAAAAAAAAAAATCCAACTCCACTAATTAAGAGATTCTTTTAATATCTACTGTTTTGAAATACAAATGTTCATATCAGTAATGTATATCTTAATTTGAATAAGAGTCATAAATTTTAAAAAAATACAAGACTTGCTAGAAACTAAAAAAGTCATTGGACAGGCATCAGAAAAGTTTTTTTTTTTTTTTTGATAGGGGCCACTATAAACCCAAAAGAATTTCATTTTTGTCCCATTAGTCTTTCCTGAAAGAACATATAGCAGTTGCCTAATTATGATAAAAATATTTTCTTCCTCAATACTTAGCTAGAATTTACTATTCTATGTTAAGGGGAATTTAAAGTGAAGAAAAGGGTTAATTTATGAATGTGTAATTCTGATGGGGAGATATAATGGGGTGCTCAGAGGGAGAACTTTGACATGAGAACTATATTGAAGGTAGTAGATTCTAGGAAGGAAAAGGATATATAAGTGGAAAAATGGGCTTAAGAGACGAGAAAAGGCAAAAGATGAACTTTCAAATTGTGATGTTCCTTATGTCATTGATTGGTGGCACTAAAAAATAATATATCCATTTTGGAATAGAATTGTGCTCAGTTGCTAATTTCCTATGCTAGATTAGATGTCAGAGTGCCATATTAGTGGTCTTTATAAATGGGAATCATAAGTTTTGTCCTGACAGAGATCATGAAGAGGAATATAAAGATCTCAAAAGCCTCCCCTCTTCAATAAAGAAATATCAAGGAGGCTCAAATTCTATGAGTCACTTGGCAGAAGAGCAAGCTGCAAAAATGATTAACAGCCCTTTTTCTTACTGGTTGAGAATTCAAATATCAACTAGCAAACAAAACAGTCACCCAACTTGTCCTCAGCACAGTCACTGGATCCAGGTTCCCCTACCCCTCCATATCTGGTTCTGCTTTCCCCAGAAAAGAATCTTACAAAAACTTAAAACAGTCTATACCATATACCAATATCTGTGCCTGCTTTCCAGATCCAGGACTGATCCTGATCTTCCCTGACTGCCCCTTCTTCCTTTAATGAAGTTGGCCTAAATGATCTCTCTGCTGACTCCTACCCTGTCCCATCTCGCCTTATGGTACTCCACCCTTCCTTGTACTCTATCTTTACTAAAAACCACATGAAGATAGGATAGAATACTTATTTTTTAAAAATGGTGTAGTCACAATGAAAGGCAATCATACGGGACAAATGATAAAGCCCAGTTATCAATATAACTGTGATTTGCCCATATGCCTCCAAAACTTCTCTTACATAGAAAATGGTACATAAAAACAAAAGAGGCTGATCTGAAATAACTAGATCCTACTGAATAACTTTGGACTAGATCTGCTGAAAAAGAGATCATTGGACAAGATCTCTTTCTCCCAGGAAAGAAAAGGGACTTGAGACCAAGGCAGGGGAAGCTGACTTCTGAACCAATGCTGACACAGTGCTGCTAAATAGGCCACCATGTGTTTTATAACCAGCCTTGACAGGATGGTCACTCGCATGCTAGGTATCCTCAAGAGGGGAATTCACTGGTTTGCCAGAATCTGAAGCTCATGGATTGATATCAAAAAAATAAAATAAATTTCTTGATGGGATAGCTAGGTTGCACAATGGATAAAGTGCGGGACCTGGAGCCGGCAAGACCTATATATCCACCCCACCCCACTCCCGAGTTCAAAGCTGGCCTTAGACACTCACTAACTGTATGACCCCAAAGAAACAACAACCACATCCTAAACTGCAAAGAATTTTATCCTTGTCCCACCAATCTTTTCTGGAAAAACATGTAGTAACAATAGAGAACTGAGAATGGCAAGTAGCCTACTATGCTAGATAGTGGATCCCAAGATAACTGTATTCTACTCATTTTATGGAAGATAGCCCAGACTTCCAGCCCTCATCTAGGGAACTAAATTCTACCAACTGTCACCAAGGGACTAAGCAAGCTAGTCTAGCTAAAGCATCAAGTCAACCTGAAGAGAGAGAGGGCAGCATATGCCAGGAACACAAATTATGTTGATGACATAATTTGTATTTTCTCTGAATTTGTAGTTCTCAGAAACCCCCAGATTCTTTTCAGAAGAACTGTTACCTCCCCCATCTTAAATTCACAAAGATGATTTTTTTTATTAAAGTGAAAAACTTTGCATTTATCTCTATTGAATTTCATTTTGTTATTTTTAACTCAAAGCTTTTACATGTCAAGATGTTTTTGTTCTTTGCTTTGTGGAAGTTATATGAATGAATAATTTGTATATAAATTATGAAACATTTTTGATATTCTAACTATACATACACACACACACAAGAATGAATAATTTGTATATAAATTATGAAGCATTTCTAACTATATGCCAAGAATCTCATTAAATACTGGTTACAAATTCCAGAAATTGAAACAGATCCTCCCTGCCTTGAAGGATAATCTATTAAGGGAAAATACAAAGAGGAGCTAGAAGAGGGATAGGGATTGTAAAAATGTACTCTGTTTGGAAATAGCCATCGAGGTCTAATATTGGTTGCAATGGTTTTCAATGAGTCAAAGGTGGTTTCAATGGCAGAGACCAAGGTTCCAATATGAAAGTAATAAGTGGGTGTTAATGAGTTGAAACTGATAGCTAGAGAACAGGCACTATGGTTTATAAATGGTCAAAGAGTGCTTATCACCACTGGGGTCAAATATAAAAATCCTCCATTTGGCTGTTAAGGCCATTAATAGCCTGATCCCTTCTGACCTTTCTAGTTTTCTTATGCCTTAGTCTATGTAGTTATGATCCAGTGACTCTGGCCTCTTTGTTAAAAGACCCTCCCTCACTTCTTAACTCCATTCATATCTCCAATGCTTATAATTCTCTCCCTTCTAATCTCTACCTCTGGCTTCCTTAAGGACTTAGATAAAGTTCATTCTTTTGGAAGAATCCTTTTTTTGTTCTCAATGTATACACAAATGTGTGCATGTTTACATATATACATATGTATGTAAAACACAGATGTGTTTATATTTTTAAGTTTTTTTGCATATCTTGGCCCATTAGATTGTGATCTCATTGAGAGCAGAGACTGTTTTTGCCTTTCTTTGTATTCCTAATACTCAGAATAGTTCTGACACAGAGCTCAAATAGTATTAACTTTGGGGGATTTAGGTCTATCAATATATACTAGACCACAACATCTCCCTATATTTTTATTATGCTATAATGAATATAGGATTTCCTAGACATCTCAAGTATTAAAATGACCTGATTGAGTCCAGACCCAGATAACATTTTTGGACTCTCAAGACTAATTAGAACATCTTCCATTTATTCAGAATACTAACAGAGTATCACAGACATCAAGTTGGAGTTTCACAACTGAACACCCAATCTATGATATATAATGCAGATATATACAAGCAGAGAGAAGACAGTTTAGGCAAAGAGCATCAAAGTAGTGTGCTAACCTCCCAGGTCAAACTAGAACAAAGAAGTTTGACAAACTCATGAATATTTAAGGAATATGAAAGATCATCTAACAAGGATATTCAGCTTGAGGATTGGTTTGTTTTCATTTTAGAGTGTGGGTGTACCAAAGGAGTAGCACACAGCATTTAGGGAGTAACTGTCTCTGAAGTAACCTTATGAGGGTTGAAGAATTGGTGCCATGGAACCTACAGTTCCCATATTTCTCCCATAGTTATAGTAATAGAATAATGGAGTGACCTACATGTGTGTATATTATACTGTAGGACTTTGAGAAAGAGCTAAGATAAATCAGTAACGATATACTTAAGAGTACAACATGCACTGAATTGTCTGATGGTCAATAGTTTTCAGTGTTAAGACTTGTAGAGTAAATGTGATCAAGATCTCATGGTAGAGAAAGATTTTTTTAAAAGGAATCTTTCATTTGACCTGGGATTCTAACATCTTAATGTATGTCCCAAGGATTTCTGAGCCACAATAGATTTTGCTTCAGCTGAAACATAATAGATTTTTATGCCAGGTCCTATTTTAACTTTGTGTGAATCTTTGTTTCAAATTTATTTCTTGTAACTGACTTCTTGTTGGATTCTGCTTTAATTCAATCTACTATCCCTATCAATGTACTACTATGTAATGGGTGTTTTCATCCCATTTACATTTACAGTGATGATCATTATATATTTCCATTTTATTCTTTTATTCTCTTTGCTTACTGCTTCCTTTTTATAAAGAGAGTAATGAGATAATATATTTAGCTCCAGTGCTCTAGATTTGGTACAAAATGCTTTTGTTTCTTTCCCTTTCTTCTCTTTCACTTACTCAGTGTCCAGTAACAGGCTTCTGTTCTTTCCTTCTTAGAAAACTTTTTGTAATCTATCCTCAATAGTTGAGTTTATTTTTCTTGGAACTAATCTCTTCTTTAATCTACCCTCCTCCTTATATAATCTTTCTACTTTTTCTTCTTACTTCCCTATTGAGGGAAATGCATTTTTGCCTGCAACTTTGTGTATTCTTTCCTTTTACCCATTCAGATAAAATTAAGGTTCTAGTGTTACCTACTACCCTCACTCCTTCCTTTTTGCTTTTATAGTCTTCTATTGATACACCACAATAATATGTACAACTCAGTCTGATGCCTTTAAAAAAATCTCTGCAAAAGTAGTTGAGGAGAGCTCAGCTGTATTTATTCCTAATATATTGCCAACTTGGTGGTCAGCAAACAAGTTTGTCGCAATACTTTTTGGTAGTTAACCAAAATTATACTTGATGAAAAACTACTTGGAAGTATTGATTATCTGGATGAGTTCATCAGTGTAGACACTGGAAGAACAAAGCTGTTGGTCTGAAGTTGTCATTTGACAAGTCTCAGTTCTTTAGAATCTCTGTTGAATACCTGAGTCACAGAATATCTTTTTTTAAAAAAAAAGATCTAAAGACCTGAAATTTTTTTTTTAGATTTTGAGTTAAAAATTCTTTCTGTCCCTCTTGTTTCTCCCCCACTCATTGAGAGGGCAAGCAATATGATACTATACATCACAGATTATCTTAATAAGAAATATAAACCCTGAGAAGAGATAAGTATTCCTCATCTGATCTCATCTGAAGAATTATCTGAAAGATGGAAATATTCATAAAGTTAATTTATTATTCAATTATTAAACTTTTCAGTAATTGCATCTGTGGACATATGGTCATCAAGGAACAGAATGAGAAGAGCAAAAGGGGACAAAATGGAATAAATCCTTTCACACCATTTGGAAACATTAAAATGAACAAGCATTTAAGGATTTGTTTTACTGCCTCAAATATGTGCCAGTGATGGCTTTTGAAGCTCAAAGAAGGTTATTTTCCATTAATGATGAATAAAGTATGTAGTTGGCATGCTTATCAATTTTGCAGATGAAATGAAAATTGTAGAGATAGTTTAATATATTGTATGACAATATCAGCATCACCAAAACTAATAATATGCTAAGAATGTTGGATTAAATCTAAGAAAATAAAATTTAGTAAGAATTGATGTAAAGCTTTTCATTTATGTTTTAAAAAAATCAATTTCCAAAGTGTGAAAGGGAAGGAGGAAAAAAATGTGGCTAAAAAGTAGTTAACTTGAAAAAAGTTTTAGTGGCCTACAAGTTCAATATGAGTCAATAGTATAACATGAGAGCCAAAAAACTAAAGCAAATAGAGTACATGAAGAAAGGCAGAGTGTTTTGGACTAAAGAAGTTTGAACTAAGGAAGAACTAACTGCTTTGTTTACACTACATTTTGAATATTGTGTCTAGCTTGGGACATTTGATAAGCTCTAAGGTATCTAGAGAGGAAGGGTATCTGGGAATGTAAAATGCCTTAAGATAATGATATACAAGTATCATTTGACAGAGCAAGGAATGTTTATTATCCTAGAGAATTTAAATTCAATAAACATTTATTAAGTAATACTATGTACCAAGAATTGTGCTGAGTCGGGGATACAAATAAGAAAAGGAAAGATGGGAGGTGGAGTTAAGGTGGAAGAATAAAAGAAGCGCTAAAGTTGAGTTCTTCCAACATTCTCCTCCAAAACCTTTAATACCTCACATAGAAATCTGGAGAGGCAGAGTCAACAAAACATCAGAGTGAGACATTTTCCCAGCCTGTGAAACTTAGGAGATTGGAAGGAGAGGCTTGTGACACTGAGGCGGGAGCTAGCCTGGAGCCCATATGGTGTCAACCCAACCTGTGAGCCCTGGAGGCAGCAAAAATAGCAATAGTAGCTTCAGAAAATTCTGCTTCTAAAAATATAGCAAGAGGTAAGGGAATCTGGCAACTAGTCAGAAAGAGATTGCAAAGGACCTCCATACTGGTTGAGCACTGTTTGGCCACTATATTGCCCATACCCCCTTTCAGGTAACCGTTACAGGGTGGAGAGGAACAGGACTCCTGATAAATCATATTGCTTTTGGTCCCAAGGGAATAAAGATCCTCAGAAGCAGTAATTCTTATTATTGCAAAGGATCAGGATTTTTTCCTGGATAAGAACCAGAATACAGACCAGGGGGAGCAGTGATCATACATCTCTCCAGATTGTACCATCATGTATGATCCAAACCCCTAGAACTAGCTCAAACAAAACAATGTGAAAAGGCTTAAATTTTGTGTTAGTGCTCACCCCCACTCCATGCCAAGGAACAAAGCTTAACTTTAACAAATTCAAAGTCAAAAAATAAGCTGGAAAAATTAGCATAAAACAAGAAAAGAATATGACCACAAAAATCTTCCATGGAGAAAGGAAAAATCAAAATACAAATTCAGAAAAATACAATGATTTCAAAACACCCATAAACAAAGCCTCAAAGAAAAATGCGAATTGGACACAAACTTAAGAAAAGTTCCTGGAAGAGCTAAAATATCTTCAAAATCAAATAAGAGAATAGAGATAAAGATGGAGAAATAAGATCAATGCAAGAAAATTAAAGTAAAAGAGGTACAAAAATACTGGGGGGAGGGAAACTCTTAAAGAACAGAGTTGGTCAAATGGAAAAAGAGGTTCAAAAGCTCAGTGAAGAAAATAATTGCTAAAAAAATAAAAATTGGACAAGTGGAAGATAATATTCCACAAAACATCAAAAGAATGAAAAAAAGCCCAAAAGAAAATTTGAGTTATTTCATTAAAAAAAAGTGATCTGTAAAATAAATCAAAGAGATAATTTAAGAATTACTATACTACCTGAATGCAATGATCAAAGATATATTTTAAGAATCATGAAGAATAATGCCCTCATATTCTAGAAACAAAGGTAAAATAGAAATTAGAAGAATTCACTTGTCTCCTGAAAGAAATCACAAAATGAAAATTCCTTGGGTATCATAGCCAAATTCTTGGAATATAGTATTAGCAAAGGATCTAGGATTATAATAAAAAATAACTTATCAGGCCAAAACTGATCTTTAGGGAAATAAATGGTCATTTAATGAAATAGAGGTCTTTCAAGCATTCCTGATGAAAAGATGAAAGATGAGTAGAAAAATTTTTTTAAATGTAAGACTCAAAGGAATCACAAAAAATTAAATATAATAGAAGTAATAAGGGACTCAGATTAGAATGTTTACATTCCTAACATGGGAAAATGATACTTGTAATTTATAAGAACTCACTCATTATTAGGGCAGTTAGAAGGAATTTACATAGGCAAGAAGAGGGCACAGTAATAATGAGTTGATTTTGTTGGGATGATGTAAAAAAATGGATGGGTGAGGAAAAACAATGCAGTGGGAAAGTAAAAGAGAGAGGAAGAATAATAAAAATTAATCTTACATAAAAGAGGAATGTAAGTACAGAATTTTATAGTGGAGGGGGTTACATTTCTATAAAAACACCAAAAGCAAACAATTATCAATGTTGATGTATTGAACCTATGGAAAATGGGGGGAGGGGTTACATTCCCACCACCAAAAACTGTAATCTTTTTCTGGAGGGTTGCTAAAAATAAAGTTTTATGACAATTTATAACAAAATATTAATTCTAATAATATGCTCTTTTCCTGACACAGTAACCATGAAATAGTTCATAAAATTCAACACAAAATTGGTAATATGCAAAACAATTTTCCTACTAGTAATTCTCTAGAATTCTGTGCTCTTTTTTGCTAACAACTCATTTATTTTCATTTATTTTTTTCACTTTTTATTTCATTTATTTTTCATAACACATGAAATCTACAGTATCATAAATACTGCATATCAAATAAAATTCGTAAAATCAAAACAGTTTTAATCTGAATCTTACCTTTCATTGTGTCAGATGGCAATGTGAGGTCATTATATCATATACTATAATCTTATAAACCTTTCTACCCTTGCTGCCCTCTGAAAATCAAGGGAGAAGTTTCTGGGACTTTGTTACAATTGGAAAATGCCTGGATTAGGGAGGTCTCTACATCACCTTTACAGCATCATGCTTTTGTAACACAAAATTTGAGTTTTGAAGGTAAATGATGAGGGATGGTATAATAAAAGAGAAAAAGATCAACAAGGGAAAATAGGATGGAGGTAAAGGTATAATTAGAATAAGTATATATAAATGGGATTAACTCACTTATAAAGCAGAAACAGAAACAGAATGTATTAAAAATGAGAATCCAACATTGTTGGTTATAAGAAACACACTTGAAACAAAAAGATGCACCCAGAGTTAAGACAAGGGGTTGGAGCAGAATTTAATATGCTTCAGTTAAAGTAAAAATGCAGAGATAGTAATCATGATCTCAGAGAAAGCAAAAATGAAAATAAACAATTTAAAGAGATAAGCAAGAAAAAAAAAACTTCATCTTGTTAAAAGATATCTACCATGGACAATGAAGTACTATCAATACTAAACATTCATGCACCAAATGACAAAGCATCCAGATATTTAAAGAAAAATTTAAATAAGTTATAGGAGGAAACACAGTAAAATAAGCCATTCGGGGATCTCAATTTTCCCTCTAAGAGCTAGATAAATCTAACCATAAAATAAGTAAAGAAATTAAGGAGAGGGGCAGCTAGGTGGCATAGTGAATAGACCACCAATAGACCACCAGCCCTGAAGTCAGGAGAATCTCAGTTCAAATCTGATCTCAGATACAACATTTCCTAACTGTGTGACCCTGGGCAAATCACTTAACCCCAATTGCCTCAGCAAAAAATAATTAAAAAAAAAAAAGAAACTAAGGAGATAATTAGAAAAGTTAGATCATAATAACATCTGGGGAAAACTGAATTGCAATAGAAAGAATATAACCTTTTTGTCAGCTGTTACATAGTATCTTCACAAGAATTAATCATGATTAGGACAAACTCACAAACAAATGTAGAAAAGCAGAAATATTAAATGCATCATTTTTTAGATCATAAAGCAATATAAATTACAATCAATAAAGACCTATGGCAATATAGATTAAAAATTAATCAGAAACTAATCTAATCTTAAAGAAAGGGAATGACTATCTCCACTCTTAATGAACTTATTATAATGGAATTGAGGAAAGGCTACACATGAAAGGAAACTGAAGAACCCACCCAGCACAAGGCATTGGAAAACTGCAAAACCAGTCCACTGTGCCTAAAGAGGTTTAGGGGTTCCAGATGTGAATAGGGCTACTGTTGCATTAGGATGGGGTTTATTGTTGATCATGAAGCAAATATCTACTTTCCCCTTACAGATACAAGAAACAATAGCTGTAACATATAGTTACATAATGTGTTTTGCTTTTAGTAAAAAATGATTTGGTGGTTTTATGTAAATCTATTGAGGTTGGAAAAATAAGTTGAGTAGGCTTCCTACAAAAAAAAATTTTTTTAAGCTGAGTCAAATAAAAGTTCAAAATTAGTAGAGCCCAGGTTGATAAGGTTTTTATTGGATTGCTTTTTCCAAAGTATCACACCATTATTACTGAGGTCAGAAAACGGTAAATATTAGTTTGCCATTTGTTGTCCAAAACACTAACCATATTTCAATTTCTATGTATACTTTTTATTCTTTTAGGGCATTGGGAGTAGAGAAAGGAGCAACATCAATCAATATTTGTACCTACACATGCTGTTTAAATCAGCATGATTCAAAAAGTGTACACACACTCAAAAATGTGCTCACATTTTGTTGCAGAAAAGTTTATTGTGTAGATAAACTGATTTTGAATAGATTAGTATATATAACCTGCTGTTATGACTATAACACCATGACATCTAACTGGGCAATGCAAAAACACCCACCTTATAACAACTCATGAAGAACATCATTGTTAATTATGAATTTTCAATACTCTGATAATTCTGTAGCTTTTGAGTATATAGTATATTTGTTATGTTGCTATAGCTTTTTGTTTCCTTGCAAACTACTTTTGAGTTCTAAAAGGCCAGTGCAACAATTACTTTACATAATGAAACCTCAAGTAAGATATAACAAAGTGAGAGAAAAGATTCTGGCAATAAGAGTAATTTTCTTCTATAATAAGTTTTATAAAATACATATCTCAATTAACAAATGTATATTATATCATATATTTTAAAATTTAAAAAGAAATGAGCTTTATTTCATATATTTGAACAAATCAAAAATTTCTCTACAAGATTATTAACTCTTATTTAAAAACCAATGATTTCTCATAACACTGAAAATCTATTGCAGTACAATAAAACCATTTATCTAGTATTATAAAGTTTTTACTTTGGCCAGATTAAGAATCACAATATTATAGGCATAGTAACATCATGTTATGTTCCATGAAACTCTATATTCAATCAATTCTATGCTCAATTCAGGAAGATTCTAAATTTATTTGTGAATTGCTAAATGGGGGACAAGACATTATAGTTTCCAAAGAAATCAAAAATAATTTTCTCTCAGAGGGGTAATGGAAAATTGCTTAGTGGGCAGTAGTAGAATGAAATCCTATTTTTTTAAAAGAGGAATAAAGGATATCATAAATTTTAAATATGAGTGAAAAAAAAGATGGGCTACTTAGGTAGCAAGAATGAGGAATAATCAATGTTCCATTTGAGTTCAGAGAAAAACTGAGGAAGGTATCCCAGTGGGTTGAGTGTACCTACTGAGTTATAAGAGAGGACATAAGACATAAACCATACAAAATAGACAGGTATGGAAGGGTTGGAGTCTATCCTATTAAGAGTGAATACTCATTATAATGAGATCATAGATCCATGTGAATATTTTGGATGTTTTTTTATTAATAAGTAGTTTGTTATTATATATATTTGTAATAATCTAATAAATTTCTAAGCCCCCATTGTTCATTTTCAGTACTTCACTTAGGAAAAAAGAATTGGAAAATTTGTCTTTTATGTTCAGTATACAAAAAGTGAAAATACAAATTTAAAAAGTCAACTTTTCAATAAATTAAACATCTAATTTAAATATCTAATTATTTCAAATGTTGTTTTAAATATTTAAACTACTTTTAATTCATCTTTCTAAAAAAATAAATATAAATAGATTAGTTCTGTTCTCAGGGGTTAGTTAAGAGTCAGGACATTGGGGCCTGCTGAATGAGGACAATTCTCCACTATGTTACAGTGGCAATAGGATTGCATTTGGAACCAGAGTGCCAGTTCTGTTACTTATTACAATTTATTTGTGTGTTCTTTGATAAGTATTTTTTGGGGCTTCAGTTTCCTCATCTGTAAAATGACAGACAAACTATGATCTCTATGTGGTTAAAACGTTCAAAAACAGATTTGAATCAGTGCACACAAGGAAATTATTCTCTAAACTGTAAAAGTATAAAAACTCATTTGAGAAATCTAATTTGAAGTATTTAAATTTACTGTATATCCTCCTGTTTCTTTTTTTCCCCTCTCTTTTTCTCTGTGTGGCTTATTGTTATATTAAAAATTAGCTTTAAATAGCACTATAAATCTTAGAATTTTTGAAGATTTTCATCTTGTCCTCAATTTCTATAAGCTTAATTACAAATTTCTGTAACTATTATATCATGTCCTTGTGTCAGACTCACAAAAAGGGTACAGGTATACCTTGGATAATATTTCACTCTTTTTTGCAAAATAACCTAGAATATCTGGGGAAATCATTACTATATCACTCTATATACTGACACCAATAAATATCCTTAGCATATAGTTTGTAATATTAAAGAAAGCAAATTTTATTGAAAGAAAGTAGAATTTCTGAAAACAAAATGGAATTCAAAAGAGAACATTCTAATAAGCATCTCTTTCCCAAAGATGTGTGTATGTAAATTCCAGTTACTTGTAGAATACAGGACAAAGAATGTGAGCAGCCTTTTCAAATCTGCATGTTTTTGGTATCTGCCAGTGGGGGATTATGGGAGCTGAAAAATCATGTACTCAGGCTGACATGGAGGAATTGATGCTAAAGTAGAAGCAAAAGAGTTTAAAAGACAGGTTTGGTTTAAGGGAATCTCCCTGATTTGGAGGGGTATGTATGGCCTACTGTCCAAACACGGAAATAGGGCTGAAGTCTGGGCTAGACTGACAAAAAGAAGCATTCCCCTTAGCAAAGGGGCATCACAGTAATTATAATTCTGAGCAAGACCAGAAGATGGCAGCAGGAGCTCAGCGAACACCAAGCAAGGTTCCCCAATGAAAGATCCCGTGTTGTGGTCCCCAGAGCCGCGGTGGCTTTGGGGGCTCTTCAAGGAAGCAGATCTGCATCCTGAACAAAGTGAGCTGCTTCCCTCTGCCACCCCCTAGCGGGGGAATCTGGGGTGGAGTGTGCTTCTGAGTTCGTGTGAGGGTGTTCTTAGCTCTTTGGTTTTCTCTATTTTAAACATCTATTTTCTGTTTTCTTTGTGATTCTCTGGTAATTCAGTGTGGACTCACTAGATGGAGTTTGAAATAGAGGCTTACTTGAACCTGTGCAATTTAATATTGGAGAGGAGTTGGGTAGATTACATTTATAATTTTAAATATGGGAGTTCTGATTTCTTTGCCTCAAAGGAGACTCTGAGGGCAAATGTGTTTGAGATAGTGGGAGAGCTCTTTGCCCTCAAGGTGTGAAGTCTCAAGACTTCTCACTTGGCAGGAGAAAAGTTCTCCCTGCATTATACCATAGCTCTAGGGTAGATTACATTTATAATTTTAAATATGGGAGTTTTGATTTCTTTGCCTCAAAGGAGACTCTGAGGGCAAATGTGTTTGGGATATTGGGAGAGCTCTTTGCCCTCAAGGTGTAAAGTCTTAAGACTTCTCACTTAGCAGGAGAAAAGTTCTCCCTGCATTATACCATAGCTCTAGTGATAAGGCACTAGAGAAGGAACCACTTGTACTGTTCCACAAATGAGATTCTTGTGGCTTGAACGGTTTTTGATATCCTTTTCAACTCTATGATTCTGTGATTTTCTGTTCAGTGTAAGAGACAAGGACTGCAATGAGGAACTAAAAAAAAGCAGAGATGATTCTTATTTTGCTTGTTTTTTCTACCAAGGACAAAATTATTTAAAAGAGGGAGGTTAGGATAAAAATGGTTAACAAGGTATTGACACTCAAAATAAGTGAAAAGGTGCTAGGAGAGAGTTTGCCTAGTGGTCAGTGGTCTCTGTTCACTGAGCCTGGATAGAGAGTATTTCGTGGAATTAAAAGAACTTGGCATATATGATTGTTGAGCTGCTATAAAAGATCTTTAAAAAAATTGAAAAGAACAGAAGAGGAATCACAGACATAGTGTTACCTGCTAAGCAATAGACATACCAAGTCTGAATTCCAGCAAAGCATGTGGCAAAATTTCATGCTCTCCTTGTAGACAACAGAGAAAAAAATGTGCTAGATTGGTGCTATTCAACTCAAATAGAAATGGGCATCCCTATATAAGTATCCCTATGGGCAACAGATTGACTTAGAAATTTACATATTAATATTATTTTATTTTATTGTATTTTTAAATATTTTAATATTTCCCAATTAAATTTTAATCTGATTCAAGCTGTTGAGCCTGAACTGAACATTCTAGTTGAGTGTATTGAGATTCATATCTGGTCAGTGAGTCTTGTGTTTTTATTTTTGCACTAGATAATAGAACCAATTTTGTCCTTAGTTCTTGGAGAGCACCAAAGATATCAGGATTTTAGTGAGGCGGGGTTATGCAAAATCATTAGTTTCACTCTTCTAGTGGCAAGGCATAAATCAGGATGACTAGAGATGACACCAGACACAGTGGCAGACTTTGGCCTTTTTAAGCTAAGGTTATTCCCTAGGCCTTAGGTTGTCTGAAGCAACACCCGTTCAGTAATTTAATACTAGGTTAGAAATAATACAAAAGATGGACTAGTTTGCTTATTTAAAAAAAAAAAAAAAAGCAACAGAGGGGAAGACTCTCAGGATTTCTGACCAGAATAGAAACAATTGCTATTTTCACTTATTCCCAGACTTCAAGACCCAAATAATGGTCAAGTGAGGACTGGTCTGGTCGTGGACTATAATTGGACAATCCGTGAGAGCCAAGGTGATTTGAGGTTAAGACTGGCCAAAGTCATTTGAATTCCAAAGGGTTTTATCAGTCTGGTTTTCCAGAATTCTATTTCAAGAAGTCATAAATGAAACTACATGGACAAAAAGAGTTAATTGTTCTAGGCTTTACAATGATAGACTAAATAAGTAGAAAAGAGGAAAAAAAAATCTAACCCCAAACAAACCCCAAGATACCTTGTGAGGTTTCAGTGATCAAAATATATAATTTTAGACAGAACACTCACATGTAAGGATATGATTCCCTATGTGGATAGAGAGAAGGGAAGAAAGGAGAAAGGAGGTGATGGGGTTTGGAGGTATAGCCAGATTCTCACCATTTAGGCCTCTGGATGATGAGGTGAAGGAGTGTTGGACCCCAAAAGCATATTGGAATTATGGATTATGGATAGTTGGTTGTCTCAAAAGAATTTGTAGGCTTAGACAATGTTCAAATCAAGAGGCAAAGATTTTATTATGTTGCTAACAGCAAGCTAAATCCATGTGAGGTTTTTAGCAAAGAAAAAAGGGTTTTGTGTTTTTTTTTGTTTGTTTGTTTGTTTTGCAATTAACAAGAGGAAAGATGAATGCTAAGTAATGAAATCCTGAATGGCTAGATGTGATTGGCAGCATTAATGAAATTATTCCCCAAGGAGGCCAGGGAGAAGGCTCAGATAAAAAAAAAAAAAAAAAAAATCAGTTTAACTACATAGTCCCATCCTCTGTGGAGGTCTTCCAGTCAGAATTCCAAGTTATGTCAACTGAGGTTCAACCCCTGTGGCGGTCAGGGCAACCTCACCTTGCTGTGTTCTGTCAGAAATCCCAGTCATGCCTCTGAGGTTAAATTTTCCCTGTAAATCTGCTTATGGCCCATGTCATCTTTGTTGCCCTCCTTTGAGTCAATTTACCACAACATTTTTTCTCATGGTGTCTTTCCCCTTACTGCTCCCCTTTACTCCTCCTTCCCCCCATGCTACATGGTATCTCTCCTAATCTTATACAATCTCTCCTCAAACCTCATTTCTCCTTTTAGCTGACCAAGCCTTTTAGGGTGGCTTAATCTTTTTTAAGATTTAGCCTGCCAGCTAAGGGCATGGCCCAACCTCATAGGGTGTTCCCTTTCTACTGGGTAATTGTGAATCTGCTAAGGAACTTGTCTTTTCCATTATTAATTATTAAAACCCCTTTGTTGATAATTACATGCTCTTCCACTCTTTCATATTTATCATTCCTGCTGTATATTGCATCTCTTCATTTTGTCTGTAATCTCTTCTCCTAAATAAACGTACTTTTTGCCAAAAAGAATGGCTATTGTGAATTATTCACATAGCCGAACTCCCAAATTTGGTGCTCTCCTAAAACACATTATCTGGTGCCATATCATTTGCCTACATCAGCCACAACATAAGTTTCCTAGAAGAACTCGAAATTAACTAGGGGCTAAGAAGCCATTAAGGAGTGGAATCCTCCATTCCATAAAGCTAACTAAAAACATTTTTTTAAGAAAAGTTTTAGCAAGGGATTATTGCCATTGACTAGCAGGCTAAATTCCTAAAGAAGTTTAGCAGGGGAATTACAGTACAAATAAGTCTTTTAATAGGGGAAGTATAACCTCGAGGGAGGACATAATAGGTTGGCTTTCTGATTGGATATAGTAAATTGTGGAGATCATCATGATTTTGTCCAGGAAAGGAGCAAAAAGGCCTCAGTAAAAACAAAAGGCCCACTTGAGACCCAGATAAGAATCTTATCAGTATTCCTCCCTGTTTGCCTCAGAGTAGCTTGGCTTCTAGATTGTATACAATATAAATCAGGTCCTTTTCTGCTAATGCCTTTCCTTATTACCTACCTACCTATCTACCTACCAAAGATCTGGTTTTTGTTGAAGATCTTTTTCTTGGGATCTTATTCGTCCCATTGGAAGGAAGGAAAGAAGGAGAGAAGGAAGAAAGGAAAATAAGGAAAGAAGGAAGGAAGGATTATTGACCAATTGAATTTGGCCAGTTGGATCCCCTTTGGGACAGCTACTACTACTACTCACTTTTCCTCCCAACCTTTTATTTCCAGTGCTACTGTCCTAATTCAGGCATTTATTACCTCATATCTGTGATATAGTGCTTTTTCTCTTCTCTCTCATTTTCTTCTCTGTCCTCTTCCTTCCTCCTCCCCCCTTACTCTCTTCCTCCTCCCTACTTTTCTGCTAATATTTATGATCTCTGCAATACCAGGCAACCAAATACCCCATGAAATGACATTTCTTTGTATCTTTGGACATAAAGTAAAATCAACTGCACAAGTTACTTTGACTCTTTAAGGAGAATCTGTGATCCATCCTTTTATTTTTTTTCCCTCTTCCTTTAACAACTTCCTTCTGACTTCTGGTTTCATTTATACTGATGTCAAAATTGAGATGAATCAGTTTTTCTAGTATAATATTCAGTCATTCAGCAAGAATCTCATATTTTGAGTTTACAATTTAAAAACTATATAATTCTTATCAGCCACTCCTCAGCCACTGTCAATGCAGAAACAGAAGGAGTCACAAAGAATTAGGTACTATTATATTTCTTGGTTTCATAATTCACCTTGGTTAAAAATCCATCACTAAGTGGAGGCTCTATTGGTAATGAATTTCTCTGTTAATTAGCTAGGCTGGTCCTAGTCTTTGGAAAACAGATTCATTCTGTTGCCATGATAATTCTCAAAGTTATTGCGACATGGCAGAAGCTCTCTGTGTGCTTCTGGCATTGTTTTAGGGAACCCATGGTTACCTTATCACAAGAAGACATCAAAGTATGAATTTGTATGTGGTGGATTCTCAAAATTTTTGTAGTGATAAGCATATGGGTGGGTAGTTATTAATGATAATGATAACTAGATAGCATTATCAATAAAAGAGTAAATGACACTCTTGAATGCCAGACCCCCTGCATAGATCCAATTCAATACTTATGTCTTTGGAAGAGTATGGATTGGCACCCCCCACCTTGAAGGTGGCAATTAACTCTGATTGGTTAACAATAAGAGGGATTGAAGATTATGAGAGGTGGTTTTATTCCATTAAGGGTCTTGATATACATGACATTGAACATCTAGTCTTACTTGAGACATCACTATCCACATGAATTTCATATAACTCATGGCAAAAGGGAAAATCTGCATTTTCCCAGATCTATCTAGGTAAACACAATGAATAGGAATCTACTCTTCCATCTAAACTTACAATTTTTTTTTTTACTGTTTTTGATTAGATCTTAGTCTTCCTGGCTGGATAAGTCTTACTACCCAAGATTTCCCACAATGGTTAATTTTTAGATCAAAAACCCTTAAGTCCTAATTTAATAATTGATTATTAATATATGAAAGAAATAATAATTTCTCTCCCCAATTTGATTCTATTGAGAGATATAGTCTCTTCAATGACAAATTCTTCATCAAGGATGTCTAAACTTGGGACTTATAAGGGAAAATAATGTGAAGAGAAAAAGAAAACTGACAAAATCAAAGGGGACAGTCCTTTTGGTAAATAGGTCTTACAAAGAAAAGGTATATAAGGAAAAAGCAAATTATAATTTTTTTAATAGCCCATTTCATAGAAGTCTCATCTCATGTAGTTGTCTGGTTCTCTGGAAATATGATACATTCCTCTGGTTTGAATGTGGTCTCAAAGTAGCTTCCAGTTAACTAGTATCTTGGCTGAACCTGAAGGTTCAGGTCACTTACAAAATAACCTTTTCTTCCCTCCTGTTGGGGAAGAAAAAAAAAAAAAAAAAACTCCTACAGAATTGGTCTCAACACAATTTTAAATTTACTTTGCTAATATAATTAAAGTTAGCTCAAATCTTATGTCTCATCATTAGAAAATCAAATTGGAACCATTTAAGACTAGAAAATTTATATTTTTAGTATAGTCAATTATCATGATATATTTAAGAAACTCAAAATATAAACTGAAAATTAGAACCCAATTTTTTTATTCTTGGCACTGTTCATTCCTCCATTAGGAGGAGAAGATTCTGATAAGGAATAACAAAATATTTTTAATAAGAAGATGAATTAATCAAAAATTAATTCATTTAAAAGTTGTCAGATTAATTTCAGTTGTAACAAAGTTCTAGGATGGATACATTAACATATTGAAAAATCAATTTCAAAGCAATGAATATTAAATAAGTTATTTATTTTAAAAAAATTTAACTTTTAGTCACCTTCAAATGAATAAACTCTAGTAAAAATGGATCTCTCTAAGTGGATTATCTCTTAAGGCATTAAAAGATAGACCCCAAACCATTCGTAAGAGAACTAAATGTGTTGATATTCTTTTCATAACATTTTATGCCTTGAG
Organism: Antechinus flavipes; assembly: GCF_016432865.1. NCBI lineage: Eukaryota > Metazoa > Chordata > Mammalia > Dasyuromorphia > Dasyuridae > Antechinus > Antechinus flavipes. The sequence continues at coordinate 573,764,594 of NC_067398.1, read as the reverse complement.
ATTAAAATCTCTTGTCAGCACGAAGACTACAAATTTTTCTTCCTAGATTTTTAATAAACTATCACCTTTTAGATATCTTGAGAATCTTATGTTTCAATATCTTCAAAATGATTTTGCCTCCTGCATGGATATATTTTCTTAACCTTGTTGTAATCTAATCAATTTTTAAAATTTATTGAAAACAAGTATACTTCTCCAAAGTTCTGCCCTCTATAAATGCCATTTTTAATTCTAAGACAGAAAGCCTTAGAATTAGGGAAAAAAAATCTTTTTGTTCAGATCAAATCATATTGGAAGAGATTTGAAATGTTAACCTCCAGAGAGTCCAGCCCTTTGCTCTGATGGCACATCCCCCATAGACACCCAAATATGCAAAGGTAGAGGAAAGCAACAGTGTCCTGGGAAAAGATCATCCCTGGAAAAAGAGTACAGTTTCATTCAATTCATATTTATTGAGTGTCTACCATGTACCAAGTACAGTCATTGGTAAAGTCTAGAACTAGAGAGGGAGTTAGGAAGTTGCAGTATCATGCTGTATGGACCATGAAGTTAGCACAATGCCCCAACATACTCTTCCAAGAGAGGGGTGGTTCTACCTTGTATTTCAGCACTATTAAGGGACTATATATTCATTCCCTCTGTGTATGTCTATCATATTTTAAAGTGACAATACTTGTAATTAAATTTTTTTTTCAAAGTCTTCCACTGAAGACTATTCCAATGCTCCCTCAGGGTTTGGAGGTGACTTCAATTTATTTTTTCCTATTTAAAAATGTGTCTTATTCTGTATCCCAGTCTATTCACCTCTAGAGAAAGAAGTGGGAAGGATGAATCATCATAAGTAATTTGGAATAATGATTGGTCCTTGAACTGACTAGACTTCTTTAGACTTTCAAGTTGCTGTTTTTTTTTTTTTCCTATATATTTGTGTTCACTGTATAAATTGTTCTCTTGGTTTTGCTTTCAGTTTTCTCTGCATTAGTTCATATAAATTTTCTCAGGTTTTTTGAAAGCTAAATATTTGAGGAGAAAGCCACGATGGAAATTAGCAGAAGTACTAAGACCTGATCCCAAATCTTCTTCCAAATTATCTAGAAAATGCATGAGGTCAAATTCCCATGGAAAAATCCAAGAAAAAATCACTAAATTATTTTTCTAGGTCATTTTGGCATAAGGTAACAGATAAAAAGATCTGCAGACACTGGATATTGAGAAAGGAAGAGCTTCAAAAGTAAGTATTATGACTCAGATTTCAGCAAACAACTTCTCATTTCTCTCTTTTAGCTCAGGCTGAATCCTGAAGAGGATCAACCAGGCCAGGAATCCCAGAACAAATAATAATGTCCCATTCTTTTACTCTACTCTGAACCATGTCACCAAGCTAATAGTACCTAAGTTCAAAAGCAGTCTATTGTTGTTCACACTTAAATCTTAAATTTGCAGAGCTCAGATCAGGAAGGGAAGCAAGAGAATTTTGCCTTGGATCAGACCACTTTGGGAGTACTAAAAGCCTGTAAGTGGACACTAAACTGCAAAGCATTCCAACTCTATTGCAGAGAACATAACTCTCTTGGGCTGGCCACATTGTTTAAATACCAAATGTATAATTGCCAAAAAAGACTATTTTATGTTGAACTCACAAAGGGCAAGTGCTCACAATATGGTCAGAAAAAGCGATACAAGGACACCCCCAAGGTCTTTCTTAAGAACTTTAGAATTGATTCTATGACATGGGAGACACTGGCAGAGAATGCCCCAACATAGCATATCCTCATCAGAGAAAATATTGTGCTCCATAAGCAAAGCAGAATTGAATTAGCTCAGAAGAAATGTGAGATGCACAAAGAGAAACCACCCCAAATGTTCATAGAGCCTATTTGTGTCTGACCTGTAGCAGAACATTCTGAGCTCATACTGATCTTATCAGTCACAGTCAGATACTCATGGCAACTTAACTCTAACAAGGTGATGTCATTTTGGTCCTCTTTGAGAATGAAGGACAACAACCAAAAACTTCCAGGTTTCCAGATGGAGCTGTCCCTGAGATTTAGGAACATAAAACTTAATATCCTAAGATAATAAAACAGGACAAGTCAAATCTTCCTTCCAGAAGTACACAAATCTAGTTCTAACATCAATTCTAAAGTCAAGAAGTTGGCTAGAAGAATAGTAAACAAACAAAAAATACTGTCAGAAAAAGCTATTATCGCAGAGGTTTGCTCTAGATACAGATCTAAAAGAGAATGAATCTGAAAAAATTTACAAAGTCTCAAAGAACAATAAAAGTTGGGTACAAATTCAACTAAAATTCCTAAAAGAGATGGTTTTTTTTTTTTTAAGAATTAAAATGTTTTTATCAATGAAAGAGTGCTAGAAGTATTGAAAAAGTTACTAAAATCTTGCCTAAACAACAGACTGACTGAAAATCAGAATGGATCAAATGTGACTCCATCAAATAAAAGGTATCTCATAGAAAAGGTGATTGATCTGGAAAACAGACCAAGGAGTAAAAATTAAAAATTCATTGGACTATCTGAATGTGACATCTAAAACAAGAGCTTAGACATATTTCAAGAAATCTTAAAAGAGAACTTCCAGGATCTCTTAGATCTAGATAGGAAAGTGAAAATAGAATCTATCTCCTAAAAAAAAAAAAAAAAAAAAATTTCCCAAAAATGAAAGCACCAGGAAAATTATAGTCAAAATCCAGAGTTTTCAGGTCAAAGAAAAAAAATGCTTCAAGCACCCAGAAAGAAAGAATTCAGGTACTGAGGAGCCATTGTCAGAATAATGCACAATTTAGAAGCCACCATTCTAAAAAAGTGGAAAGTTTGGAATACAGTATTCCAGAAAACAAATAAGTTTAGGCTTATAGTCAAGAATCATTTACTCAGCAAAACTAAATACAATTCAACAAAGGAAAAAATGGATGTATTTTTGCTGATTAACAAAAAAACAAGCAAAAAACCCTGCATTTTTTTTTCATTTTATAGGCATCATAATATTTTCATATTCTAATTATATTCATATTCTAATTCTATATATTTCAACAATTCTCCATTTGATGAGCATGTTTTCAAAAGTGTGTTGCTAATATTTTTGTACATATGGGTCCTTTGCCTGTTTTTGTGATATATACTTAGTATCAGTGGGTATGCACAAATTAAGGTTATTTTGGAATATAGTTAAATATTGCTTTCCTAAATGGTTGGCCCAATTCATTGCATCTGATAGAGGTGAAATAGACCTTTAGAGTTTTGTTTTAATTTGAATTCATCTTATTGAATGAGATGAAAATCTCATCTTATTGAGATTTTTTCCACATGGTTGCTGATAGATTGCATTTCTTCCTTATGAAGTATTTGTTCATATAGGTTGATCATTTATCTCTTGGGAATGGCTCTTATTCTTAAATTTTATCAATTTTTTATACAATTTAGACATCTGGCTTTTATTAGAAAAGCTTGCTATAAATTTATTTTTCTTGACTCATTATTTCCCTTCTAATTTTAATTGTGTTGATTTTAGTTGCAAAAAACCTTTTTCAATTTTATGCAATCAATAAGTCTTGAAAAGGAAAGGTATCTTATAATTGAAAGTGCTACCCAGTTTCCCAAATAAAATTTTGTTTTTTGTTTGTTTGTTTTTATTAAGATCTCAGTCCAAGTCAAAATGTCTAAGATCTGTGCACTGATATAAGAAACCAATAGGCTATCCTTTGAACATCATCATGTCATAATCTGGACAATAATTTTTAATTACCAGATTCCACCACTTCCCCCCCCCCCTCTATTTTAATAGACTGACCGCTTTCACAAGCATTTCATTGAAGTAGATCATTAATATTCTGGAGTTTGAGGCAATTGGCATAGTCATATAAAAACAGGAAGAGCTGGAGAACCTTGGCATTTATAGTAAACTCCTCCACAAACTTAATTTTAGGTTTTGCACAGGTTATCTTCCAAATTATTATGAATAGATCTGTTAGATGCTTCACTTGTTACTGACCAGCAGAGGATAATTAAGGTTATTTTTGTGGTTGCATATATATATATATATATATATATATATATCAAGGGATCTTGTATGCTTTTAAGACATGTATAGAAAATATTGAAATAGACTCTTCCTTTTGTCAATATAACCTCTACTCCTTTTGTCAGATATGCTACTTAAATTTTTCCTCTGTAAATGATACTGGATTTTAAAAAATGGATCTATGATTCCATTGATATGGATACACACTTTCCATGGTATAGATTAAAACCAATCAATGCCTTCTCATCCTATGTGATTCTGGTCCATATCCTGTAAATTCTACACAAGGAGTTCATATAATATTCTGGTAGCCTTCCTTTAATTTTCTTGACATACTGGACACCAATAAAGTAACTGAACTAGATACTAATTATTTCTTATTCTTCCTACATTCCACCTTTTTTTTTAGTCATATATTTCTTTAATAGACACATGAAAGATTCATACCATGACATACTTGGAAAATGGTTGTACAGGCTCTCATTGGAGACATCAAAGAATGGGGAAACTTTTGAGGCAACTCATTTCACTTTTGAATAGCCCTTTTTGTTAGAAAGTTTTCTTATTGTCTATGAAAGCCCTGTCATTAGGAGCATGACAGGTACCTCTGCCTGATATTTTTATTTTCCTCTACTTATGTCTCTAATTTTTTTTAAAATTACGATTTTCCCCCTTTTCTTCTTTTAAGTAAGAACTTCATCCCCACGATTAATCATAATTAATCTATTTTGATATAGCTCTATTCCTACATGCCCTTCTGGTAACTTTCCTCTCTTTTTCATTTGTCAACTCTTTTCCTGATATTGGAGTTTTTCTTAGATTATTTGTTTCTTTTTATTTTTTTAAATTTTACTTATCTAAGTCTTTTCTTCTTTTCTTTTCTTGTCCCCCTTGTCCCCCTCTCAGTTAAATTGTTCATTTAAAATCTACTCCCCAAATTTGTCTTCAAAATTCTTTGTTAGTTTTGTTACCTTTTACTAAGGAAGATTTATTTTGTTCTGTTAATTTTCTTCCATTTATAGATATTCTGATAATTTATTCTTCTGCTCCATATAGTTATTTCTAGACAAAACACTCTTAGAGGAAGTGGTATTCCTACACACAAACTCCTTTTAACTTAGATCCACCACAAGGCCCCTATTTTTCTATTATATATCTCTTTTCCTTCACAAATGTTCTTTAGTGGGATCTACTGCCCGTCCTACTGGTTTGAGTTTTCCTTCTTTCCTTTTTTCTGTTTCAATCACTCCTTTTTGTGACCTTTCCCATATTCCTATGGTCACTCTTCTTGTTCAGAAATTACAGTAGGTATATTCCTTTTTTCATTTATCCATTGCCTTTTTTAGGGAATATCACATATAAACCATATTTCTTTTTTTCCCCTATTCCCATTTACAAAGTCTTTCATTCTACAATATAGTTTAACAAAACATATTGATTTACAAATGGGGCTTCAATAATAGAAGCTCATATATTGAATAACCTAGAGTGTTATTTTGGAGTTTATACCATGAAGCTTTAGACCCATTCTTTGAATGTCATTTTTTCCTACTTAAGTTCCATTTTCATCTTTATCTCCTTGTGAACTTTAAAAAAATCTCTTCATGGTCCTCTTTCAAAAACAAAAACAAACAAAAAAACAAACCGAAAGGGTCTTTTTTTTTTCCTTTTAAAAAAATCTTTGTTGATTCACTTAATTACTTTTTTTTTCTGGTAGTTGTATTTTCTTTTCTTGTATTTTTGTTGCTTGAAAGGTTTGCAAATGGATAAATTTCAAATTGGCTCTCATATGCTTGTTGGTCGTTTTTCTCGGTTTCTTTGTTTCTTTTTGGTTGTTTTTCAGGAATGCTCCAAATTGAAGGTCCATGCTTTTTCCAAATTTGGGGGATATTTTGTTTTGGATATCTTTATCTGCTTTGGGGAATACATTATTGCAAATTCTAATTGTTATAGAATAGTGTTGTATTACTTGAATTTTCTTTCTTTTGTTTCCAAAGGTCTTTATGCTGGCTTTTTGTTGAAATTCCTTTTTTTTTTTTATTTATAGAAGAATACAATGCAAAAACATATTAAGCATTAATGCTACTTAAATTTTTACTCCAGGAAAAAAAAATAAAAATTTGAATTGTGTTTATATTTCTATGTATATATCTTAAATGGGGGCAACTACATGGCCCAGTGGATAGAGCATTAGGCCTAGAATCGGAAAGAAAAGAGCTAAAATCCAGCTTATAAACTGTGTGATTATGGTCAAGTTACTTAAGCTTTTTTGCTTCAACTTCCTCTCATCCATAAAATGAGCTGGAGAAGGAAAGGGTAAACTTCTCTAGTATCTTTGCCAATAAAATTTGCCAATAAAACCCCAAATGGAGTCATGAAGAGTTAGATATGACTGAACCAACTGAATATAAGTGAATATGACTGAAATAACAAAATATTTCCAAATAATTTCTAAATAATGTACAGCTCTTTGAAGCAGGAGGGGGCAAGGAAAAAAGAAAGTTATTTGATAACTTTATTATGTATGTAAAAGGAATAACATTACACATATTAGATTTGCTGTTTATGTGTAATCATTTTTTATTCTATTATGTTATATAAATGTTTAGTTTATCTCAAGTTCAGAAAAAAATAATTTTTCCCATAAAAAATAAATTTAACACAATAGCTAAAACAAACAAAATAATAAATTTCCTTGAAGTCTTCCTTGGTCTTATAGATTGGAGTTCTTAAGTTATTTTTATTACACTTTTGTTTTTGTTCTCCTAGTTCTGCTTATTTCCCTCTACATCAGTTAACCAAGTATTCTAGGTTTTTCTAAATCCATCTCTTTCATAATTTCTTATAATGAAGTAATATTTCATTATATTCTTATTCTGTAATTTGGTTAGCCATTTATCAATTGGTGGGCACTCACTTTGTTTCCAACATTTTGTGACAACAAAAAGTTTTTTATATTCTTGTACAAGAGTCCTTTGTCTCTAACTTTTTTTTTTTTTTTTTTTTTGGCAGTACATGTCTAATAAAGGCATTGCTGGGCAAAGTGATGGGAGGGGATATTATTACAAATTGCTTTGCCAAATGTTTGAAACAATTCACACCTCCACTTATAGTATATCTTAGTATGCCTATGTTCCCAGGGTCCTTCCATCAATTGCTATTTTTCTTTTTTAAAAATGTTTTGACAATCTAATGTGTGTGAAGTGAAAGCTCAGTTATATTAATTTACATTAATCTATTTGAGTTTTGAAGCACTTTTTCCTGTATTGATAACTTTCTTCTTTATGAACTTTCTTCTCTTCACATATTATTTGACATTAGTTTTCTTAAGAATAGCATTTTTGTTTATGTGTATATGTACATATTTATATACATATGTGTTTGCATGTATCAATTCCATATGCACATTAGATATTTTAATTAGAAAAAATTGCAAAGTTAAGAGGGTTTTTTTTTGTTGTTTATGCAAAGGCTTTTTGATTTTAATCACAATTGTCCATTTCATTTTTTGTGATCACTTTTATTCCTTATTTGGTTCCTCTGATTTTTAAGTATGACAGTCTTAGTTTGAGTTTTTGAGTGGTGGGGAAAAGGTGAGAAGAATAAATTTATAAATGATGTTAAAGTGGCTGGAGAATCAATTAGAGGGGAGTAAATGGGATTGCCTTAGTGAAGCTGTGGCAGGATTGTCTTTAAGTTGTTTTCAGCAGCACCTGAATAGAAAAGTAGTGGGAATAACTCAGGGATAGATGGTTTGCTAAAATGTGAGTGTCAATAGGAGAGTTGTTGAGTATCAAGTGTAGAATTATTAAAGGATTAAGGGAGGAAAGTGAAGGGGAGAAATAGGCATTGAATGTCAAGACAAGGACAACAAGTAGATTGTAGGAAGAATAAAGCACAGAGAGGGAAAGGAATAATAGTTTAGGACAGGACAAAGGCATTTCTGAGTCCTTGATCTTGGAAGTAAAACAGTTGTGCTTAATGGCAAGTTTAAATATGTGACCATCCCTTATACATGATAGATAGATCAATTGCAGTAAGTCCCAGGAGTTGAGTAAATTGAGAAAGTATGTATGTGATTACTATTTGAGGAAACATTTATGCTGAGGTCCTCTAAGATATGGATAGTAATTGTAGTCCTTGTGAAAGAAAAGATTTACCGAAATTCTGACCTACATATTAAATTTAATAAATATTCTAGGTCACATTTATCGAATAATGCATTACTCAGTCAAGTTATTTCTGGAGTAAGGAGCCTCTCCATTTTGTTAACTCCCTCTTTTGGGAGGGTGGGAGAAGCTGATAATTGATAGTAAAGTCTACATCTAGAGAGGAGTTAACTTGACTTTTGCGTCTTTTGCCTGAGGTTGTATTTTTCAGAGGCTATTTAGACATGCGGCACGGCTCAGGGATGGCTTAGAAAAGAGAGTTGGTTTAGAAGTCAGTTTTAGATATAATATTGACTGAAAAATGTTACAGAACTTCTAAAGTCCCTGATCGTTTTGGTGAAGTTCTTCTATTGGAGCTCTAGATCGCTGATGAAATCTCAGGTCTGATAAATTTAGAAAGATGGTTTTGAGACAACAGGTGACCCGACTCTAACAGACAGTCTCGGGCATCTCTCCTGAAAATACTAATTGTAACATGTCTTTTGGATAGTCAATGTAGTGATTTGTTTTGCTCAACTGTCAATGAGTTTCAAGAGATTTGTTTTTGTGGTTTGTGTGTGTGTGTGTTGTGCGTGTGTATAGGGGATAGGGTTTATAAGAAATAAAGAAAACAAATGCTTAATTGAAAAAAAATTAATTTGAAAAAATTGTCGTAGTCTCCAGTCTGTGGAATTACACTTTTTCCCCTTTTCAAACCTCCCCCAAGAAAGCAAACTATTAGCAGAATCTAAACTCCACTTGACAGCCCGAGCCAGATTTATTCCTCGAGAAGCACCCCCACAACGGGACTCCCCCAGGAGATCCGCCCCACAGTAAGACTGCGCCTGGGCCCGAGGGGCGGTTTTAGAAGCGCCTTACCACCTCTCCCAGTTTACTCTTTCCCCTGCTCCCGCTCCCACTCCCAGTCCCACTCCCCCTCCCTTCGTCCTCAGCCTGGGCGGCACGCGAGCACCTGCTGGCCCGTGCTCCGCCCGTTAACGGTTCCTGTAGGGGCGAGACGCTGCCCCTGACTCTTCGTAGGCTCCGCCCCCTTCCCCGCCCCTCCCCGGCCCCACCCAGACCTGCCCTTCCCCCGCCCCTCCCCCGCCCCCTAGCCCCAGTCGGGATCCCGCTCCCGACCCCGCGGCCGCTCCCGGAGGAGGAGGAGGCAGCGTGAGGAGGGAACGGTGCCCTCGACCGGAGGCAAGAGGACCGACGGGGTGGCTGCGCCGGGGGTCGTTGTGCCAGAGCTGGGAAGCCGCGGTGCCGCACCGGACACCCTGCCCCGAGCTCTCTCCGATCCTGAGGCGGTAGGTGGCGGGTCGTCGGAGAAGGAGGAACTGGGGATGGGGGGAGGGGCGATTTTGAAAGAGGAGGGGTTGTCCTGAAGGGGATTTGTGTGGGAAGAGAAGGGGGAATGGATGCGGTGGGGGATGGGAGAGGGCGGTTACGGTCATGGGGCGGGTCCCTCCCAGGCCTAGGGCGGAGGAGCGAGAGTTGGAGGGGGCGGGGAGGGATTCGTTTGTGTGTGTCTGCCCCGCCACCTCTGGGGATCTTAATACCTGTTAATGAGTTCAGTGGTTTTGTGACTGGCCTGGGCTTGTTAGTTTTTATTTTTCCCCTTAAGTGTTTTTGTTTGTGTTTATAGCACTCTTTTCTTTCCTATATCAGGAGTTTCTTAACCTCTTGTGTGTGTCCAGTGGATGGACCCCCTTGGCAACTTAAAAAATGTTTTCAAATACTTAGAAGTACTGAGTAGGATTACAGAGAAAACCAAATCTATGGAAATAAGATTATCTGAATACGTTTACATATATGTGTGGGTGGGCGGGAGTGGATGGGGTATATTTAAAGTTGACGGACCTCCGGTGAATAGTGCCCTGTAACTGGGAAAAAGTGAAAGAAAAAGGCACCTGTTCTGTGTTGTAACCACGAAGGCCAGCTTTGTATTGTATGGTTAATTGACATTAACACAGAAAAGTTCTTCAAAAAATGACTTTCAAGACTTAGCTCAAATCTGACTAATTAAATGAGGGCATTCTTGAACATTCCCCTACCTCCAACCTGCTGGTATTCTCTCCCAAATAACTTGGTATCTATTTTGCTATCCTATACGTACGTATGTTGGCTCCCCTTTTAGAATGTGAAGTTAGGAACTGTTTCACTTTGTATCTGCAGCATCTAGTACATATTGGGCACTTAGGAAACGTTTGATTTTTTTTATTATTGTCTAGTCTTTCTCAGATTCTTAAGTAACCTCATTTGAGGTTTTCTTGGCAAAGACACTGGAGTGTTTTGCCATTTCTTTCTCCAGCTCTTTTTATAAATAAGAAAATTGATATAATCAGGGTTAAGTGATGTGCCCAGGGTCACGCGGCTAGTAGGTGTCTGAAGGCTCCAGGCTTGGGGCTATATCTACTGGGCCATCAGCTGCTAAACCTGGAAGCTTGATTATTAATTTGGTTTTTAGGCAAGATTATGTTCTCTCCTGCTCCTCCTACTTTTTAAGTGTTTGGGGGTTTTGTTTGCATTTTCCCCCCTCTATATCGTGAAACTGAATTTTTAGACATTATTTTCAGGATAAAGAAAGAATATTAGTAATATGGGAGTCTTCAGCTGGAACCACATAGATGATTTCTGCTTCTACTTATTCCCCTCTTGCCGGTTTCCTATCAGTATTTCAAATGAGTAATTGGACACACTTAAGTGCCTTTTAAGTTTTGTAACTGTCAGGCATTATCTTAAATTTTGACATGCAAAAACAACGTGCCCTCTCTCAACTTTTCATGTTCATTCATAAAATGTGTCATTAATTTTCAAGAGTTCTTAATTTTCTGAATGTGATGTACTAAGATTTTAGAGTTTCCATGAAATTAAATATTATTTTCTTGGTCATATGGAAAAATTAATGGGTTGATGATTGTTTTCATCATTTAAACTTTTCTCTTTATCTTATTTCTTTTTTATTTCTCAAATATTTCCTCTCTTTCCTGATAGCTGGAAGGATTAATAACACATTTGATATAGAAATAAAATTTAAGAGGTGATTTTAGGTACCTGATTTTGCATTTTAAAACTGTATGCAACTAATTGGGCTTTTGACCTGGAATTTCACTGTACTTTTTTGGTAATACAAAAAGAAAGTGGTCCAGTAACTTAATTGATACAATTTAAATAGTTAATTTCTAAGGGGGGAATGGCATGATGTCTGGACACACTCCAATTAATCCTCTGATTTTTCATCCACAAATGTTACGCTCTTTACGTTTTGGATTAATCATTAAACAGGTAGATACCAAGTATCAAGAAGTACTTAATTTTTGATTTTAATTGAATAATATATTTTTTAATAATTTATTTCTTTCCATTATTCATAAATGACAAAGTACCAAAGGTTAATAGTTTCTTTACTGCAACATTATGTAATGGGTAATGTTTTTGGCTTACCTCAAGTTAATGCATGTGTATACTTGTATGCTTGACTTGCTATTGGTTAGAAAAAAACTATAGAGAATTCCATATTATTCATAGATATGTTAAATTTCATTAGTAAGACTTTAGCAATAATCTAGTCAACCATTTTATAGATGAGGAAACTGAGCTCTACAGACCACAGAAATTGTCACCTTGTTCATGGTCTTACCTACAGTCAGCTAGTTAATAGAAGAACTGGGACTGAAAAATAAGTCTTGTAACTCTCAGACCAGTGTCATTTCTACAACGTGATTGTATTTAAAACACTATTTTTAACACAGTTGTAGCAACAATCACTTATAGGCCTCTTATTGAATTTATGACTAGCTGTTTCAAAATGAATGATGTTTAAAGTTCTAAATTTCTAGCAGGAAATTTATAAATGCTAAAACTTTTATACATTAACATTTTGGTAGTCTTTACCATTTGCTGCCAAATGCTGTATGTAGGATTCTGTTTCCCTTGCAACTGTTGACATCACAAATGCCTGCTCTAGGTAATACCAACTGTTTCGAGGAAAACTTTTTCAATTCTGCATTGAGGATTTGTCCACTGAGTGAATGAGGAACTGGGATTTATGTAGCATCTGATTTTATTTTATAGACTTTATTAACTTGGTAATTTATCTGTAAAAAATTTTAGCTATGAATTATAGATTTTGTATTGTATATAGGTTTTTAGATAATATAGTATATCATTTCATTTTATGTGAAATCCTTTGTTTTAGCATCAGTAGGAAGCTTCCTTTTATTATATAGCTACATCTTGTACGTATACTATTAATACATTTCCAATAATTCTTGTAATAGGCAACATAGATAGCAAAAAGTTGCTAGATAATAATGTATTTTATAATAACTGTCAGAATGTTTATGAAAGCATTAAAAATAGTAAAGCATTTTATGTATTACTGATTCTTGGACCTCATTTAAAAACCTTATTAGACTTCTTTAAAATTTTAACTAGTCAAAATTGTAGTATAAAAAAGTGTCAATACAAATGTTGGTATTCTTTAGCTATTGACTAATAAATTATTCTTGATGCTCTCTTCCTGACAATATTAAATATTAAATTGAATAAACAAAAACTGCTCTTTTGGAATAATGCTTGTTTTTAATCACAAACTAGTAATAGAAATTGTCAGCATTTAGCTTCTTTTTAATGTAAAATTTATATAGTTCTTTTTAAAAAGGGCATTATTTAAAGGTTGTGGTCTTAATAATAGAATTGTAGATAGTCTTTTTCTTTCAAAATTCTTTTTGTAACTCACATTTATATAGTGTCTTAAAGTTCTTAAAGTGCTTTCTTCTCCAAATTCTACAAGTTATGTAGTGGAAGCAATGCCAAAATGGCTCAGGTTGAGACAGTTAAGTGTGGGAATTTTAAACTAGTTAACTATTTAATTCTGTGGTGATAGAGAACTAGCCTCTACATCTGGAAGACCTGGATTTAAGTTAAACCCCTGATACATATTGGTTGTAGTTCTGTGTCCCAGAAAAGCTCTCTTTAAAACTCAGTAATTTTTCAGAATGGTTGTGGAACTTCATTGGGAGAGGGTTTCCTCACCTGGAGAGCTCACTATAGCCTTGAAGTCAGACATGTAGAGACTAAAAAATAAAAACCTAAGCAAGCCCTCAAAGATTCCATGGCATTACTTTGTGAAATAAATAGGTCAAACATCATTCATATTCATCTTTTATCTTTTCTTCCCTTCTTCCTCAAATAAAGGAATTTTTATTTTACCTTTGCATTTAATTTTAACTGTGCCCCTTTGTTCCTCCCATCCCTCAAAAAAGAAAAAGAAACTTTTTTGCTTAGGGTATAACATTGGGCACCTTTAAACCCGATTTCTACATGATTTGCCGAGTTTTTAAGGCTTTCTGGATGAAGAAAAAAGGGATTTATAAGGGGTTGTTTAATCTATTTGTGTTGATAATTTAAGGATTCATGATTTCATTATTGTGAGCACTCATTCCAATAATGTGGATCACAGTCTTACTGTGTCTGTCTTATTATTATTAGTCTTTCTAAATTGCTTATGTCAGAAAACCAACATTTTGCTAATGAGTTTGCTGTGTTTAGCTAGTGAATCTCAGATGACAAAGAGTTTCAGTTGTTCAACCTATAGTTAGATTTTTTCAAATTCAGTAGATTTTCTAGCCAGTGCCTTGACTCCAGTGGCCTACCCTTAAAGAACAGAAGGCCTTCTCCAAGCCACAATGAGGCATCAGAGTTGCAACTGTGTCGGCTTTGTGTTGATAATAGACATAGTTTAGCAAATTTTGCCTGAGATATTATTTGAAAAATGTTTTTTCACTTAATAGAATATAAGCTTCTTGAAATTAAGGATTTTTTTTTGTTTTTCTATTCCTAGTACCTGGCACACTTCATAAATACTTGTTGATTGAAAAGTTAGACATGTTACTTTTTCTTTCTGAGAAAAAAGAACTGAAAACTAAGATTTCTTTTCCAAATGCTTCTTTCAAGCAATTTTTTATATATATACATATAAATCTATATAAATACACACATATATCATTTATTTTTTCTTTCCTTCTGGTTAAAGGAGAAGTTTGCCTTTTCTTCACTAAGGCAATAGCCTTCTATGCTCTTGATTTTCTCTTTCTTCCCCTTCTCCTTTTATATTTTTTGTACATCTTGGCATTATCCCTGTTTTTCTACAAACATACAATCCCTAATCCAAAAAAAAAAAAAAAAGTTATTTCTTTTATCTTTCTGCTCCCATCTAAGCTATTGCATTTCCTTTTTTTGTAAGATTGATAAATTTAGCTGCTTCTTTCTCACCCATTGTCTCCATAAATTCTTCCAGTTTGGCTTTTACTAAACTCTATTGCTTTTACAGAAGTTGTTTTCCCAAAAGTTGCCATCATCAAATTCAATGACTTTTCTTCCCCAGTCCCCATTTTCTTTGGTTTCCCTGGAACATTTGGTGCAGTTGAGCATACTATCTTATTCTTGAACCATGCTCTCTTAATTCTAGTATCTCTTTGTCATTTTTATCTTTGTCTCCTTTGCTTGCTGTCCTTTTCTTAGGGGAAGGGACGTTTTCTTTAAGGGATGGGGTGTTTTCCAAAGTTATGTCCTTGACTTGTTTCCGTTATTTCTTCCTTATTAATCATATTAATTCTCATCTCTCTGTTGATGATTTTTAAATCTATTTCTTGTCTTGACATCTCAGATGATCATTGGCCAACTCTTTCTGAATGTCCTACCAGCATTTCAACATCATGATATTTGGAGTGGTTTAGCATTTTTTTCCTCCTTAAACTAGCTTTCTCCATTACCTCCCATTCATTGTTCCTATCAATATATTACTAATCACTTAGTCATCTCTTATTTTGTTGTTATCTTAAGGCAAGAATTATTAAGTGCCTCATATGTGCCAGGTACAAATTTTCTAGGTGCTGAAGATAAAAATACAAAAATGAGATAGATGCTGCCCTCAAAAAACTTTATATTTTATTGGAGGTGATACAACATAATAAGTAAATACAGGATATATGTGCAATATGTATGTGGGTGTACACAAAACATTACAAAGCAATTTCTTAGTCGTTTTTTTTTTTTTTTTTTTCCCCAAGGCAGTTGGGGTTGTGATTTGACACCAGGGTCATATAGCTACTAAGTGCTATGTGTTTTAAGGCTGGATTTGAATCAGGCTGGTAGAATAAATTGGCTCCAGAATATGATTTCAAATGCCAAACAGATGATTTTGGATTTTATCTTGAGTGGAGGGAAAATGAAGTAAGTTAAGTATAAGATATTGGCAGAGACAGGTCTGCCCCTTAAGAATTTCAACTGGTAGTATACATATACCAATGCTAAATTGTTGAGGGGAAAGACTAGAGGCAAGAAGTCCAATTAAGAGGCTACTGAAATAATTATGAGGATCTAGCCGAGGGTCATTATAGTACAAATGGAGAGAAGTAGGTAGGTGACGAGCATAGGAAGATTCAATAAGGTTTAATTCAGGTAGAGGGAAGAGTTAAGATGATTTTATGATTTTGACTGTGGATAATTGGAAGTATAGTTATGTGATCTTACGTTAATGAATGAAGAAATATTTAATGCTTACTGTGTGTCAGAAATTAAGGAATTAAGGAGAAATACAAATAAGCAAGACAGTCCCTGTCCTCAAGAATCTTATATTCTAAATAGGTAAGATAAAACATATTAGGGAATTGTGACCAGACTGGAAGTCATGGAGCAATTGATTGACAAGTCTTTTCTAAATCGTGGACTTGATTTTGTTAGTATTTGCAGAGCTAGAGTTGGAAAGAGGTGTGAGATAGTCATATGGTGGTACAGTATTGATTCAGTCAAGAAAAGTAGCATGGTAGGTTTTAATCTGTGACAAAAATTAGAAATTCTCGCCAATCAGAAGCCCATAGCCGTAAGCCTGGATGGAATTGGAATTTGAGACTAGGGATGTATTTTTGTTGAATTTAAGATGCCCCAGAAGTCATTTTTTTCCTAGCTTTCAAAGGTTTCCACAACCTGGTGCAACCTTACCTTTTTTCCTCATATTCTGTATGCTTGGATGTCCTGTCTTCCCCCCTTGTTGAATTCCTCTCCAATCTTTAAAAGTGAAAGCTCCCTTTTCTTAGAAATCTTTCCTATTCTCTTATGTTAGCAACAAACTTATCTCTTGAGTTTCAGATAGCATTTTGATTTTCAAGTCTGTTATGCTTAATTATGTTATAAATTATAATTGGTTTGGTATCTTATCCTTGTATTAGCTCTACTAGATCAGTAATCATATCCTGTCTAAACTTGTCATCTTTCCAGTAGCTAGCACAAAGCTCTACATAGTAGGGGCTGAACTAATGTTGTTGAATTCATTTCTATCTTGAAATTGGTGCATCTTTATTCTTATTTAAAAGCTTTATAAAAAATTGAATTTATAAAATTCCATGAATTCAATCAAGTAATGTAAATGAGAATTAAATTTTCTTAGTTAAACCATACTATATAACTATAATTTTTCTTTTAAAGTATGGAACCTCAAGGTCTTTATGATAATGGAAACCAAAAAATTGATTGGTAAACCGCTTCAGCCAGCAAGACCAGTTAGACATCTGTCTTCTCCCCATGGTGAGTAATCTAGCTGCTCCATCTCTAAATATTGGCTGTTTTCAATCAATAAAAAATGGCTTAATGCTTCAAAGTACGATATTATTATTGTGTGAAAGTTAAATGAAAACTGGAAGATTGTCTAATATCTGATATATTAAGAAAAATAAAAATTATCTATTAACTCATAATCTGAAAGACCAGCAAAAGGTGAGAGTTAAATTAGTACTTGACTAAAAGTAACCTTGTGTATTTTTGTTTCAGGTCTCATTTTGGCAGATCACTGGCTCCTGCTCAGATTAATACCCCAGCATAACTTGTGCCAATTGACAATGATCACTGCAGAGTCTTATTGAAGAATGAAAAATCCTTGAAAAAATTAGGTATCTAAGTGCAATTTAAAAATTGTTATAAAACAGCACTTGTAGATTCTGTGGTGATTGTGATGTCATAACTTTATTTTGGTAAAGTTTAAGGCTATGCTCTGAGCTGGAACAGGTAATCTGACTTCTGGAAAACTAAACGTAGGAAAATAGGTAAGTTTTAAGATACATTTTGCAGAAATGCCCATTTTAACCTTTTATTCTCAGAATCATTAGTCCACAAAGTTAACTTTTTTGTTGTTGATTGCTTGGGAAAATTCTAACTGGGGTGGGGGGAAAGGGGGAGGCATGGTAAGAATCTTTTGTGAGCTGACCTAAATTAAAGCAGAAACTTATCTAAATTTCTATTATTATTTATCCTTTTGCACTACCTACTGTTGTGTACAGATAGCCCTTCATATTTAGCAGCCTCATTTGTGGTTTTTATATTTCAGTAATTTGTTTATAATGAGATTTACTTTACCTTTACCTTGATTGTTTACTTAGAGCAGGGATGCTTATTTTTTTTTATGTGTCAGAGTCCTTTGGTAATTTGGTAAAACTTGTGGATCCACCCTTTTGAATGCATAAAATAGATAAGATTGCCAAGGAAACAAATGTTATTGAAATTCAGCTGTCAAAAAAAATTTTTTTAAGATAAGTTTAAGGACCTTAGAAACTTTGATTTAGAGGAATGTTAACCCTCAAATCATACTCTATAGGTCCCTTTCTTAGGTTTAGGATCAACATTCATTTTGAGCAATTGTAGGATCATAGAGTAAGAACTGTAAGGAACCTTAGAGGCTATCAAATCCAGTTGCTTTTAGATAGGTGAAGAAGTTGAGGTTCAGAGAAGGGTGAGTGATTTACCTATCTATACTTATATAACTAGTGTGTGTTGAGTCCAGATTTGAAACTGGGTGTGTTGATTGCAAATCTAGTGTTTCTACATCATACCATACTGCTGCTTTATTTCATTTTCTCTTTCCTATTATTATACTACAAATTAAAGAAAACTTTTTTTAACCTTCTTTTTTGCTACATTTTCTACCAGGCTAGGTGCTGGATTGACAGACTGACTGGATGAAAATAATTGCATTGTTAATAATTATTTTGAGTAACTCAGAATTAAGACTCAAATAATCTGTTTATGTGGAAGATCTCTTTGCAAAGTTATTTCCATTTTATTTCCTACTTGATTTTGGAATCACTCTAAATTTGAAGAATGCAATCATTTATTTTCATTCTACAACAAATCCGTATGTCTCCAGGGATTAATTATATGATTCTTAAAGGGAAAATTCATTGAAAAGAGTAAGTATTCTAGATAAAGATTTTTGTCTGCTCCAGACAGCTATTATTATTATTTTTTCAGTTATTCATATTAAACCTACAAAATAATTTTAAAAAGTAAAAATGGAAAATAAGAATAAAAATTTGATGTTATATAATATCATTATGTGTGGAAAAAAATAACTACTGTGGTAACTAAAATGCACCTAATATAATAAGGCTCCTAGCAATTTAATATCAAAGAATTCTAAGATGTGTAGACATATCCTTCCTATGCTTTCAGTTAACTTTCCTTCATTGGATAATACTTATATTGCATGTATTAAAATCATTCCTACATTTAAAAGCTCTCCAAGAAGGAGATTTCTTGGCTAATCTAGTAAATAAAACCTAGGTATAAATTTATTCAGTGATAGAAAATATTTTCTTGTAGTTAACAAATGCCTTATTTTTAAGCTTTTTTCTTCTTATTCTTTTCTCAGGGAAGATGGACTCAGCTAGTCACTCTTCTTTTTATTATAATCTCAGGAATCCAAGAGTCATTTACTTTTGTTTTACTGCCTAGACTATTTTAGGCACCCAACTATTAAAAACCATAAAAAGTCTTCTCACTAAGTTTATGGCTTTTGCTTAGTTTTATTTTTTATCAATTAATAAAGATAAATACCTTGTCCCAACAGGAGCAGCATTTCCCTTTAATTTTCAAAATGAAAGTCCATGCAGCACTCAGTGTTTACAAAGTGGAGTTGGCAGGGTAAGTTTACAAATATTTAGAGAATAAATCATTGAAATTATGAAAAGAATTTAAAGAATTCATAGGCTAAATAGTCTAGCGTGTAATAGTCAATATATTCATTCCCTATTCAAGTCTTGCTGTCCTTCCATAGTTGAAGGTGAAAATATTGATATATTAGTGGTGATTAATGTGTACTGGTTCATCCATGTTGATAATTATTTTGAGTAACTCAGAATTAAGGCTCAAATAATCTGCTCATGTGGAAGATCTCTTTGTAAACTTATCCTACACTAGTGCCTCCTAATTTCTTCCAAAAGTAAAAAGGCACACAAATGACAACAGAAAAGTATAAAAGTTCTGATTGAAGTAACCAGAAAGTACCTTGAAAGATTATAGGAGGGAAGTATCACATTGTGTGATTTCTTTTGAGGTGTTTTTGTTTTTTTTTTTTTTTTTTTGTTTTTGTTTTTTTTTGGGGGGGGAGGGGGGAGAATGGTGAGGCAAGTGAGGTTAAGTGACTTGCCACACAGCTAGTAAATGTTAAGCGTCTGAGATAAAATTTGAACTCAGGTCCTTTTGACTCCAAGATTGGTATATTCTCTACTGCACCATCTAGATACCCCGACATTGATTACAAAAATAAAAAGCATTTGTATAAGAAATCAGAAATTCTTTCACTCTCCCTAATTTGTAGATGAAGGCCAATTTGGATGTAGAACTTTGAATGTCTGACTTGGTTGATATACTGGTTTATTTTGCTAAACTGTTACAAGGATGGCTCCTGGATCTGTCATTTATTGTGTATCTACTGTATGTCAGGCACTCCAAAGAAAAAAGATGAGAGTCCCTGCTGTCAAGCAGTTCACAGTCTAATGGGAGAGACAAAATGAAAACAATTATGTACAGAAAAGAGATATATACTTTAAATTGGATTATAATAAATTAAATTGGATATAATCAGTAATGAGAAGGCCCTAATATTAATGGTGATTCCAAAAGGCTTCTTGTAGAAGATGGGATTTTAACTTTAAGCTTTGAAGCTAGGGAGTCTAGGAGGTAAAAGAGGAGGATTTTTCCACACATGGGAAAAACCAGTGAAAAATGCTTGAAATATAGACATGAGTAGCTTGTTGAAGAATATCAAAGAGGCCATTGTCACTGTATTGCAAAGTATGTGGTTTAAGAAGGCTGTTAATGTAGAAGAGAGACCAGATTGTGAAGTAGTTTAGATATCAAAAAGAGGATTTTGATTTTTTATTTGATTGTAAAGGTGATAAGGAGCCACTGGAATTAATGAATAGGAAAATGATATGATCAGACCTGAACTTCAGAAAGTTCACTTTGATAATTGAATAAGGATGAACTAAAGTGGGGCTCACTTGAAGCAAAGACACCAATTGACAAGGTATAAAGTCCAGGAAGGGGATGATGAAATTGTGTACCAAGGTGTCAGCACTTAGAGTCAATTGACTAGATATTATCAAGATGGAATCCACAGGATTTTGCAAGAGATTGAATAGGGATGGTGAGAGATTGAAAAATCAAGGATAACACCTAATTTGTAAATATGGGGGATGGTGCTCTTGACAGTATTAAAGAAATTCAGAAGTGGAGGGTGTTTGGAAGGAAAACATCTAAGTCCAATTTTGAATTATGTCAAATTTAAGGAGTCTGTGATATATCCAGTTTGGGAGAAGTCTTAAGAGGTAGTTATATAGATAGGGTTAGATAAATAGATGTGAGACTAATCAGTATAAAAATGATAATTAAACTCCCAAGGAGATAAGATCAAATGAAATAGTACATTGTTTAGTTAATATTTAAGCCAAAATCTATACTTTGACATTTTAAATTATTGGAATAAATAATTTTTAATAAAGTGGAGAAACATGAAATACTTAAAATTGGGGCTTTTAAAAGTACATTTTATTCCTGTTCAGCAGTGTAAGACTAATGGAATGCAAACCTTCACTCAAGGTCTTAGTCAACCACAGCAGCATCAGTCTCCAGTCAAAAAAGGTAAACCTTCTCTAAATCCCCAAATAAATAAAGGCAGTATTTTTGATATTAAGATGTAAATCAATTTAACATACAGTTGTTAACTAATGAAATTTAAAATTTGGCTAAAAACCTTTTGTATTCTAGGCAACTTGCCTACAACTTTAGACTTTCTTGTTGTTGAAAGATAGATTTTTTTTTTTTTTTTTTGCCATTCTACTTTATATTTCATGAAGAAACTTGCATCTCAGATTTCCAGTTATTTCTAATATTAACTTGAAACTACTTGGGAAAAGTATTATATTTACATTATGCCAAAAGGGGGAGATACTGCTTAACAATATTGTAGTGATTAATTATGTGGAAACATTGGTTGTAAAGATTAATGTTGTTTCTATTTTTGACGTTTTTTCTGTATTTGGTACATCTTTTAAACAGTAAAACTTCATTAATTCATACTTTATTAATTTATAGCTTATAAAGAATATTCTGTGACTAGGTCATTTGTAGTATCTGTAAAGAAAAGGTTTGCTGAAAGAATAAATATAATGTTATAAATAAGATTTTATTTGGCATGTTTAAACTGCTTTAGAGAACAAGCTACTTTAGTATGTTATGTGCAAATGATATTGCTTCTAATTACTATTTAGAATTTTGTAGTATTTAAAGATGAAACATTAATTATTCAACAGATATTTTTGATTATCATCTTTGTGCATGATATTGTATTAACATGTATAGGACTGAACATACAAAATATTTAAATTTATTCACATCTAAAACAATAAGCACAATTTGCTAAAGTTTTATTGTATGATTTTTAAAATTATTTTTCCCCAGTATGTAGATTCTCCTTGAATTTCAGTAGATAATTCCAAGGATGAGAAAAAAGCCAAAAAATAAAAAATAAAGGCACAACAACATTCACATAAAAAGACAATGTATATTTTCTTGAAAATAGGTGTTATTATTTTTATATCAGTGGAGTTGCCTACATTAAATAGAACTGGAGCCAACAAAATATAATTAAAAGAAATACTATTAATTTTAATTTTGTATGTTTCTTTGAATAAGAAAATATTATTAATTAAAGTAAATAGCTAATAAGTTTTGTGAGATGAGGCCAGGATAAATATCAAATGAAAAAGAGTTATATACCATGTATGACTTTTGGATAGGTGATCCAAAGTGCAAAGATGCAAAGTCGTTGATAAAAATTCTTGTTTGAAGATTGAATTAGGTTCTCATCTTGGCTTATTCATTAGCCATGATCTTACGTCAAAAGTTCTTTCATCTGTTTCTTATTCCATATCTAAATTGGTGACCATAATGAGGTTTTTGTGAAGATCAATTGAGGGTAAATTATTAAATGCTATATCATTTTGAGGTAGTGATGTTATATTTATATAGCAATAGAATAGGTATTATAGCTTATGGTACTTTTGTGACTTCCTTTGTTAATTTTTTTTCCCAGATAGTATAAATTGGAATGTGGGTTTGAAGTAAATATTTTCTTTCCCAAGGTACTAGCCAAAGGGCTGATGTTTTGAAGTATATTTCATGTAATTAAAACCTCTAATATTTTAGAAATTGGATTAGAAATAGAAACATTAGTTGCATTTAACAAAACTTGCAGCATTGCAGCACCAAGGAATGCCTCATCTATCTAGATATTGGACCATAGAGGGTTAGTTAAAAGAGTCCCTGTAGAAATTATTCCCTCAAGCATTCACCTTCCTTTCAACAGACCATTTATTCTTTCCTGGGCTGTCTGGCTTCTTGTTTCATTCACAGGAACAAGGGATAATTGAAGGGAATTGATATAGTTGAGGAAATATTAACTTGAACTTTTTTTCCTCCAAAAAATAACCTTTTCAATCTAGAAAACATAAAAGAAATATGCCAAAACTTATATAGCAGAAAATTTTACTTAGTCAAATTCTAATTGGTGTTTAATGTATACAGAAAGAATTAAATATAGCAGAGATTTCCTGTTGAAGCTTTCAAGTGTTTCCATCTGTAGAAAGAAGCCAGACTTTCTGCCTGATCATCCCATTGTACTCCAGAAGCCAGTAAGTATTTTTTTTAAATCAGTTCAGTTCAACAAGTATTGATTGGAGTGTCTCTTAAGTTTCTAATTCTTTGTGATTTGGTATATTTCTCCAAGCTTAGATCAATACAAAACTAATGTGGAACCGTAAAGCTAAGATGTAGGAAATGTTTGAAGCATTCAGTGTATTGTAGAAGCTATTGTGGAGGAAGGAATGACTTTTTTTTTTTTTTTTTTTTTTTTTTGCTGAGGCAATTGGGGTCAAGGGACTTGCATTATCACACAGTTAGGAATTTTGGGTCTGAGGCCAGATTTGAATTCAGATTCTCCTAATTTCAGGGCTGGTGCTTTATTCACTGCATCATCTAACTGCCCCTACTTTTTTTACTTTGTAAAAAAAGGCAGATTTGTAATCAGAGGCCACAAATCTTAGAGAAACAGATTCCAGCTGAATAAAATTATCCAAAAGCAAAATAGTTTGTTTTCAAAGGGAATCTGGCATTATCAGAAGTCTTCAAAAAGCAGATTCTCAAGTGATTGCTGAGTGGAATGTTTTAGAGAGAGTTTTTCATAACTCTAAAAATTCCTTTTAGGTCTAAAAATCTGTTCTTGGAAGATAAAGCAGTAACATCTTTAGGAAAATTTTCTCCTCTTTTTAAATTGCACGTGTATGCACGGACTGAGCCACAGTTATTAAATTGTAAGCCTCTTGAGAGCATAAATGGTATCCCCAGAGCTTAGCAAAATGCCCGGCACATTAATAAATGCTAGTTGAGTGATTGAATTGCCTACTTAGAAAATACTACCTGAGTTGCATTCTGCATATAAATACTGATGGATTAAATGACCAAAACCGCATGTGTGAGGCCCAAGATTTGGCCTAGATAGTGTTTTCAGTAGAACTATTCAGGAGATGTAATAGCAACAATTTGAAAGGAAACTTTTTAGGTTTAATAATATCAGCATTGAAGTTAAAAGTTGGAATATATAGATTTTAATATTGTCTGTGTTATATTTAACCACATTTATGAAACCTTTTGAAGTTCTGCCTTCCTCAACTATAAAATTAAGAGGTTTGAGTAGATTTGTTTTTTTTAAAGATGCCTTCCACCTCAAAATCCTATGGTGCCATTTTATCTGGCTCTCTTGATGCAACAATTCATTTGATTTTCTCTTACAAGTTTTTTAAGCAACCATAAAAATAATAGCACTTATTGAAACATATGAGCAAACCAGCAGAAATGTGTAGGATCATAAATTTAGCAATTTCTAGTCTAAAGCAGATTAATTATTATAGAATAAATATTTAGAAAATATGGCAGTTGGGATGTTTACTTTTTTGAAAAAGTGTTTTCATTTATGTGAGGAAATATAGCCACTTCAGTAGATATTTATGAATAATCAAGAGAAGGCTTTGTTTATTCTCTTTGAGCTTGAGTCTGACAAATCCTTTCCTTGTGCTTCCTATTCTTTTCCCAACTTCTTTTCATCATTTCTCCTTTTTTTCTCCTGTAAAATATCTACATCCCTCTTTTATGTTTTCTCAAAGAAACTTAGCTTTTTCTCATATAGAACTTAATATAGTTGGCTTTTTTCATGGAGAGTGACAAAACTAGGAGGTTTGGGTGATATGAATGCTGTTGAGAATACTTCAGAAAAGGAAGAATAAAATCCCTCTTGTTTTGTTCTTCATCATGAACATTCCAGCCTAGAGAACAAATAAGCCTTTCCATGTTTGAGGTATACTTGGAACTTTCTCATTTTCAGAAATTTGTATTATCTCATACTTGGAAGGGACCTCAGAAGACATCTAATTCAACTTGAACAGGAATTTTTTCACATGATCCCTAGAAGTGTTCCTCACTCCTTAAATTATAAGGAGGACTTCCACCTCCCCTAGTAGTCTTCTACTTTGGAATAATTTTAACAATAAGAAAGTTTTAATGTATATATTCAATCTTAAATATGTGTCCACAACTTCCACCTGTTTTTCCTACCTTTGTTCCTAGAACAAGAAGTATTGTGCCTTTTTGTGTGACATTTCTTTACATACTTGAAGGCAGCTACTAAGCTACTACTAAGTCTCCTTTAGGCTAAATATTTGTAATTCCTTCAATGATTTCTCATATTGCATGATGTGAAGACCTTTCATAATCCTGAGTGCCTTTCTGCAGCTCTAGCTTTTCAATCAAAAATTTTCTTTAAAATTTGGTGTCTGAAATTGAACATAGTACTCTGTTGTCTGAACATAACAGAATAAAGAAATATCTTCTCTGCGCCTTAGACATTATCAAAATAAAAGGTGGCAAAAAAGAAAACACATAACACATTTCAATTGGTTTAAAAAAAAAAAAAAAAGCTGATTTACTGTCCAATAGATTGATAAATCTTACAGGAAGTAAACAAGTTACTACCTAAGCTAATGTCCTTAAAACCTTAACTTCCCCCGTGGTCTATGTCTCAGTCACCCTCAGGTTCTTGTCAAATATTACATAAAAATAAAATTACAACATAACATTTCTTACAGTTAGAAAAAAGCTCTTATTTGGATTAATCTTGCCTCATTTCTTGTTAGCCCAAACATTTTTTTAGAAGAATTCTCATTAAATTTTTCTCATTCTATTTCTGACCTTCATCACTTCTTGCCTACACTATTGCAATAAGTTTTTTGTGGAATCTTTACTTCAATCCTCCCCTGTCTCCAGTCCATCCTTCACAAAGTTGCAAAACTATTTTTCTAAAATAGAATCATTATTTTAAGGTTCATCTGGATGGGTTTTTGTTTCCCCACCTTCATTCTCATTCTTCCCACCAAAAGCAAACTTTTTTATCTTAGATAATTTGTCTGATAATTGACATTCCTCTAGTGGTTTTTATGGCTTTCAGGAGCAAACAAAAGGGCTCCATTTGCCCTTCAAAGTCCTTTACAACTTAGTGCCATTACATCTTTCTAAGGAATAAAAAGTATGTATATTTTATATAAAGTATAATAATATTATATATTTCAAACAAATTGGCCTTCTTACTGTTTCTCACATGAAATAACAAACCTTGCAGTGATTAGAATTTGTGCTTTATATGCAAATGTTTTATATTATAGTGTGAAGACCACATAGAAAATCTGCATTCCTGAATTGTATTTAGAGCAACATTTTGCCCTATTGAATATAATAAAAATTGTTTTATTTCTAGTCAAATTACTTCAAGATATTATGTAATAGTATGGTTTCTAATCAATTTACTATACCTGACATGTCCTAGACATTAAATTAAGAATATTGATTTCATAGGCAACTAAAAAAATTATGAATATGGGTTTTATTTATTGAGAACTTTCTTTTGTGTTTCAGGAAAACAACCAAAGTTTTAAGTAGCATTTATAAGAACAGATGATTTTGAAGATAAAGAATCGTTCATTTTATATTTTGGACACCTAAAAATGAAGTGGATCTAGTAACAATAACTGCGATGGACTGTGACAATCCAATTTATTTTTCATTTCAATGGTTGACTATTTGGTTTTCCCTAAAATGAGTAAGAAATATTTTAAACTATAAAGAACTTTCTTTCTAATCAGCTTCAGCTTTTGCAGGCAAGCAACTGCATAATTTGGGAAATAACACTGGAAAGTAGTAATTTACTTAGTTTTGTGGGAAGACCCGGTATTTATAATTTGCACGTTACTTGCAATTTTTTTTTTTTTTTTTTTGTTTTTCATCATTTGTAATAATGGAATGGAAATGCAAGCTGTAACGATTCTCAAATATAAAATATTTGCTACTATATTATGTATATAGTACATAATCTTTTGTTGCCTTTAAAGTTGCTTTTATTCTTGTTTCCAGTAACTTTATACCAACACTTGAAAGAATCTTTTGTAATCTCCTCAAAGCCTTAATTTGATTGAGTAAATGTAATGGTGTGGTTCTCAAAGACAGAGAGGAGAATTTCTTATAGCCATTTCTGGCCAAGTGGTTTTTAGGTTGTTGGACAATAAACATTGTCATGGCAATCCTAAAATTGTTAGCAGAGACAAACTAATTGGAAGCTGTATTAGTGATTCCAAATGGAACTATGGAGCTGCAAAAAGTACTGCTTATGTTATAGATCAGACTATGAAAAGTAGTTCAGAGTTTTTATAAAAAGGACTGTTACTCTCATAACCAAAAAGGAAAATGTTAGGGATTTGTAAGGTTGCACATTCATTAAGCTTCAATGCTATATTCAACTCTCTAATTTCCTTATAATGTCAAGAAAGTATTTGGATGAAGCATTTAATAAGTAAAATTCCTAAAATTAAAATTTTTTTATACCATGGATATTCTGTAATGAAAAAGCCACCCCAAATATTACTGGAAAGTGTTTTCCAGCTCAGTGTCAAAAAGCCACTTACCAGTTATAGAACCATTATTTTGAGGAGGTTCATCTGGATGGGTTTTTGTCTCCCCCAACTTCACCCTCCCCCTCCCCACCAAGACAGAAAATAGCAAACTATTTTGTTCATTTTTCCCGGGCTGGGTCAAAGGAATAGGAAAGAGTGGCTCTCTGTACCAGGAGCAAATTATTATTTGGCAAAGGGTAAAAATGGTGTAAAGGTAAGTGTCAATCCCTCTCACCTTCATTAAAGGGATTTCCCTTTGTAGAAAACAAAAGGTTTTTAATTTGATTAAGTAAATCCCTTTTCTCTTCAGGTCTTAGAGCCATTTTCCTGAGATCCTAGTTTTTAGACTAAAGTCTTCAAACTTCAATCCCTTACTCACCTACTTTCCCCAGGAAAAGGTTCCCTCTGAAGTGTTGAGAAGGCATTCATTTAAAATCTAAAGTGAAATTTTTATGATGAGCTGTTGCATATAACACCCTTTTAAAACAACAGCTTTTTACTTTGCTAATTCTTCTACCTGTGTAATAGTTTTATTGCAGTCAGACTTGTCACATGTGATTAAATTCTCTCACATCTTAAATTGCCTTTTCTTATTTGAGTCCCTTTATTGATAATTTTAAAAAGCTATAAAACCTAATTTTATGTATATTTGGAATCTGGTAAGCCCTTATGCTGAAAATCTGTTGGATAAGCCATTGCTGTGGGCAGAACACTTAAAATGTCATGCTACCATGGGCCAGACATTGAAGACTACACCGTATTAAAAGACTTAATGTGGTTCCTAAAATCTGATGCTGAAAATGACCAGCTGAACAATGGCTGGCCTTTATTTATCATTTAAAAAGTTGCGTTTGGGAGCTGTATTTTATTCTAGCCATTTGAAACCAACTTTTTTCAGGGGAAGATTAAGCAGAAATTGTACACTGAGTTTTGTTACGGTGATAAAATTTTGATGGGTTTTCAAAGTCAATTGATCCTTTGTTACTGTACATATTCAGAATGAGGCTGCAAGACTTTTTATATTCTGTCTCTTTGCCTTTGTACATATGTATAGCATGTTTAAATAATCATTGTACATCTCCAGTAATGTTGCGCTTTGCTTTGTATATAAATTAAAAGAGTTGAGAGTTATTATTTTGTAATGTTTGTCTTCAATAGAATTGGCCAAGATAAGTAAAATTACAGACCTAATCCATCAAGAATCAAAATAGACTGTCTTTATACCTAGGAGAAATTCTGAAATATCTGAAAAATGAATTTAATTTAGGCTAGAGGAAGATTGATGGGGACACACAATGCTCTGTGGGTGGTTCAGAGTTATGATTATATTTGAGAATGTTTCTGTTATCTGTAATTTTATAGTCTTTAAAAAGTAGTTTTTAAATAGAGCTATTTAAATTATACAATGGTGAAAAGATGATTGAAAATTTTTACCTTAAATTACTTTCCTCAAAGACTAACAAATTGAAAAGAATCCTAAGTAAGGGACAGGGTATATGATTTTTTTTTTAATTTTCTGTGTGAGGAGTTGTTTTATGAGCTTGCAAAAAAAGACATATACATTTTAAGGAATGTTGGGATTATTTTGCTGAAGACAAGAGATTTGTAGATAAATTTATATCCTATTAAATGGTAATCCCACTGACTGATGTTTTACCATTTCACTCAGTTTTTTTGTATTTCATATTACTGGTTTATTAAAGCATTCTGATGTTAGATGAAATTTAAAGTTTTTTTTTTTTCTTCACATTAGAATACCATCCCACCAGTTACATGCTATAATCAAACACAGTATTATTTTGAGCCAGATTATCCTAAAGCAAAAGCTAATTCCTTGGATCTAGATGTGCCTAATTTATAAGCAAGATTTAGATTATGCCATCCTTGGATCCAGATGTGCCTAATTTATAAGCAAGATTTAGATTATGCCATATACTTCTTATATGTGAACTACATTAAATTTAAAGTAACAACATTATTCATATTATTTGTGAGGAATTTGTAATATATTACTTTAAAAGTTCCTTACTAAATGATACTCTTAATATCCAGGAATTGTTTACACTTAGGAAGATCTGGCTGATTATCTGATAATGGACAAACAGATTATACTAAAATCTATTTTATGTTCTATGAATTAACTTAATTGTCATAGGAAATAAGTACACACATTGGCGCCAGTAACACCTTGGGATGGAAGTGAGAAAAAAGTATAGTACAGAATAAACCATTCACCCAGAAAGTCAAAAGATCCTAATTCACAAATAACATGATTTAACATTTTAACAATATGTAACCAAAAAAGAAATTAGTCAAATGAAGAAATAAAATAATTCTCTTAAATTTCCCATTAATGTTCTGCACTATATTCATAATTTTGTTTCTAATAAGAAATTTTCATATGTATGCCTTGGAAAAGTATCATAATTTTGAAAAACATACAGTATTTTAGGACAGTATGTAAGCAACATAATTGTGAAAATAGTTAACAGGAATTCAGTTTTTAAATTTTAGTTAAAATTTGCACAAGGACTAGAACACAGGCTAGAAAAAAGTATACATTAAAGGGAACATTCGATTCAAATATATAGTAGAATAATAGCCACAGATAATTACATAATGTAAACTTCATTTACTTGGAACAATAAAGACATTTAATTGTTGTTCAGCACCCACCATGAAGCTGAAAGGAAAAATATAATTTTAGTAATAGTCAACTTTATAATTGATAATTTATTACTTTGTTATGAAATATTAATACTTGAGTGAGAATAAATGATTTTACCTGCTCTTTGATACAGAGGTACAAAGCCAAACAAGTTCATTATGGCATTTGTTTCACTTTGGTTGGGTTATATAAAATTAGATAAGTACAAGTCTCATGACTATGAAGTCTTTTCAGATTGTTTTATAAATTCTGTTTTCTTATATGGTCACCCTAGGCTATTTTTCTATTTTTATTTTTTTGCAATATAACTATCATGCCTTGGATTTCATTTAGTGATATTCTAAGCTTCATGAAAATGGAGCTATTTTTCTAAAATGTTTTTCAAAGAACTTGGTATGTTTCAGTGTCATTTTTTAAAAATTAAAGATTACATAGAAGAATGCCAGAAAAATTTGTTATAAGTGAAATTTTTGTATCTTCAATTCTCTTAATTAACTTCAAATTTAAAATGTTCACATTACAGTGCAATGGAATTCTGTAATGGGCTGAGGCTTGAGTTGATGCACCGAGGTCCCAAGCACGTGAGGCTAAATAGTAATTGGACCATACTCTATTAATATATATGCTTGGAGAAAGAATGGCCCCCCCGCTCACTCTGTGTGTAAGTCCTGATGTGTTGTATAGGAAATGATGTTTTTGGTGGGTGGAGGCAGGGGAGTGGAAAGGGAAGCGGAAGGAGAGACTGCTGGCTGGTGTCTTGACACAGCTGTTTGCATTGCTATCGTGACGGCCCTTCATCTCCAATTCCCCTTTGCTAGCTGGTTTCCTGTCGCAGCTGCCCATATTGCCATCGCAATCCTTCTTGCCCACGTTGCTATCGCAATCCCCCCTCACCTCTACTGAGAATAAAGATTGAAGATTTTTCCCTTAACCTGAATTCCTGACTCCAGCTGATTTTAAACATGCGGTCATTACAGAATTTCCTAACAGATCAAAGAAGGAATTAAGTTGATGCCTAGATTGTCAATAATATTTTTATAACATTTTCTTTTATCCTGAAATTTTTTTCTTCCTAAAGATCTTTTGGTTCCATAGGCAAATACAATAGGTCTCACATTTCTTTGTCATGGATTATTACTATTTTTGGACTGGTTCTGTGATTTCCTCTGTAGGGAACTTCCAATGAGGAAACTCCCTGTACTGATATATGTAAAGTATTTAAGATTGCTTAACAAATTACCCTCTTATATCTCAAAATACAATTAGTATCCATATAATGTGATGATTTCAACATGAAAATTCCTTCAGTTTCAAGATTGTACAAAATATATTAATCTTATCAGTGGTAAAATTTGAAATTCTATACACATGAATCATTTAAAACTAGACATTTCCTAATATGCTTTTCAAATGTATTGGAAGAGAAATCACTGTAATATAAATGAGTTTAAAACAGGTTTAAAAATGTACCATTTGATGATGCCTGGAAAGCAAGAATTAGAGGTATAAGGGGTCACTTGTCAAGGGAAAGATATGGCCAAAGTGCTTATAAAATAGGCAAGAACAATTTTTTGTTGTTAATGTTGTTTGAATTTTCTTGTGGTATTTGCTATCTTCTTTACTCTTATATGAAATATGTGTTAATCTCTTAATATTCTGTAGATAGTATAGAATTAAATGTAGAATAAAGGTTTATGATAGGTTCTGAATAAGTATCTTCTGCATCCCCATGTAGCAATGTCTTCTTTAAAGTTCACAATTGGCAACATATCAAATACTTTACTCATAATATATGATGTATAATAAAGCCTACAATATTTATAAACCAGTAAAATAAATATCAATTTGTAATTTCACGCCTGTATAAGGTTGCTTTATTTCTTTATGGTATAAATTAGGCAATCCAATTGGAAATGTTGGGAGAAACATGTTTAAAGAATCACATAAAATGGATATTTTGAGCTTCTCATATGTTTGTTAATGGTGAACTTATTATCTTGTACACATTTTTACATAAGCTTATTTTCTATATATATATATATGTTTTTATAAGTGTGTATAGTCTGTGTACCAGATGTTTGTTTCCTATTTTAATGTGTACACAGTAATTTTTTTTTAATAGCTATTAATAAAAGGTAGACCTCTTTAAATTGAAATTTTGGCATTTCTGCCTTAATACCAAGTTAACTTCAGATACTATGCATGCTAAACATACACTTATATGAAAATTAAATCTAAACAAGTTTAGGAAAAACCAATAGGAAATCTAATTATTTAAAGCTAATTAGTTTTGAGGGTAGTGCCCCCCCCCCCAACCTTTCTCCCTTTCATCTGTTAACTTGGAATACTCTTAGTTGAAATTAAGGAAACTAATGCTAGATGGCAGCAACGTTATTTAAATAGCATTAAATCACTTTTTTTTTTTTTTAATTAAAGGGAAGAGATTCAGTTACATAGCTTCCTTGAAGGCAAGGGCTTTTTGTCTTTACATATCTTAAGCATTTGGCATGGTGCCTGGCAAGTAATGGGTGCTCAATAATGTTTATTAACTACAGTTTTTTAGGAGATGAGATATGAATTTTCTATTTCAACTTTTCTAAATCCAGAAAAAAAATAAGACAATGAAATAGTTATATATCTTAATAATGTGTTGAAAGTAACTTTCTGTAAAGTTGAACCAAGATGTCTGCTAA